>NC_056749.1:744955532-745273032 GCF_019279795.1 Protopterus annectens | reverse complement strand
AGAGAAACAAAAAGTGGAAACTGTACCAAAAACAGAAAAACCCCACCACCCTCCAAGAATATAAACATCTTCGTAACCTGGCCAAAAAATCAATAACAAAAGATTGCAAAAACTACTACAGCAGTCTGAAATACAAACAATCCAAAGACATTCTGGACATCCATCTCTTCAATACTCAACCCTGGTAATACTTCCAGTCCCTGCCCCAATCCCAACCTCTCAAGTCTTGAAAAGGCCACTAACTTCAACACATTTTTTATTGATTGTATAGCTAAATTATCCTCCACTTTCCCCAATCCATCCATCATTACTAACCCCTCACCCTGCACCCCAAACCCTCTCTCTCACCCCCCTCCTCCACCGCTATTCTCACTTAAACCTGTCTCCACCTATACTATAAAAAGACTACTACAAAAGCTGAAACCATGCCGCAATGCCCCTGACAACCTTCCAGCAAATTTTCTTCAAATATCAGCCGAATCTATAGCCTATCCCATATCCATTCTCATTAATAGATCCATTCAGGAACCTTATGTACCAACCATCTGGTGTTATGCATACATAATTCCTCTCCACAAAGGTGGTAAGAACACAGACACTACCAACTTCAGACCCATAGCTATAGTCTCTCCTCTCTCTAAAATTCTAGAGAAAGCCATCCACTCCCAGCTCATGCCCTACCTAATCCAGCACAAACTCCTCTCTCCCACCCAGCACAGCTTCCGCCCAGGCCACAGCACCATGACAGCCCTCATTTCCTTCCTTGAAACAGTCAACCTAGCACGTGAGAGCAGCAAATACGTATCTTCTCTTTTTCTTGACCTCTCAAAGGCATTCGACACTATTTCCCATTCCCTCCTCCTGTCCCAGCTCTCAAACTTGCATCTATCTCCCTCAACCCTAGACTGGTTCTCCAGCTACCTTTCCACGCGCCAGCAAGCTGTACAATGGAAAGAGTCAACCTCCCCTTTCTTACCTACACCCACAGGAGTTCCCCAAGGATCAGTACTTGGCCCTCTGCTCTTCAACTTATTCATTAACAACTTTCACCTCTCCATCCCTGAAGCCTCAGTCATCCAATATGCAGATGACTCCACTATCATCTGCTCAGCCTCCTGCCCCTCCAAACTTCTACTTAATACCCAAACAGCCTTCTCCAAAATTGAATCATGGATGCAATTGCATCACTTGGCCCTAAATGCCAACAAAACAAAGCTAATGATATTTACTCCCACTAAAACTTCCCAGTTCCACAAAGTCCAATTTTCCATCAAAAGCCAAAATAACACCCCTCTTGAAATCGTTCCTAGTACCAAACTACTTGGCATTACCATTGATGAAAACCTAAAATTCGACTCCCACATCCTCTCAGCAATCAAAAAAACCCACCAGAAAATCGGCCTCCTCTACAGACACAACTACTACCTTACTCCATCTTCCCGTCATACCCTTGCATCTACCTTCCTTCTCCCCTCTCTCTTGTATGGTGCTCCCCTATTCTCCAACCTACAACTCGGACTCCGTGCTAAACTTGAGGCCTGTTACAACAAAATCTGCAAATTTGCAACAAATTCTAAGAACTCTTCCCATCACTGTCACTCCCTACACACCCTAAACTGGCTAAAACTCCACACCCACCTAAAGTACCTACAACTTACAACAGCCCACAAACTCATCTTTAAACCAGCAGAATGCCCCTCTCTTGCTAAATCTCTAACACCCTACAAACCTACCCGTACCCTGAGATCCACAGGCCAAAACCTCCTGCATGTACACAAACCCATCCACCCAACTGGTAAACTACTACTCTCCCACACTATAGCCAAACTATGGAACAATCTCCCCACACCACTACGTAATATACCTAACCACAACAATTTCTAATCCATGCTTCTCTCCCATCTCTCCTCCAAATGGGAATGTCCTTCACATGCTCCCACCTAAAACTCCCACACTACTAACTCCGCACCTAAATCATCATTTCTTTGCCTACTTTAACTTAATTCAGAGATCTTGCTCAGAACACCTTTTCATAAATCTTTTGCATGCATGCCTCTGGCCTACCTTACTCATATTCTCAAACTTTCATTGTTTGTTTTTCTTATCCATTGTACCCATAATATTGTTTTCCTCTGTAATATTGTTAATTTGTCTCTATTCGTATGTATTTGTATGTCTGTTTGGGGATTTTCCACTCGGGTCTCCACTGAAAAAGGGTAATTCTTACCCAGCTGGACCAACCCGGTTAACAAATGCAAATAAATAAATAAATAAATAAATCTGTAGTGTATATACTTAATAAAGTGGACATGAAGAGTGGGTACTGAGACAGTCTATGCATAAAAGTGAATGGTACCATTGGAGGTTTGTTTACATGCAGTGGTCATTGACATGTAACAGAGCCCCACTAAATTTCAATTAGCCCTACCTATTCAGTTTTTTTCTTGCAGTCCCCCTTGCTTAGATGTCACATGTCACCACTGTGTTATGGGATTTGTCATATGTCAGCACACGAAATGTGCATCAGTATGTCTTATGTCTGTTTCCTGAGTGTGTAGAGATGTGTCTTACATCAATGCACAAAATGTGCAGTTAAGGGTCTTATGTCAGTAAACAGAGTATGTAGGGATGTGTCATATGCCAATTTGCTGTCTTGGTAGGGTTGTGTCATATGTCATTACACAATGAGCAGGTACATGCCATATGTCAGTGCACAGAATATGCATTCGTGTTAGATGTCAGTACAAAGAGTCTGTAGGGATGTGCCATATGTCAGTACACAGAACAGAAAGGGGACATCATACTTCAGTATACTGAGTGTACATGGGTATATCATATGTCAGTACACAGACTATGTGATGCATCATACATTGATACACAGAATGTGCATGGATATGTCATATGTAAGCACAAAGAGTAAGCAGGGATCACACATATTGTGGAGGGATGTGTCATATGTCAGTGCACTGAGTATGTAGAGATGTGCCATATATCGGTACACAGAGAGCACAGGAATGTATCATATATCACTAAACAGTGAGTGCAGAACTATATTATTTGTTGGTACAGTGTGCTGGGATGTGTCATATGTCTATAGACAAAATGTGCAGAGATGTGTCACATGACAATGAACTGGGTGTGCAGAGATGTGTCATATGTCAGTAGACAAAATTTGCTGTGACATGTTAAATGTCAGAAAGCTGAATGTACAATGATGTATGGACATTGAGTGTGCAAAGATGGGTCATATGACAGTGGACTGGATGTGCAGAAATGTGTCATATGTCAGTATAATCTGTGTGCAAAGATGTATCATACGTCAGTACACAGAATGTGCAGAGATGTGTCATGCATCATCACAGAGTTAATAAGGAAGGTGCATGCTGTGCAGAGATTAGCATATCATTGCTGGAGCCTTCCTGTGTCTTGACAGAGTACTCTTCAAACTATTTGGAAATACACAGAGCTAAGTATATTTTTCTGGCTCTTCAGAGTTGTGTACTGTTAATTGTTGTTTGACTAATTTTATATCATTGCTGGATGACTTCAGAGTTATGCACTGTTATTTTTGCTTCACTGTATAGTTTTTCAGATCTCTGCTGAAGGTGTTGGTTTTCCCCTACCCATCCTCCCTATTCCTATCTTGTTGTTTAATTTTGGAGACTTTTGCAGTTGCCTGCCCCCACTGTAGATTTGATCTGGGACACTCCCCCCAGTCCCATCTCTTTACCTCATTCTATCTAATAGACTCCTTCTGCACTTGTTTTTAGTCATTTTTAATTTAATTGCATTTTTTAAACTGTTTGGTCCAACATTGCTACATACTCAGGTGTGCTAGCTTACACTGCATTTGAATTGTTTTTCTGCTGTTTTAGCTACTTTTCTGTATATAAAAAAATCTAAGCCTGTTTCCTACCTTTCCTGTAACTAGTGTAGTCCATATTCAGATTTGCTGTATCCAGGACTGTATGTAAGCTTCTGAGCCCCACCACAAGCTTTCTGTGCTGGAGGGAAGTCTTCTAGCTTATCAGTGGGAGTGGTAAGCACTAGGTAACCTATCTACCACATAAGGAGTGGGTCTGGCCCAGAAATTGTAGTTATTGGCCGTTTGGGCAGTTTTTTATCTCTCTCAACTTTCTGATTTAAAAGCCCACATTTGCACTTGTTTCCCCCCTTTCCTGTAACTAGTTTAGTCCAGATACAGATTCTTAGTTTTAGCACTTGAATTTCCTTATTCATGATCAGCACTTGTTCAGAACTTGTTGTAAGCACTAAATAACCTACTAATTACTGCAGCACTCAGCCTTCCTCATTACCTAGAGGAAAACAGTTTTGGTACTTACTTTCCTCACTTGCTTAGAGAAAAAACAGCTCTTGTACTCACTTTCCTCACTTATCTATAGGAAAATACTTTTTTTATTCAGGCATGTCCAATGGTCAGCTCCCAGTGTTCTCTCCTGTCTATCTGATGAATCTGGGCATCTTGGGGGAATGTAGAAATTGCCTCATGTACACAGACAACCCTCTCCTCCTACCACCCAACACTACAACCTGTGGGAGATGCACTTATCTAGCCAAACTGGAGGTAAATCTCTCTCCAACCAAGACTGAACTTGACAGTCAAGAGGAGAAGGTAAACTCTTGCACCACACCACACTCATCACATAGTCTCACTAAATCTACACCACCAAAATCCACACATAGAAACACAAAAACATTCATGGAGGCTCTCAATAATAATCTGCTCAAGCAACAGAGACCTCCAAAGCAGAAATGCAAGCAACCTCCACCCCCCAACACAACCCAAATGACACATAGCCCACAGACTCAGTGTGCCACTCAACCACAGCCAATAAGGCAAACAATGTACCCAACACACTAGTCATAGGTGACTCTATAGTGAGGCACACTGATGTCCCACTCACCAGACTAAACAAGGAG
Organism: Protopterus annectens; assembly: GCF_019279795.1. Taxonomy (NCBI): domain Eukaryota; kingdom Metazoa; phylum Chordata; order Ceratodontiformes; family Protopteridae; genus Protopterus; species Protopterus annectens. The sequence goes on along the minus strand of NC_056749.1, from coordinate 745,268,091 downwards.
AAGGTTACTGTCAGCTGCCTGTCAAGTGCCAGGATCCGCCACATAACCCACGCACTCAGGTCACTCTACAATAAGTACAAATTTGACTCTGTCATTGTCCATGTTGGTGTGAATGACCTGAGACGTACCTTCCTGGACTACATGAAAAGAGACATGGAAGAGCTTTCTGATCTTGTATCCCAGGCAGGTATGACCCTAGCCCTGAGTAGCATTCTGCCATCACCCAGAATGATGCCGCAATACAAGGACAAAATTATTGACTTCAACAATTGGTTAAGCTTCTGATGTCATTCTAAAGGGATCCAGTATCTGTCTGCCTGGGATGACATGGTCGACAGACCACGATGCTTTGCCAGAGATGACCTGCACCTGTCACCCCTGAGATTCCGGATACTGGCTAAGGTTCTTACCGCCCCTATAGTGCCTTTTTTAGGCAAGGTTCAAATGACAAATTCACCACCGTAACTGGAACAGGCAAGCAAAAATTGAGGGTGATGCTACTCAATGCTAGAAGTCTAAATCTCAAAATGCACTCACTCGAGGCACTCCTTAAAATGGAGAACATCGATATCTGTCCAGTGACTGAGACCTGGTTCAAGGCTCCAGAGAGCACCCCTGCACTACCAGGCTATAACTCATACCACACTTTTCGGCCATGTAACCTGGACTGGAGCACCAAAGGCAGAGGTGTGTCCATATTCATTAAGGATATATATACACCTCCAGGCTAGTTGCCCAGCATAATGCAGCCGAGGTTATCTAAGTGCAACTAACTCTGGGCAAAACTGCAATCCAAATTGTAGCTTGCCACAAATCCTCCACCATGCCCCAGGATTCCCACTCCTCTTTTCTTGATGTACTGGAAAATATTAGGGTTCAACCAAACACCCTAATAATGGGTGATTTCGACTACCCCACCATTAATTGGGAAAACTACTCATGTACCAACTCCTTCACTCAACACTTTCTGGAATTCATAAACTCCAATGCCCTGGATCAACTTATCCACACACTCACCAGGGGCAACAATATCCTAGATCTAGTCATTACCAACATGAGTGACAGGTGTTCCACACCTGAAGTCAACGCCTCATTGGTCGGATCCGACAATAAGCTAATTACCCTAGATATCCACATCCTGCCCCCACCCCCCATTAAGGAAACCATGGTAAAAAATTTTTCCAAAGCCAACTTCATGCTTCTTAAGACAGAAGTGGTGAACTTCATGACACCCATGCAGATGGACAATACAGTTATGACTACTGAATCCTACACAATTGCACTTTATAAGCACTTACACGAGTGCATGGATCATGCTATCCCAAACAGAACCAAGAAGCTATCCTCCAAAAAAAGGAAGCCGATCTGGTGGTCCCCTGCAATAAACAAACAGTACAACAGAAGGAAGAAACTGTTGCAAAAGAGAGTAAAATCCCATGAGTGGAAGAGCTCCCTGGTCAGCTTCAATAAGAAGCTGTGATCCCTGATAAAATCCTCGAAAGCTAGTTACAAAAACAAAATCACCACTGATTCTAAAGACAACCACAAAGCATTCTATAGCTATGTCAAGAATCTCAATGGCAACACTCAGATCTGCTCTGAGTTACAGCACAATAGCACTAAATATACAGACCCAACTGATATTGCCAACATCCTGACAGATAGGTTCAGTGCTAACTTTACCCCCCTCTCACCCCCTAAAAAAACCATCTCTATATCGGAAGAATGCAAAGTTCCTGTAATCACAGCTGCACAGGTAAAAAACGCACTCTCCAAAGCCAAGAACACAGCATCAATGGGACCAGACAACATCACAGGCTGCATTCTACACAAACTACAGAATGAACTGGCACCCCACCTAAGAACCATGTTCAATCATAGCCTGCTGAATGGCGCACAGTGACGGTTATCCCACTCCACAAAGGGGGAGCCACCACGGACCCTGGGAACTACAGTCCCATTAGCCTAACGAGCCTGGTTTGCAAGGCCATGCAACATATCATCATGGAACTTATAAACAAAGACATTGGTAATCTCCAGGACCCCACTCAGTTTTGGTTTGTAAAAGGAAGATCATGTCTCCTAAACCTGATAGACTTCTTTGAAGCAGTCACCAAAGCTGTAGACGAGGGTAAGGTGGTTCACACAGCCTATCTAGATCTTGCAAGGCTTTCAACACCATCCCCCACTCTGGAATTATAGATAAACTCACTAAACTAGGTATAAATCCCTATGTCACAAGATGGTTTGTCAACTGGCTGACTGACAGAACCCACACTGTGAAAGTAGCAGACTCCAAATCTGACTTCAGACCGGTGACAAGTGGAGAACCACAGGGTTCAGTCCTGGGTCCTCTCCTGTTTGATATCTACTTCTCTGAAGTACTGGCTAACACAGAAGGTCTGCAAACTTGGAGAATAATCAAAACTCCTAACGATGTGGACATCCTACAAAAGGGCCTCACTGAGACAGATGCCTGGTGTCAAAGCTATGGCCTCAAGCTCAATGCCAAAAAGTGCATTGTCATCCCCTTTGGTAAAAACTCTGTACCCATGAACTACAACATAGGCAGTAGTATACTTAACACCGAAAGTGTGATAAGAAACCTTGGGACACAAGTGGACAGTAGTCTCTCCTTTGATAACCACATTGCCACAGTAGTCAGGAAATCCTTCTACGTGGCACACCTCATCACAAAAGGTTTCTCATCTTGAAAAAAAGAGGTCATTGTTCCCTTCTACTCATCACTCTTTAGACCCATTATAGACTACAACACCCCTTTTTGTATGTACCTCACAAGACATCTACAACAACTGGAAAGGCCACAGAAATACCTCACAAAGAGAATTACTGGCCTCAAACAGATGCCCTACGCAGACCGTCTCAAAAAACTCCAGCTTTACTCAGTCACATTTCGCCTACTCAGAGGTGATCTCTGCCTAACATACAAAGCTATGTCAAACCCAGAGCTGTTGGACATGCTCCACTTAAAGAAATCCCAATCCCTCCAAGCTACATGCTCTAGGGACCTAAACCTTGTCACCACAATAAACAGAACATGCCGGAGGGATAGATTCCTGTCCCAGAGACTTCCCATACTCTGGAATAAACTATGTATCTATATCAAACAAAGCTCCTCATTAGCGCTCTTCAAGAAAAATCTTAATGATTGGATAGGAAATAGGAAATTCACCCCAGGGAGCACTTCTGTGGCTCTGCTCGACAGTGGCACAGGAAAATTATTTACTTAGGTGGCAAAACCTAGGGTACCATTTTGGCTGGGCTTGTATAGGCCCCAGGGCTGATAGCCTAGTACCTACCTATGAACTTATGAGTCACTTATCAGTACACAGAGTGTACAGTGATTTGCCATATGTTAGTATGCTGATTGTAAAGTGATTTGTTATATGTTTTTACAAAGAAAGCACATCACTGTATTATATATCATTACAAAGAATGCTTAGGATTGTGTCACATATCACAAAACAGAGTGTGCAGAGATATAGCATATGTTATTACACAATGTGCAGTGATGTGTTGTATGTTAGTGTACAGAGTGCACTTGGATATGCCATAAGTCAGTGCACAAAATGTGCAGAAATGCATGAAATAACAGCACACTAGGTGTGCAGAGATGTGTCATTTCGTCAGTACACTGTGTGTGCATGGACAAGTCATTTGTTAATACACAGAGTATACTGGGATGTGTCATATACTGGTATATATAGTATGCAGAGGTGCATCATATGTGAGAACTCTGACTGTGCAAGGATGTGTCATATGGCATACTGCTTAGTGTGCAGTGACGTGTTATATGACAATACAGTGGGTGTGGAGAGATGTGTTATATGTCAGAACACAGTGTGTGTAGGGATGTGAAAATATCAGTGTACGGAGTGAGCAAGAGTGTATCACATCTCAATACAAAGAGTATAGCATATGTTAATAATCAGAGAGTGCAAGTAAGTGTCATATGTCAGTAGACAGAGTATGCAGGGATGTGTTATATGATAGTATGCTGAGTGTGCAGGGTTGTCATATGTCTGTATGCTTAGTGTGCTGGAATATGTCCTATGTCATTTCTCTGAGTGTCTAGACATGTGGCATATGTCAATAAACAGAGTATGCAGGATTATGTCATATGTCAATTACCTAAGTGTGTAGAAATGTGTCATATGTCAGTTCACATTTACAGTGTGCAGAGATGTGTCATATGTCTTAACACAAAATGTCCATGGATGTGTTGTATGGTAGTACATAGAAAGTGTCCAGGGATGTGGCATATGTTACTATATAAAATGTGCAGGGATATCATATCACATTATACTAAGAGTAGAGAGATGTGACATACGTCAGTACACAGAGTGTGCATGTATGGGTTACATCTCAATTTACAGATTGTGGAGGGATGTGTCAGATTTCAATTCACAGAGTGTGCAGGATTTTGGCATAGGTCTACATGCTGACAATGTAGGGATATATCATATTTCAGTATATGAAGTGTACAGAGATATGCTATATGGCAGTACACAGATTGTACAGAGATATGTCATATACAGGGACAGAGATTTGTGCAGACGTGTCATATATCAGTATATAGAGTGTGCAGGTATATATCATATTGCAGAACTTGGGTTGCACATGGATGTGTCATGTGTCAGTATGCTGAATGTATTGGGGTCTGTCATATTATAGTGCACAGAATATGTCAAAATGTGTCATATGTTGGTTGACTGAGTTCACAGAGCATGTTGTATATCATGAAACAATGTCCACAGAGAAGTGTTTTATGTCAGAACCCAGAGTGTCCATAGATATGTCATTTGACAGTACACAGACTGCATAGATATATCTCATATAATGTGGAAATTGACTGTGCAGGGATTTGTCATATATCAGTGCACAATGTGTTTTTTATGTATAACGTGTCTGTCACATTTCAGTACACAGGGTGTGCAGGGATGTGTCATATGTCAGTACGGTTCTACCTGACATAGTCGAAACCACACAACACCGACAACCACATCACCGACACCACATATTCGACAGTCCATAAACACGAAACCACACATAACCGACAACGAAATAACCGACGGTACACAAACACGAAACCCCATACACTGCACACACCACAATAACAATTAAAAACAAAACACATCCCCATTCCACAAACCACACACACAACACAAGCACACCAAAATCCTTACAAGCCCACACTAAACCTTACCCTAACCCTAAGGTCCGTCACTATCGCACACTTACCTACCCGCCTCCTAACCCTAACTCCCCTAACCCCCCCCCATCGCTGCCTAACCCTCACTCACTTAACCCACCCCTATCCCCACAGACCGTCAATCTCACACTTACCTGCCTCGCACCCTAAACGCCCGGCACTACCATACTCACACAGCCTTTCCCCATGTCGGCATCCTCGGCGTTGGTGTTGTCATCCGTCGTGTCGGTCTTCTGCATTGTCGATGTTCTGCCACTCGCGATTCGCGTCGGTCTTCTTCGATTTCGATCTTCTGGAGCTCCGGATTCCGATGTCGGTCTTCTGCGCTGTCGACGAAGTCAGGTAGAACCGTCAGTACACAAAGTGGGAAGGGATTTTTCATATGATAGTGCACTTTACAGAGATTAATTATATGTTAGCACACAGAATGTGCAGTAACATGTCATATATTAGTATGTTGAGTATATAGGGGCGTGGCTTATGTCAAGCTTGCAGTTTGTGCAAAGATATATTGTCAGTATACAAAGTGTGTGGGGAATTGTCAAATGTCATTACACAGAATGTGCAAGGATATGTTGTGTTAGCACACACAAAGTTCCCATGGATATGTCATTTGTCAGCACACAACTGGTGCAGGGATGTGTCTTATGTCACTACACAGAGTGTGCAGGCAGGGATGTTTCACATGATAGTATACTTTACAGATATTAAGTATATGTGAGTAGACAGAGTGTGCAGTGATGTGTCATATATTAATATGTTTAGTATGTAGGATGTGTCTTATGTTAGCTCACGGTTTGAAGAAGGATATAGCAAGTCAGTGTAAAAATGTGCAGGGATTTGTCATATATCAGTACAAAGAGTGTTTGGAGATGTGTCAAATGTCATTACACATAATTTGCAGGGATATGTTGTGTCAGTACACACAGAGAGCACATGGATATGTCATTTGTCAGTACACAGTGTGTGCAGGGATGCATCTAATGTCACTACACAGACTGTGAGGGGATGTGTCATGTTTCAGTACACATGATGCACATGGATATGTCATATGTCAGTTTAGAGATGTGTCATATGCCATTTCACATAAAGCATAGGGATGTATCACATGCCAGTTCACACAATGTGCAGGGATGTGCCATATGTCATTACATAGAATGTACACTAGTGCATAGAGTGTGCAAGGATATGTCATAGGTTAGCAAATAAAGTGTGCACCATTGTTTTTTTTGTATGTGATCTGGGGACCTGTGTTACCCAGAGTGACAGTCTCAGTAAGAAGGTATAAGAATCTTGCTTGTGTGTCTAGTTTACCTGCTAAACAAATAAGAATGAAATACCTATCATTGTTCTTTTCTCTGCCCCAATTCTATCTTTATTTTTACTACCTTTCTGAACAAGGTAGCCACACATTACTTATCTGATCTATCTTAGCCTCTGGGTAGTCCTTTGAACTAATTTATTTTCATTCAATTGCTTTCATCAGCTCTTGAAATAATAATATATTCCTGTTTACTCTTCCTTTTCTGCTCACCACTTTCTTCCATTTGATAAGTACACCTTCAAGAATCCATGGAAGTAATTGTACTTTATTTGCAATGCTTTCACTTCCAGGCTTAACATAACTCTGTCCCATCCTGACTAGTTATTTCCTACCTCTGCAGTGGATGTCAAACATCCTACCACCTCCCATTCTGCGTGTGTCAAGGCCGTTGTTGCATGGCCTGAATAATGTTTACAACAACCCAAAGTCAGACCTTTCAGCCCCTCCTTCCATTCTACTCCTAATTATTTGTGGTTTTCCTATCTCTCATTAATCTCTCAACATGTCCTTGTGCATTCCTCCCTTCTCTTTTTGGCATAACTCTGACTTCATTAGACCAGATCATGTCCATTATTAAGGATCTCTAAAATTTCAGTCTCTCCCCATATTTCATGTACATCTGTTACCACACCTTTCCTTTGATCCTTTACAACATAAAGATGGGTGATGATTTTCATTTTGTTTTTTATTGTATAGAAAGCTAAACATTAACTGATTGTACTATTCAGGTGTCAGATGACGTATACACTTGTAGACTTCTCTCCTTTGTTATTTAACAGGTCTTCGCATCTATACATACTTTATATGTCCATGTATTTCTTCATATGTACTAGGCTTGATGTCCAGGGAAAGATTTAGGAGCCTAGCCCAAGTTCACAGTTTTCCCCAGTCACTGTCTGGTTAAGTGACTTGCTGAAGGTCACAGAGTAGGCAAATGAGGCCCAATGGTGTCAAACTCTGTTCCACAGAAACTGCAGCTCACATCCTTAACCCTCTGTTCCAAATGGAAAGAGAAAAATGAATCTAACCACCTGGTGTGGAATTAGAACCATGACCAATTTTGCACCAAGTCAAGTATGATAGCTAAAGCTAAGGAACTACTGGGACTGCTACTTAACTCCCATGATAGGCTTCCCTGCCAGTTTCATTCACTCAGTTCCGTCTTGTACTTCTGAGCTATTCAGTCATTCTGTAAACTTCATTGCACTCACCTTATTATTCTATTTCACTGTTTGCATCATACATTTTGTATTCCCAATTGTATTTCCTTTGTTCTTCTACACCTCTATATTCGTTAGCATTCTGTGAAACATTATTCATAAATTCATTCACTAATAGCAAATGCAAGGCATCTGGGCCCTGTGGCCATTCACAACTTGCAAGTATCCCTTTTAGAAGTCTGAAGCAAGAAGCTAGAAATATTACAGGTGAATTTGTAGATATTCATCCAGTTGTCTAACTTCTTTCTGAAAGAAGACAGCGTGTTGCTTTGCTTAATTTGGAGTGGAGGTTTCCTTCTGAGAATGGATAATCACTGTGTGACAAATCTGTCACTCACTGTGTTTTGTTTAGTTGCTGAAGCAGGTTACAGTCATTGGTTCTAGTGTTAGTGGGACTATTTGATTTGTGGAGAAATAAGTGGTCTTGGCTACAGGATGCAAAACCTTCAGAAGATCCCATAGCAGCTGTACCCAGTTCTCTTTCATTAAGGCTGTTGTTGCACAGCCTGAATGATGATTCCAACAAGCAACAAGACCCACCATACCTCTCAACTGTCCAGGTTTTTGAGTCATATTTCTGAGCTGATCCTCATAAGATTTGTAGTTTTCTGGCAAATCACTGAGGATCAAAGTCACTAACTAATGAAAGATATTTAAGTTTCAGATGTTGTATCCTTCAGAAAATGCATGCTTATGCAAAAACATGTTATCCTAGCAGCTTTCCATGTTTATATGACCAATATTTAAAACCTGTCCTTGATGTGGGGCCTTTGTTTACCTATTATGTTTGGCTTTGTCCAGATTTCTTGTGCTAGGATTTCGAGAGGTATCTGTTCATACTTTTCATGGTTTTCCCAGTTCTTGTTAATCACTGTTCAATTCCTTGTACTTGTCTGCCTTCATGCTTGTATCTAACATTCCATGTTCTCTAACACTAAAATAAATTCATAAGGAGCTAATGAGCTTCACTTTATAAACATATTTCTAAAAATATGTCTTTCAGCCATCATTTCTTAGCTCCTCAGATCTATCCATTAGACTATCATTGTCACACCTTTCTTGTCACTCCACTTCACTTAAATGCATTATGTGACAGTGGATTATACCTTGTGTGTTATTTGTGTTTTAGTCTAATTAAGTGAGATTCCTCTGTTTCTTGCACAGGAAAATATCAAATTAATTAAATAAGTCAAGACTGATTTAGCCCCATTCACTAAAAGGTTGGAGTAGTATAAGAACTGCTAATGTATCTGTCAACAGTCTTTCATGATTAAGCTTTTAAATCTACCCACACTGCTTCTTTATTCACAACCCTACAACCTCCTTAGTGCAAGCAGATGAAAACATGCTATCAATGGCTCTCATTTTCTTTATTGTCCTCACTTCTTCACAACTACCCTTTAAATCTGGGTCTCTTTTTAACTTAGCCCTCAACTAATTCATCTTCTCATACTATAGAGTCAGATGCTCTCTTTTTATTATTAATTCCCTTCCTTTTCACTTTTTATTTCTATATGCTCCTTGCCTCTCTGCCTCCTTGCCATCAGTGTTGGGCCTACAGACCTTGGGCCTAGTTTTTTTCTCACAGTCACCACCCTTGGGCCTATAGACCTTAGGCCTACTTGTTTCTCCTAGCCATCAAACGTGGGCCTATAAACTTTGGGCCTAGTTCTTTCCTGGAAGGCAGTGGCCCTTCTGTTTGATGGTGCATGAGTTAATGGGAAGGAGCCATCATCCAAGCAGGCATGAAGGTAATTTATGTCCTGCTCTGCATCCTTCCATCAACCTACCCTGGGGCATGGCATGTCTTCAACCCTGTGGCCTGACAGCCTTGCTTCACCTCCTCCAAATTAAGGCCATTAACATTTCAAGGATGGACCCTAACTACATATTCTGGTCAGAGAACCACATGACACCTGTGCTTTATGTCTTTAAGCTATATCATCCATAATGCAGAGCTAAGAGGCATTTCTTCTGATTTAACCCCCAACCTCCCTAGTGGCTAGCATGTGTATGCACATCACTGTAATGGTTACTACCCCTGGTGGCTAATTTACATGCCTGCATTCCTGTAATGGTTTATTATGCCTTTCAACACACTTGCCACTTCAAAGCCACTTTTTATAATTTGGCCAGCCCAGTGACATACACGCGATTCAGTCTGCTCCCCATTAAGCACCTACTCGTTTTATGAGGTGTTGGTTGTGCGCAATGGGTGAACCATGGCTGTTTCAGTACCTATCTATCCAGAATCTATCCAGTATCCATTTATTTCATTGCACAACTACACTTATCCCCCTTTCCATTCCATCTATTATTAAGAGTATTGTTTTCTACAATGTACCGATAAAGCTCACTTTATATCCATCCATCCATCCTCAACCCCTTTTTCCCATTTTGCACATGAAGACGGGGCATCACTTCAACAGTGGCAATCATCTCAAGTCAAGGTTTACAATATAAAATGTTTAATTCTACATGATCTATTGCATGGTATACTTTATTTTTTACTACTCTATATGCACAAATTGATTATGATGCCTTCCATTCTTCTAGAAATTTTCCTTGTATATTTGTATTTGCCCTATAAGTTTATCACGGAATCTTTACTAACCTTCTGCTATCACTGCTTAGTTTTGTTAGAGCACTTTCCAAAAACACACAAGTCCATTCTATGTTTCTTCTAGACATTCATGTAAAAAAAAAAAAGATTCAGTATCACAGGAGTACTTTTGCAGCAGATTCCAATTCCAGTCTCCTTTTCTGTGATTTTTCCTGAAATTAGTTTTTCCTTCTTTATAAATCTGTTTCCTAAAGCTTACTTCTGAGTAATCTATTCCATCTGACACTGAATTCCAAAAGGATGCTGAAGACATTTGCTTAGTATAGTATGTAAGAAGGGGAAAATAATGACCCAGAACGCATATGAGTGAAATGACAAACTATGCAGTAATTACTAATTAAGCAACTTTAAATGATGATGAATCAGTTGAATGATAACTTTATTTATAGTTCAAAGTAGTTCATATTTTTTTTTCTTATTAAAGTACCACTTAACTTTGCAAAATAAATTATGTCAAGTGACACTTTGCTGACAAGTTTGGTGACAAAGAACAGGTGTGTTATCTTCACTGAGTAAACCAAGCATTTTGCAATGATAAAGAAAAGAACGGTAATGTTTAATTTCACATTCGAAGACGACAACAAAAAAATCGTCATACTTCCCTTTTAAAGCCTATAGCATATTCACCTTACATTGCATTGCTTTAATGTCCCAGAAATTCAGTAGTTTACATAGGGGAAGCCAATAAATCATAAATCTCTTATTCTTGTTATCTGAGGATATTAGCATCTTAAAAGATATTGCCCAGTATATACTGTCCAAACAATACTTAAAACCTTTACAACAGCAAACAAATGTCCTAAAATAGCATCTTGATCAGATTATAATGCATGCAATACCAGTCAGCATTTGCATTTCATAGGAACAAAGACCTGAAAACAGGGTCTATGTTAAATCAGCGAATGCTTAAAAAAGCAACTGCTGATTTATCGACCCCATGTAAGTGAAAGCTTACAATCCCGAACACTTAGAACAGCGATTTGTTTCCCAGGGAAAAAAAATCACTGTTCCCAAAAAGAAAAAGAAAAAAAAAATTTAAAACATTACATAAAGTGGGGGGCTGTGCCCCACACAACCCCCAACTTAAATATGCCAACTCCGAGATCGCACGACAGTGAAGAAAACGGCAAAATAATGATGGCAGCCAAGAGATTTCTTTCCCAGGGAAAGAATTCGCTCATATGCCATTTTGGTATTTTTCCGTTTCATGCTTTCAAGTTCGATCAAGACGCATTCTTTTGAATGCATCTTCGATCATATAATACAGACCCTGAAAAGTTACCTCTTAACTTTTCTAAAAAAAATGTGTAAATGAGTGGGCAAAATGTGTGACAATAAGCCAAACTGAGATTAGAAATCATAAATACTAGGGATTAACTTCAATGCTTATTCTTTATAAATCATCATATCTAAGACCAACTGTTAGCTTATACACTCAGATAGAGTTAAAACATGCCTTGTGATTGAACTACAGAGTATGCTTAGATCTAAATTGAGAGGTATTCTTCATAATGTTTGAGTTGTTGCAGCTCTACTTGATGGCTAGGTATGTTGGGGGAAATGAATTATAAAGCATATTCAAAAGAATAACAAAACACAGTATTTATTTAAAATGTTCTTGAAGACTGATGTGCTACAAGTGTACTGTGCTAGAAAGTAATACTGTGTTAATTCAAATGTCACAGGATTAAAAACAATATTGCATTAATGCTCTATGCCTTTCCATTCTATTCTATTCTATTCTATTCTATTCTATTCTATTCTATTCTAAGACTGAGGCATAAACTTATAATTTTAGGAATTTGCAAATCCTAACTCACCGGGTCTACATTTTTTAATGCAAGAAATAGAGGACATACAGAGAGGCATATTAAACTTGAAACCGTGCAGTGCGGAGCATGTAGAAAGGAGGGATACAGCAAAAACATTTAATGATGAGAGTTTTGGTGGGAATTTCTCTGATATTTTCATAAATGCTTAATTTAGCGCAAAATGTACGGCACTCAAAAACTGCCTGCATGGCGATCTTACATGACAAAATAAGGAAGGGAATACAAAGGAAGGCATCAGTGTTTGCGAGGGAATTTGAGTTCCCTTGTGCAGACTTGGAAGCTATATTTATCAAAGATGACCTGGAATATGAATATAGTGGAAGTGATATGGGTTGGGAAGAGGTTAGCTACCTTCAAAACTGAAAAAAAAGAATATATCACTGCTGTGTTTACAGTTCAGCGATATTTAGAAATCAATTAAGTCCATGGCAGGGCTAGCCACCTAGCGATGCAAACATTTGCCATGGGTAGTAGTCACTGTCGATATGCCACCCTGATCCCATGTATGGAATAGGATGAAGGAGGTTCGTGACAGTGTCAATGCCGAATTATTAAACATCCAGTGTAGGAAATAATGATCATTCTGGGATCAGTCCATGTCATCCACAGCCACTTCATTAACTTACAGTTCTGTCAAGCTTGCCCCCCCCCCCCTCCAACTCAGGAAGAGGTGTGCTTCTGGAATATTATTTTTATATAAGTAAGAGAGTATTGAGGGTAAAGCTACATGGGAGGCAAGATGCTTCACTGCTCTTTAGAACTGTTGGATTTGTCACTTTATATGAAACAAAGTCAATGAAACATTTTTTTGATGAGTTAGCTCCTAACAAAATAGACAATCTATTATCCTAATGTCTCCATTAATATTCCTGTGACCACTAACAAAGGCTGAAGATAAAGTCAAAGGTCTTCCAGAAGGCTGAGTTTCATAACTTGGGCCAGGAATACAAGTTAATCAATGATCTGTTGTGAAACAGGACGATTATTTAAATTGTGTTTAGAAATAAAACCAGCAATCGTGAGTACAAATGCAAATGTGACATAAAAAGGAAAGAAGGAAAGTCCCAGCAAAGAATGCTATAGCATCTGGGGTGCCATTTAATAGGAAATATATCTGTGACTAACAAGAAAAAGCAAGAGAGGTTCAGCGTAGTTTATTATACTAGCTGGGACTGCAGCTAATGGAAAATGTCAGCTCTATTTACATTTACTGATGAATGGATAGCGCAAATGGCAAAGGGAAAGAGGAAAAAAAAAGGAAAGTCCATTAAAATGCAAGAACGGCAAAGATATTCCCGAAGAAGTATGGTGGAAACATATCGGATGGATCTGTGCTTAAGGGCACAAAGAGCATTGCAATGCAGTTCTATTTGTTTGTTTATCTGTCTGTGTCTGTCTGTCTGCAATGATGAATTTTCTCACCCAAAGTGCCAAGCTGCTGTGCAGGATTCTAGTTTCATATCAGTATTCACAACTGAGGAAGAAGGCTACATAAGACAGGAGAAAGGAACATTTAACTCATATGATAAATGCATCAGCAGGGAGTCAGGATAGAAGAAACTAGCTTAGAGTGGCTGAAACACTGGTGGTTAAATGTAAGTAAAATAAAATAAACAAACTGAAACTCAAGACTGACCATGGGTCATGGTTTATATGGTTTGTAAAGAGGATTTCTTAACAATATTAATGAGCATACAGGAGTACTGAATGAGACAATCAACTAGAGAGTAAACTATAGAGTTTAACTTGTTTGTCCTCTCTTTAATGGATGACTATTGTGTTAGTTCACTTGTTTTATACTCAGTGTGCACAACAGTTGAAATACATGTGCATGCACACTAAGCTGCTAGGCATGCGACACCCCCCTCCTGCCACAATGAACATCATTTAGTGCACTATGAAAATAATCACACAAAACAAAATATCAAGCACCAATCCAACAACAGAGCAACTACAGAGTGCTGTAACAGGACTGTTGGTATGCACTTTACAATGACATTGTGTAATACCTGGTAACACAAAAATTTCAAAATTGCCATAATTGTTTATATGTTCTCATAGCTGTGTATCAGTTGTTACACTACTCTGTGAATGGGAGCAGCAATCATACAGTGATCCTAAAATATGTTACACAACCTGTGAGTTTGCAGTGTCATGCTTACATTTAACATACTCAAGTCTCTTAACAAATAAATGGCTTGTTAATATAACATTCCTGATATCACAGGAATCTCACAAACCCAAGATTTACAGTAAACATCATTGTTAACTAAATGGATGGACTATGGTTAATTGTATGCCACCATATGTCAGCATATTGTGTCATGATAAAAGGTTCTCTTTGATTCATGCTGTTTTGACAGTGGTATGCTATGTGCTTTGCAAATGAAGCATAAGGCAAATGTTTTATTCCAGCATAGCATATATAATACTGAAGAATCAGGTACTACACTGAGTTGTCAAGTTTTGCAGTCAAACACATAACATTCACACAAATTTGTTTACCCTTTATTGGTCAGGTTTAGCATCTTTTCAGTGGAGACATGAGGTGATATTTATACTACTAGGGGAATTTTAGACAGAGAGTTGGAGAACTTCCCCTACTGTTTTTAACAGATGCCATGGGACACCTGAGCTGCCACCAACTCAAGCAGTTGGGGGTCTCAGTTTAATATCACATCTGAAGGGTGGTACACTCAGGGGTACAGAACCCCCTTATGCTGAACTTACAGCAATCAATCAAACTAGTGTGGGAATAGAACCCACAGCCTTCTGTATCAAAGGTGAGCGTACTACCTGTTCTGCCACTGACACTAACAAACAGTGTGATTATTATGTGGTAACAGCATTAAAGGTAGCTTTCTATCATAAATATGAAACCTTAAATAAAAAAGTCAAAAATGGCAAAGTGAAAATGCAGCTAGGTGTCCACAACACCCATACCTACTATGCAGAGACTTTACTGCCACACTTCACTCTCCAAATATATTTCCTTGGATTTTTGTTGTACTTTGGGAAATGGGGAGAAATACAAATGTAGACCGTATTTCAGGAAATGGTCATTTCTTAAGAAGAAGTTGTACAAAAGTCTCTAAAAAGGCAGTGGAAACCCATAAAAGGCACATCAAACTGTTACTATGGTGATGCCATTTGATTGCTGAAGAACATTATATTGCTTCACATTTTGAAGGTTTTGTAGACTTGATAGTCACTGATCAGTACTGCATATCTCCAAGGGTGATAGACTGTGGAACGTGGGTGTCAGTAGGTGGATATCAGAAACCTTGTAGTTGGTGCACCTCAATGAATGTGAGTATGTTTATTTGTTTAACCACAACCCCTTATGCATTGCACTGTCTGATCTTATGAAATAGAGTCAAATGGTACTTGACTCATAAAGCCAGCACCCCAAGGAATGCTGAGTATTGCCAACAGCAGTAAAGTGATCAGTTCTAGAGGCTTTCCAATCCCAGAGACTCCAGCAGTGGTCTGCTGCCTAAGCTTCATTTTTTATTCCATTGTCCATCTAGTAAGTATTAGTTGTGGTATAAAAAATTCACAAAACTAAACTATGGGAATGAATGTCAAGGAATTTATGAGGTATGGTTTACATAATATGTAATGTATTTGTGTTTATGCACTATTTTATGACACTATAGCAATTATATAATAGTATGTGATGTACACTGTTACTGGTTAGGGCCACAGTGGTTCTGCATGAGAACTTAGTTTGCTGGGTTTGGATTTTTTACAAATTATGTGGTGAAGTGGTTAGTGAAGAAAATGGAAGCATACAAATGTTTTTGTCAATGGATTAATATGGAATTATCAAATAGTATTATTAGTTTTTCTGCACAAATGATAATTTTTCCTGCCTAAATGGTTCTTGAGTTGGGGATGCTAATATCTCAATAACTGTCCTTAATCTAGGGCCACTGCTACTAAGACAATTGAATTACCTTTTCCTCTAAGATGCAGTAACTTCAGTATTGACAAAATGCATCTCAGGATAGTGACTGCAATCCTTTACATGGGAAATGTACAGCAGAGTAGATTCAGTCGTACAATGAAAGCACTTTATGTATTTTAGCATGTTGTTTTAGCAAGAGTAGTTCATTACAACAGGTTATGGTTAGTGCTTTCATTAGAAACTACTTGCTAAGTAGGCTTTCCATATTATACTATATTGAATTACAGTGCTGTACTGTATCTCACAAACATATATCAGATACATGTTGTCTGTTGTTCAGAATCCCACTGAAAATAGGTGTGGCATAAAGTGGGATGAGGACACATGCATGCAAGCACATGTGCACACACAGACACAGACATACACACAGACGCACACACACACACACACACACACACACACACACACACACACACACACACACGCGAGTCTGAAGTATGATATATGATATATCATGATATCTTATATTGTAAAACCAAATTTCTTGATGAGTGAAAATTATAGGACAAAGTAAATTGTGAATCACACAAACCCAGTCCTCACATATTCCATTCATTCTTTCTTTTATTACTATTTTTTTAGTATAAGTTACTGTTCAATTTCATTTTTTGAGATGCAATAATTACATTACTTGCTTAAACAATCTGTTGAATACCAATTTAGGAAGATTCTGCATATTCTCATAAATTTGCTATGGCATGTGTATTTACTACTCTAGTTCCTAGAGAATTTTTAATATGAATTTAAGATCATATAAGTTTTTAGCATGGTTTAGTAGTATTGGGGAATATATTTATTTATGTTTGTTTATGAAGAAGGAGCGCTGATCAAACATGATAATTGCAGGTAACCTGCAGCATGTCAGTGATGTAACATGCAGTACTGTTGCCTGTAGTGCAGAAGACTGTGGGTTCTATTCCTACATCAGGTAGATCAACTACTGGCACTGCAGTGCACCATGAAGGGTATACTGGACTCCTGAATATGTTGTCCTTCAGATGAGGTATTATATCATCTGGTTGACATGGTGATAGCTCAGGGAGATGTAAAACATTCCCACAGCATCTATCAGCAAAAAGAGTAGTGGAAGTTTATTGATACACAGGCTGAATTTCCCGTAGTTTTATAAATACTGCCTCAGATCTACCTGAAGAAAGGTTAGCAACCTAGTGAGATGAACCCAGACAACAAAGGATAAATAAATAAAAGAGCCTAGGTTTCATAGTACCATGAGGTAATAATACATGTGTACAAAAGTAGCAAGAACGTAATGGGATGAACCCAGCCAACAAAGGATACATAAATAAAAGCGCCTAGGATTCATAGTACCACAAGGTAATAATACATATGTACAAAAGAAACAAGAAAATACAACAAACATTTGCAGCTGTTAAATTTAACAAGCCTGCCACCAAGATCTGCAGCCAAAAGGGACGGTTTCCTCACTGCGGAAAACTGTGATTCAGAAACATACTAGCTGTAATGAGGTAAGACATCATTATAGTCCAATTTATGTGCCTGTAAATCACCCTTAACTATCATGAGTGCAAATTAGTACCTTCCTGTAATAATCAATATAGGTTCATAGGTTCATACTGTTTTGGCACAGGAACACCCCCCCCCCCCCATACAGAAGCATACATGCACATTCAAACATTTACTTGTCCCTGAATGTACAGACTGTCCCCATTGTCTCTTTTTATTTTTTGTCCCTACCCTCACAAATAAGATATATTTAAGTCAGTCAATAATGGCAGACATAAGAGTTTCATTTCTTTTACTGTTCATAAAGTGCATCATAATGCTAGACCTGCTGCTCAATTAACTTTATAAGTGATTCCATGTGCTAGCTCAAAAATTGTTCCTAGGTTCATCTAGTGTCCTTCCCAGCTTTGTACTGAAGCCTCCCCTACATGTATACTCTCTGTTCAGTGTCAAAAATCCAGCTCTGGTAACATCACAGCATGATGGAACAATGCATCCCAAAAGTAAAGAAAAACTGATCGAGAAGAATGTATCTGAAGAAGCATGGGAAAGAAAAAGAGATTCAATATGGTGAAATATTTATGCAAAGGAGAAAGCAAAACTAATCAATTCAAAAAAGCAGAAACAAAGATACTTGAAGAAACATATAGGTAAAGGTATCCAGATATGGAAAATTTCAAACTACAAAAGCAATAAAACAAAGGGGGAAAGTTGAAACAAGGATTAGAAATGATGACATTAAAGAAATAGGTAATGTCACAGCATGATGGAACAGTAAGTTCCCAGATTAAGGAGAAACATGTGGAACAGGAAGCATCTGATCATTTGCCACATGAAGATACTCTGGAGCCTTCAGTAGGAAACCAGTGCAAATGTTTAGTTGGAGTTATGCAGCAAAGGAAGGAACAAAAAATTATGGCAATTCTGATACAGTCAACATTGTGGAGTGATAAGCCAGGGTGTTCCCATATGAAAGAGCAATGGATAATGCAAAATGCAGCTGAAGAGAATATGTCACAGGAAGATGTTTTGGAACTTTCTCCAGAATGCCAGTAGGAAATGGATAAAAAAGAATGTGCCCTTAGCTTAGAAGAAAATGATCTAAGGGAAGAGTTGACTGATTTAATTAGAGATGGATAGACATATTAAGATCAATGAAAAAAATAGATTACAGAACGTCATCATCATCTTCTTTCGGCTGTTCCTGTTAGGGGTCACCACAGCGGATCATCTGTATCCCTTTCTTCCTGTCCTCTGCATCTTGCTCTGCCACGCCAACCACCTGCATGTCCTCTCTTACCACATCCATAAACCTTATCTTAGGCTTTCCTCTTTTCCTGTTACCTGGTATCTTCATCCTTAGCATCATTTTCCCAATATACTCTGCATCCCTCCTCAGCACATGTCCAAACCAACGTAATCTCGCCTCTCTGGCTGTGTCTCCAAACCTTCCAATCTGGGCTGACCCTCTAATATACTTATTCCTAATCCTGTCCATCCTCGTCACATCCAGTGCAAATCTTAACATCTTTAACTCTGCCATGTCAAGCTCTAACTCCTGCCTTTTTGGCAATGCCACTGTCTCCAATCCATATAACACAGCTGGTCTCACTACCCTCTTGTAGACCTTCTCTTTCACTCTTACTGGTACTTGTCTGTCACAAATCACACCTGACACTCTTCTCCACTCACGCCATCCTGCCTGTACTCTCTTCTTCACCTCTCTTCCACACTCACCATTACTCTGAACTGTTGATCCCAAGTACTTAAACTCATTCACCTTCACTACCTCTACTCCCTGCATCCTCACCATTCCTCTATCCTCCCTCTCATTCACACACAAATATTCTGTCTTAGTCCTGCTGACCTTCATTCATCTAGAACATATCTCCATCTCTCCAGGGTCTCCTCCACTTGTTCCCTACTCTCACTACAGATAATGTCATCTGCAAACATCATAGTCCATGGGAACTCCTGCCTGATCTCGTCTGTCAACCTGTCCATCACAATTGAAAATAAGAAAGGGCTCAGAGCTGATCCTTGATGTAATCCCACCTCCACTTTAAACGCATCCGTCACTCCCACCGCAGACCTCACCCCTGTCACACTACCCTCGTACATATCCTGTACCACTCTTACATACTTCTCTGATGCTCCCAACTTCCTCATACAATACCACAACTCCTCTCTAGGCACCCTGTCATATGCTTTCTCTAAGTCTACAAAACCACAATGCAACTCCTTCTGACCTTCTCTGTACTTCTCCATCAACACTCTCAGAGCAAACATCGCACCTATAGTGCTCTTTACTGGCATGAAACCATACTGCTGATCACTAATCATCACATCCCTTCTTAACCTAGCTTCCACTACTCTTTCCCATAACTTCATGCTGTGACTGATCAATTTAATCCCTCTGTAGTTACTACAGCTCTGCACATCACCCTTATTCTTAAAAATCGGTACCAAAACACTTTTTCTCCATTCCTCAGGCATCCTCTCACTTTCCAAGATTTCATTAAACAATCTGGTTAAACACTCCACTGCCATTTCACCTAAACTCCTCCATGCTTCCACAGGTGTGTCATCTGGACCAACAGCCTTTCCATTCTTCATCTTCTTCATAGCTATCCTTACTTCCTCCTTGCTAATCCACTGCACTTCATGACTCACTATCCACACATCATCCAACCTTCTCTCCCTCTCATTCTCTTCATTCATCAGCCCCTCAAAGTACTCTTTCCATCTCCTCAACACACTCTCCTCGCTTGTGAGTCTGTTTGCCTCATTATCCTTTATCACCTTTACCTGCTGCGCATCTTTCCTAGCTTGGTCCCTCTGTCTAGCCAATCGGTACAGGTCTTTTTCTCCCTCCTTAGTGTCCAACCTTTCATACAACTCTTCATACACCTTATCCTTAGCCTTTGCCACCTCTCTCTTTGCCATGCACCTCATCTCCTTATACTCCTGCCTACTTTCTTCATCTCTCTGACAATCCCACTTCATATTTGTCAACCTCTTTCTCTGTATACTCTCCTGTACTTCCTCATTCCACCACCATTTCTCCTTGTCGTCCTTCCTCTGTCCAGATGTCATACCAAGCACCTTTCTAGCTGTCTCCCTTACTAGCTCTGCTGTAGTTACCCAGCTATTTGGTAACTCTTCACTGCCACCCAGTGCCTGTCTTAACTCATCCCTGAACTCCACCTCACAATTACCCTTTTTCAATTTCCACCATTTGACCCTTGGTGCTGCCCTCATACTCCTCCTCCTTGATCACCAACATCATCCTACAAACCACCATCCTATGCTGCCTAACTACACTTTCCCTGGTCACCACTTTACAGTCTCCAATCTCCTTCAAACTGGCCCTCCTACATAAGATATAATCCACCTGTGTGCATCTTCCTCCACTCATGTATGTCACCCTAGGCTCCTCCCTCTTGTTAAAATACATATTCACCACAGCCATGCCCATCCTTTTCACAAAATCCACTACCATCTGACCTTCTGCATTCCTTTGTTTAACACCATACCTACCCATCACTTCCTCATCCCCTCTGTTCCCTTCACCAACATGTCCATTGAAATCTGCTCCAATCACCACTTTCTCACCCTTGGGTACAGTCATCACCACTTCATCCAACTCACTCCAAAATTTTTCTTTTTCATCCATTGCACACCCAACTTGTGAAGCATATGCACTAACAACATTCATCATTACACCATCAATTTCCAACTTCATAAACATTACTCTATCTGACACTCTTTTCACCTCCAAAAGACTCTTAGCATACTGTTCCTTCAGGATAATACCTACGCCATTTTTCCTCCCATCCACACCATGATAAAACAATGTAAACCCACCTCCGATACACCTAGCTTTACTCCCCTTCCATCTGGTCTCTTGCACGCACAATATACCAACCTTCCTTCTGTCCATCATATCGGCTAGCTCTCTCCCTATACCAGTAATACTGTCAACATTCAAAGTTCCGACCTCACTACCACAGTCCTAGCCTTTCTCCTGTCTTCCTTCCTTTTGCCATGCCTTCTGCTTCTTCTCCTCCTTCAGTCAACAGTAGCCCAATTTCTGCCAGCACCCTGTTGGCTAACAATACTGGTGGTGGTCGTTGTTAACCCGGGCCTCGACCAATCCGGTATGTAAATATTTACTGGTGTCCGCATGAATTATTTGGCGAAGTTTTATGCCGGATGCCCTTCCTGATGCAACCCTCCCCATTTATCCGGGATTGGGACCGGCACAAAGAAATGCACTTGCTTCTACATCCCCAGTGGCTGGGTTAGATTACAGAACGTCAATAAACCCAAAATGTTAGAAATCTGGTAAAACAAATGAACACAGTAATCAAGACTATTAACAGAAATTCATGCGATACAACAAAAGTAAATAGGATATATTACTGTGCAGCTAAATTAATAACAGGCAAAGTCTTGCAACAAAGCACAGGGCAGTAAGGCAAAAGAATGGAAGAAATCAAATACCATCATGGAAGTATCGAATAGTGGGAGCTATAAAGCATTTAAGACAAGACGTACTACTGTTAGAAGAGTACAGAAGAAGGAACAGGTCACAACAAATACTTAGAAAGATAGACAAGATAAAGGCTATGTGCATATCAGAACAGACCAGGATCTATCATACACTATTGCAAATAATAAACTAACAATATCAGCACAGGGAGAAAAACCTAGGAGATACGCAGATAAATGTAAAAGAAAAGTGCACATTTATTTATTTATTAATGAATGAATTAATTTATTAATTAATTTATTTATTTATTTATTTGCAGTTTGTTTACCAGGGTAGTCCATTGGGCCACGAGGAGCCCATTTTTAATGGAGTCCTTGGGAGAAAATCTCCGGAAATACAAATAGTAAATAATAGTAAATAATGGAATTGCAAAATAACAAAATAACAGTTGCAAAATGCTCAATGCGACATTAGAGAAAATAAAATCACAATGTTAACAATAGTTGCAATAAATTGGCATTGGATGGAGCAAATGCATGAAGAACCCCATTATAAACGAATTTAAGGAGGTATAAAACAGTGACAGTTCTTTCAGGAAATTATAAGCTAAAGAAGGCTATTGGCAGATATGTTTGATATCGGGAGACATTGTAGTTAGGGATGTTCTGTAGGATGAGAGCAGGAGCGTTCCCATTGTGAGATGAGGTGTGAGTGAAGGAGAGTTTCAAAGATAGAGAGACAGTTAGTGGTGCAGATAAGAGGTGGAAGAGAATTCCAGTGGCATGGTAGGCAGACGGAAAGAAGCTGTTTTCCAGGAGGTTGGGTAGGTTTATGTAGTTCTATTAGATTTTAGAAGTTGCATCGTAGGCATCTGTTAGGAAGATGTATTTTGAAGGTAGAGGCAAGGGAGGCACAGAGATAGGGTTTAAAAATAAGTTTGTGTGCTTGGATAAGTTGCATGTAGGTAAGATAACTTGGCAGTTCAAGCCAGTTCAGTTGGTGCAGGGAGATGCAGTGATGGATATCGGATCTGTGGCCAGTTGCAAATTTTGAAATTTTATAGTAACAGGAGGAGAGTTTTGATATGAGGGAGGATTGCAGATTGGTAAGGATAGAGGCACCATACAGGAGAAAAGGGATGAGATATGTGTTAGCAAGAACAAGTCTGGTGGAGGGAGAGATGAAACAGTAGTGGTGACAAAGCATGCCTAGTCTCTTGTGAGTTTTTTGATGTTTACCTGGAGATGGCTATCAAATTTTAGTTGGTCATCAGTGAGGATTCCTAATAGTTTGGCAGTGGAGACTGTTTCAAGAGGAGTGTTATTTTTGCTGGTAACAGAGAAAGAGTTTTTTTTCTAGGTTAATACTTTTAGAGGGGGAAAATAACATTAGTTTAGTTTTAGTAGCATTTAGTGCTAGATGGTTTTCTAGCATCCATTGTTCTGTGGAGGAGAAGGCATCTTGGGTTAATTTTATTAGTGGAGAAGTGGAGGTTTCAGATTGAGTGGAGATTGATGACCCAAAAATGTTTTATAGAGTATTAGGAAACAAGGCAACAGGTATAGAAATACCACCAAACAATGCACAATTTGGAGAGATATCTATGAAGACCCTGTGGAATACAACATAGATATTGAATGTATAGAATAAGTAAAGGAAACAGTAAGAAGTTTAAATGTACAGGATATGGAAAGGCTGTAGTAACACCCAGAGAAACTGAAATAAAATTAAGAAAAGCTCATAAGTGGAAAATGTCATGCCCAGACGCAGTACTTAACTTCTGGCTAAAAGTAATAACATCTTTACATAAATATTTAGCACGGAGTAAGAACTACTTATATGTGCATCCTGAACAGACACAATCCAGGTTAACAACAGGAAAATGATACTCTTCCTTAAGAGTGAACCTGCAAGCTATTCTAAAAATTATAGACCAATAACTTCCCTTCTAATGATGGTCAAACTGTAAACTGGAATTGATGCCAACAGAGTTTATAGCCATTTAGAAGAAAACTCAAGCATAGCAATAGAATAAGAGAGCAATAAAAGAAAGTTACATGGAGCAACGGATCATTTCGTTTTTAAAAATTTGTAATGGAAAATCCCATTAAGTATGGCATGGATAGATTACAAAAAAGCATTTGATAGCATCCCACATTCATGGATAAAAGAGTGCTTACAGATGAATAAGAAACATCCTGAATTGATCAATTACATTAGAATAACCATGAAACAGTGGCAAACCACTTTGCAGCTGAGCCATGATAAAGGACAAAGTATTATCCCAGGGATAAAAATTCAAAGTGGGATATTCCATGGTGACTATTTGTCACCGGTGCTCCTTTAATTTGCCCTTACGCCATCAAGCTGTCTGTTTAACAGATTAGGTCATGGTTACAATTTGGCTCCTGGAGAAAAGAAAAAGTGTAAGGACTTCTCATCCTGGTTTTGTCAATTAGTTAAAACTGTATAGTTCATCAGATGAGGAAATACAGGCACAAGTGCAAGTGGTCAAAACTTTCTTGGATGGCATAAGAATGTCATTTGGTCTTGATAAATGTGCAAAAGCAACCTTGAAAGCAAGAAAGATGCAGCACCAAGAAAATATTAGTCTGGGACAGGAATGTAATGTAAAGGAACTTGAGCAGGAGGGGGTGTATAAATATTTGGGAACCAATGAAGAACAGACAATAAAACATGAACAAATGTGAACAAAACTTAGTAAGGAATATTTTAGAAGACGTATTGCAGTCCTGATATCAAGAAACAAAAGTCCAATCTATAAACCAATTTGCTCTTCCTGTTGTAACTTTTTGAGGCGATTGACTGGCGCCAAAAGACATTGGGTCAGCTGGACAGGCAAACAAGAAAAATGCTTCATGCTTATCAAATTATTTAAAAAAGTCAGTGTATACCAGGATTATATATTACCATTCTGAAGGAAGTATGGATCTCCTCAAAACTGATTATATGTTTACAAATGCATAAATATCTGCTGGCCTCACAAGACCTAAATATAGTGACAGTTTTAAAAACATGAGGAAAACAAGTCTAAGATGACTTTTCTGCTTAGTTTAGCAGAAGCATATCGGTATTAATTGGGAATGGAAATCAAAACAGAAGTGGACAAAAATCAGGCAGCAACTGAATGTGCCAAAAAATAAAAGAAAGAAAGAATATAAGGTAAGGAATTAGATGAGAAGACAAGAAATGCGGAAAAGAAATACATATAGTTGCAAGTACAGAAAACTCCTCATGTCAATCAGGATCTGATGCAGAAATGGTTAAGGAGAGGTGAATCTAAACCAAAAGATGAAAGGTTAACATTGGCAGCCCAGGACGGCAGACTACATACATGTGGGTTTACAAAGTCCATTGGACATGTGGGAGAAACAGACAAATGCAAACAGTCACACATCTTGTTGTTGGGCGTGATACACTAATGGCAGAGGGCCTGTATACTGAAAGGCATAATAATGTGGCAAAACTGCTGCATTGGGGATTGTGCAAACACTACAATACTGAAGCAGATGAAAAGCATTGGAAACATGACATGCAAAGCAAACCAGAGAATAATGAGGTTTATATCACAAAGTATCACCTGTTGCCAACAGTTCAAAAAATAGATGCAAGAAAACCTTTTATTTTACTAGGTGAAAGCCTACTTAACATTTGACTGGTTTATTGGGTTCTGGTTGAGCCTATTTTATTGAGTTTCAGTGTTTGTAATATTAAAATCATTTCTATAACCATTACGTTGATCTGCCTTCCTGACTGTCTTGGATTTTGAAAGCCAGATATAGTAGCACATGAAAAGAAGACAAAAGTAGCATTGATCACTGAAATTGCTACACCGAGTGCTTACACTATCTTATGTACAGAGAGAGACACAAACTCTTAAAATACCAGGATTTGCAGGCAGACATGAGGGCAATGCAGCAAAAGGATACCCGAACAGTTCTAATAGTAGTAGGAGCAATGGGTCTCATAAAAAAAAAAAAATTTACAGTCACATTTAGATATACTACTGATTCATATAACTCTACATGAATTGCAGGAGTCAATTCTCGGCACATTGCAGGTGCTGCAAAGAGCACTTTTGGCTAACATCAAAGATTGAGATAATTCTAATTTCATGAACTTTAATCATCCTTTTACTTAGGCATGGGGTTCATTCCTGTTATGGTATTAGAAAACCAAAAACTCGGAGAAATGAAACCGTGAGACCTGCTGCTCTATTACCTTTTTTAATGATTCATGTACTAGTTCAAAAATGTTCTTGGTTTCATCTAGTGTTCTTCTAGGCTTTGCACTGAAGCCTCCCCAACACACTCGCACACACTTTGGCAAACACCCACATCTCTCTCAACCGTCTGTCCCTGATTTTACAGGACTTTCCTGCTTTCCCATCTTATATATTCCCTGTCCCCTGTAATTCACAAACAATTGCAGTCAGTGAATAATGCCAGCGACTAGAGTTTCAGACTTCTTATTGTTTGTAAAGTGCATCATAATGTTAGAACTAACTATTAATTTTAAGTGAGTCTAAGTAACAGTTTAAAATTGTTCTTAATTTTACAAAACACTTCTGTTTTTGAGTCTTACACATGCCCTGTCCCTTGTAACAACACATGGGCCTTTGTAGTCTGTGAATAGTGCCATATAATTGAGTTTCTTACTTAGTTTTATTATATAAAAACTGCCCTCTTCTAGTATCTTCTAGTCTGTGTGAGGGGTTGTGTCCTGCTTAACAAGTTGATTTCTATATTAAGTTGTAGGGGTTGAAACTTTTCTTCCCCTTTTATTTTAATTTTATTTCAAATACTTAGGTAATACGTCGGAGCATCCCTGGAGTCTAAATGTGGCATTGAGAGGGATCAATCTGTAAGAGTACTAAGAAGACAGAGTCTGAATCTTTTTAACTGCCATTGCAGAATGATATAAATAGTTTATCCTAATGTCTAGCGTAATCCTTCTATTATATTTTTAAGTGCCTTAGTCACAATACAGAAAATTGTCCCTGATGTCTAGTGTCCACCCTTGCTTCTCATTTTTAAAACAGTGTTCTATTATATTTTAAGTGCCTTTAAGATAAGATATAAAGATCTGTCCTGGTGGCTAGTGTTCTCCCCTTCCCACAATTGCAAGATTTACTTGTTAGGCTAGGGGAATTTACAAGTGTGACATTCCCTCTCCCATGCATAAATTCATACATTTATCTAAATTGTCAAGCACACACACACACACACACACACACACACACACACACACACACACACACACACACACACACACACACACACACACACACACACACACACACACACACACCCCTTACACAACTCATGCCTCTACATGCACACACACACACACACACACACACACACACACACACACACACACACACACACACACACACACACACACACACACACACACACACACACACACACACACACAGACAGACACACACACACACACACACACCTTACTGTATGCATTCTTGAAGAAATCATATGGCTAATTAGCATAGGCCTGCCACCTGGGATACCTTATTAGCATTTGTGGTTGGCCACAAAGACAGCCCTTTGTTGTGCTGTACCTGTTTCTGTTTTTGTTACAACACTGTGGCAATTCTTACTACCAGGTTACACCAGCCATATACCTTAAGGTAACTTTTGTGAATTTGGCACAAGGTTATAAAAGGTTATGATACTAGGATAACATGTAAGTTAATGTATCCTAAGACTAGTACAAAGTAAGGCTATTTGTATATATTGATGTGATACAACCAAAAAGTGACATAAAGTCATTGAGAGAGATGGGGATAAAACATGTTTACATATATACACAAATGTCAAGATTTGTTATTTCCATCATTAAATTAGGTATTTCGTTATTACATTTTAGATAATTCCAGGCATACTTATTTTAGTTATTTGGCATCAGGTTCTTCTTTGCTGGAAATGCAATTTTACAATTGGTAGCTTACAGGTTGATTTGTATTTATTTATTTATGTAATTATTTATTTGTTTAGATAGTTAATTTTTACTGCATCCACTCATGTAGTTTTTTTCTAAATTCTTTCATCAGATTCATGTTTTACAGGTCTGATTTGGGTTGGCAATAGTTGTTCGGGGGAAGATGGTATTCATTTATAGTGCATTTAGTCAGAGTCAGATCTGGCACTACATGACATAAGCAGTCTCCTGGAGCCCACTGGCTTGGGGGAGGGGGCACTAGCTGGGGAGGGAGTCCCATTGGCCCAGGAGGCTGACACAAATATGTAAAACTTACATTTCTGCTTTAAGAAAATGTGCTACATTTCTTTCCTTAAGGGTGCACACAGAGTGCATCCTTAGTTACATCTGTATGTGCATCTTTAGTATAACGCACACCAATTTAAACTGAGATGGAGCATGCACAAAGAACATTGATGCTATTGCTGCCATCAGTCATTCCACTGTGGAATGAATGTGTCATTCTTGAAATATAGGCTAGTGTACAGACAGGTTTGTATGTATGAATATAGGTTAGTGTACAGAGAGCTGTGTGTGTGTGTTTGTGTGTGTGTGTGTGTGTGTGTGTGTGTGTGTGTGTGTGTGTGTGTGTGTGTGTGTGTGTGTGAAATGCCTCAGTTAAGGAATGTCAGATTGCTTAACTCATTCAGACTCAAACCCTGTTCTTTCAATATAGAACCTGAGAGGTTAAATCCTCTACACCAACTACCAAACTCTCATCAACAAGAACTGTTGCATTTTCAAAGAATGTTGATTTTCTGTGCATTTTCAATGACTTTTGAGCTTCTGTGCATTTTCAAACACTGTTAAGCTTCTGTGTATTTTCAAAGAATGTCAAGTTTCAAAGGAAGAGAAGTTTACTGCTGTTCATGTTTGTTTTCAATGTGTAACTGTGTTGTTTAGCAAATGGCCATCATCAATGTTTGTGCTATAAACATTCAAAGCAGTGTTTGTAGCACAACTTGCTCTTGTTGCAGAAGGATGTGGATTCTACTCCCACACCGTGTACACAGAGTGCTTATTTTAAAAGGGGATTGGGGTGCTGTATTTCTGAGTTTGTCCTCCTTTGAATGAGATACCTGGTAACTATGACCTTGTTGCTGGTTTGGCAGCCATTCCCTATTGCAATATTACTAGCTTACAGTTTTTTTTTTTTTTAATGTAACATGGGCAGTTTATTCTTGAAGGGCAGAAGAGACAGAATTTGTACATGAAACTGTAATGTAAAGTTGTTTACCAGCAGCAAACTCTTCATTAGTTATAGATCTATTTATTGTAGAATTATTCAGATGACTTTTATTTCTGCAGAGATTGGGTATATTGACTGATACTGGTGGATTGTAATGACAAAAGTTTTGTGGTTGAAATGTTCTGTAATAGGCAGTTTTTGTCAGGTCTATGTTTAACCATAGAATGACATTTGCATCAAATGGCTAAACATTGAACCCTATCCATCGAATGTTCGTTCAGTGAATGTTCATGTCAGCAAATTGGAAAGTAACTAGTCAGCATTCACTTCCCTGTCTGCCCTTTTCCCCATTGTAGTGCGGTCTTAGAGTTGGTATATAGAGTTAGGGGAGGTGTGGGGAGTAAAGCCCCCCACTTGGGTAGGTTTGAAATACTGTATTGTGTGAGATGGGCAAGTGTTGGCTAACTAATTACTTTCCCTGGTGAAAAAAATAAATGTTTGATGGATTTCTGAGGGTTAGATGTTTAGCCATTCGATGTAAGTGTTATTCGACAGTTAAACATAGATCTATTTTTGTCATTATTGGTCAATACATTTTATTTAATTGCTTACTGGAAAAATGTTCAAACCTACAAATTTAAAATGCACTCTAACAAGTGATGCTGTATTTTACAAGGAATATAATTTAATACAATCAAGATGGTACATTGAAAAACACATGCATGTATGCATGTCTAAAAATGTGGTTTGAAAACAGCCCAGAGGAAAACTTAATCTGCCACTGGCCAGATGTATTTTTTTTAATGTGGGTTTCAATGCTGTTTCAATGAATGTGAGTTTCAAATGCAGAGAAGCTTACTGTTCATGATAAAACTGTCTTCATTGTAAGACTGTATTGTTTTGTTTAGCAAATGGTTATCAGTATTTGTGCTATAACATCTGAAATAAAAGTTTTAAATATCTCTGGTCATTGTAGAAGTAAAAAAAAAAATAGTATGCACACTAACAGGTTTGAACAGTGTTTATGGTAATTGGGGAGAAAAAGCCAAGTAGTGGGACACTGGAATGGGTTAGGGGGTTGCCAGGAAGGGGTGTTGTTGTGGGGGGCTGCTGGGGGGGCTCTGATCCATTACCCTATAGGGCTCCATTTGACCATGATCCAGCTGTGTATTTAGTGCGTGACTGTTTTCTTTATGTCAATTGTGTGTAAGACTGGGTTTTAGTATAGAGATTCTAATTGTTTGGAATGTTTATGAAATTAATACACTATTGTATTTATTTATTTTATTTTACATTTGTTAACTGAGGGTGTCTGACTGAGCCAAAAAGGCCTTTTTTCAGCAGAGGACCGGGGAGAAAAGCTCCACATAGAAAAATTACAGGTACATTTAGATATTTAGACACAATCTTTATACACACAAATTACAATACACATGTTTTTACAGTGGTATGCAGCACATCAACAGTTACAGTGGACAGAACAAATAAGAAAATATTAATTTAAAAATAAAGGTAATTAATAGATTTGTTGTGTACAGCTAAAATTTGGAACATAGATAGAATACATACATAGTACACAGTATACATTCATTTAGTCATCCATTACCTTGTCGACGTACCAAAAGTCATAAAAAAAGTGCAGCAGGTTCTCACAATTGCGAACTGGCGATAGTCGAAACACACAATGCCCCCCCTTTTGACCCATGGTAGCACTTGTTTAGGTGGTAGAACAGTTGGAAATGTCGCATTTGGTGATTTGTACAACATTCTGACTATTTGCCACTTTCAAATTTGACATTCTGGTTCAGCGTTACACCCATTCGAGGTTGGTGTGGATGCTCAAATGAATGTATTCCATAGTACACAGGTACAGTACATATATTGTACATTAGCCAGTGTTTGTGAGTAAGAGTGAAAACTATTATCAAGACTATGAGCATATGAATGAATAAGTTGATAATGAGCATAGGATGTACATACATAAAAACTGGTACATCTTGTGTCATTTTATAAGCCTCAACAGGCAGGATCAATCAATTCCTAGAGCAAATGATCTGACAAGCAGAGGGATACATACATGTTTTCTGAGAGAAGGGTTGTGATTTATGAATCTTGCTGAATAGCATACATTCTTATTGTCTTCAGTGCCATGGATTACACTAATGCTGCAATCTGTGCTAATATCAGCAACAAAAAACACACAATTTGAGGCAAGAGTTGCTTTGGAAAGGATATTCTGAAAGAAATGTTAATAGATATTTGATGTGGTCAGAAAAGAGATTTGGTAAAGCATCTCCTCTCTTGGATCTGTTTGTCAGACCAGAGAAGTTAGACTTTTTCAGGGGAATGTATGTGAATATTTGAGGATCCCACTAACTTACGCTAGAGATATCAATGTTTTTGTGATATAATTAAGTTGAATTGGCTAATTCTGTTAGTTGATTCGGAGATAGGCTACATGGTTGGTGAGAATCCTCATTTTTATTTAAGAAAGAAAGCAAATCTAAAGAAGAAATTATACTATATATGGAAACACTTTATATGCTCGAAATCCTGAAATATTGAATTTCAGAATCTCAAGCCCATAAAGTGGAAAGGCTAAAACATCGAAAACCCAGAAGCGTGAAATTCAAAATCTTGCATTACAGAGATGTTGAAATAGTGATTCTGGTGTTGCGCTGTGTTCATGAATTCAGGTAAGTGTTTATGTTTTAAGGGTTTTGGGTAGGGGCTGTAGTGTGTGTTAGTGTGTTTTGTTACTGTGGTGTGTGTGCGTGAGGGGGGTGTAGCTTGTGTGGTGGTGTTTCATGTGTTTGTGTATGTAGTGTGACCTTGGAGTTAGTATATTTAAGTAGGGGGGTGTGGGGAGTGCAGGGGGCCACAGCCCCTCTGCTTGTACATAGGATTGGGTTGTGTGTTTGTTTGTGGGGAGGAAGGTGTGTGTATGTGTATGTGTACGTGTGTGGTGTGTGTGTAGTATAGAAGTCACGATTTGAATTTTGCGCTTCTGGGTGTTTGATGTTTGAGTCTTTCCACTTTATGAGCTCGAGATTCTGAAATTTGATATTTCAGGATTTCGAGCATATAAAGTGAATTTATATATATATATATATATATATATATATATATATATATATATATGTGTGTGTGTGTGTGTGTGTATAAAGTGAGGACAGACCCATGTCAAAATTAAACTATTGTAGTTACATTATGAAGACAGAGTCATTTAAACATCCAAAAACAGGAAATAAAACAGGAAAGAAGTATCACATCTATGACTATGCAAACTGGAAGACACAATCTAGTTTAACAATCTGCAGTAAATGTTTAAAATGTTATCTTGGTAAGACTAACAGGAGTTTTAAGGAACATATATATGAACACTTGCATGACATTAAGAAGAGGAATCATGTAATGCCTGGCAAAACATGTTATGCAAGTAGGTAATTTACATAACTTTAATTTCATGATGTTGCAAGTTACACATATGAGTTTAAGAGCTGCTGATGTCAAATTAAAAACTGAAACTATCCCCAGAATTCAATAAAGTCCGTGCAGGCTCCATGTAGAGCCTGCACAGAATGTATCCATGTACACGGCCACGGATCGCCATCTGCAGCTCGTCATGCAGTTTAATTAAGGTGCTCACCTAAGGGAGGTCACAACAACATGGATATTGAATCTGTGTAAGACTGATGACACACCCACATACCTTTTGGCCCATTAACCTTGACCGAAAGGTCTACAAGACATTTTATTTCAGTAAATTGATTTACTTTTTTTTACGTTTATGTGTGGGTTTGCAGGGTGGGGCTCATTATTTAGCTCTGCTTAGCTTTGTCCACCAAACATCTGATACCCACATGCTTATGCATTAGACATCCACTAGATAGCAAAAAATAGAAACTGGATGCATGTAATTGTTGTGGTTCTGCAGAGCTTAGCAGCACTACCTTTACAGGCACCTTCACAATATATCTGAAGATATACTAATTCCCTTCACTATCCTAGTGGCAGGATAGATTGAGTCATAACCTACAGTGTAGTAGGTCCTGGGCAGTAATACTTTTACAGAGAGTGCTGTGAAACTGTCAGGTGACTGAAATAATGGTTGACTTTAAATTAAATAATTGTTACATTTAGAGAAGGTGCACAATGCTGAGCATTGCTTAAACATGATCAACAATCATTTTGTCTTTGCACGTTCCTAAGCTTCAGTTAAACATGGATTGTGCAAGTTTGAGTAATGCTAAGCAACATAGTGTGTTTTTGAAAGATACAGTATGATGTGCAAGGGCTGAATGCAGCCTATTTAAAGGCCAGTAAGTGGGAATTTCACATTATTCATGGGAGCCTGGCCTTGACTGTGGGTATGGCTGTTGTCATGGGGAACGTGTGCACTTTAGACCACAATGGTGGGGTGTGCAGGAATTCTGGGTTTTCATTGGACTCTTGTAGAACACTATGGACCCTGGTTGCTGCAGGATGACTACTAGGGCTCAGAGTATAAGTCTGAGGCCTGGAATAGATTGACCAGGGACCTGACCAGTGCAACTGTTATCCTGCACACTGGTAAGCAGTGTTGTCACCATTATGATGAATTGTATCAAAGGAAAAGGGGAACCTTAGATACCCTGATCCAAGAAGCAAGGGATCGATGCACCCCACAGATATGTAAGTATGTTTTCTAGTAATCTATAAATATACAAGTTGAATTGGTGCAAAACTAGTATGCATAATGGTTTCCTTCTCTTACCACTGCTGCAAAAGAGAAGATTTGCAATGTTCTATCCCATGCAAGATGTTTGGCCAGGATGAGGCAAGTACTTGGTATGCAAGAAAATCAATAAAGCAATAACTTAAGAATAAAATAAAGTAAATACAAATATTGCAGTCTTAACAGTCATGTATGAAATACCTGGGACATCATAGACTTTTATTAATGTGTCAGTGCATATCTGAACTGTTAAAGCAAGTTAAAACAAATAAGCATGCAGTACTGTGTAGCATAGCTTCCAACCATTAGTTAATGTGGAATACCCAGATTAAGAGTCAATGCTGCGGTTTGCTCATTGTCTGAAATATTCCGCAGACTGCAGTCAATAAATGAATAGGGTAAACGTTTAAGTTAACAGAAGTCTTAGACAACTATCCATATGTGCAAATGCAAGATTTGAAACAACATGAATCAATAAAGTGTAAAAGGAGATGGTTCTCTGATAATTTTTTCAGATAAAATGTTCAGTATTCCTGTAGTCACTGCTTGTGGGTTCTAATCCGACACCAGCCATCTGGGACACGTGCAGTAGTCAATAATGTTTTAACATGTCATAAATAAATGCTGTGCAATACCCAGATTAAGAATCAATGTTGTGTTCTGCTCATTTTGTCTGATATATGCTGCAGGTTGCAGTCAATAAATGAATAAGTAAATATGTAAGTTAACAGAACTCCTACACAGCTATGCATGTGTATGAATGCAAAATCTGAAACAACATGAATCAATAAAGTGCAAAACGAGACAGTGCTCTGATCATTTATTATTTCAAATAAAATGCTCAGTGTGAGTTATAATCCAACACCAGCTAACTGAAAAATTCAGCATTACTAAGTACTGTATTGGCACGACATAAAGCAAACATAATCATGCTTGCATATGAAGTGAGCTCACATAGATCTGTGTCATGATGATCCAGCTGTCAAGTGTAATCAGTGTACATGAACATACCTCTTAACTGTCACGATTTTTGCAGAATGTACTGAGTATTGTCCCATATGTCTAGTCCTCTGATTTGCAGATATATGACATCACTTAAAATGCAATTTAATGGCAAATATGTTATCAGAACACCTTGCAACTATTGTATGTGCACATTATGTAAGAATGTTCCCAGTCATTGTGCCTTTGTACCACCATTATGTATGGCTTGACCAATGATGTCCTTTGCTAAGAGGTTGAGAGCTATGTACGTGGGACATCATATATACAATATAACATTGAATGATTGCTGGATACATTATGGTATATACTACACTATACTATAGTGCATGCGTGTGTGTGTGTGTGTGTGTGTGTGTGTGTGTGTGTGTGTGTGTGTGTGTGTGTGTGTGTGTGTGTGTGTGTGTGTGTGTGTGTGTGTGTGTGTGCGTGTGTGTGTGTGTGTGTGTGTGTGTGTGTGTGTGTGTGTGTGCATGTTTGTGTGTAAAGAACAGTGTAGTATTTCAAATAATAAGCAGCATAGCAATCAGTACTCTCACAAGTGAAATCTAGCATATCTAGAAATATGTAGTCGTAGTCTGTTTAGTTATATTATTATTAGTTTCTAAGGTTCTTTTTTTCTCTCATCCCCACCCCTTCTATTCTTTTATTTATTTAATCAATATAGTCATTATTATCATTTGATATTTTCATATTATTTGTTATTACCTCTTATGTTGGCCTTATGTATAATTTAATATTGCTTTGCTGTTAAAAAACTTTAATTTACATTATTTATTGCTGTGTTCCTCATTATATTATTTTCAGTTTGTTTCCATTACTCATTGTTGTTTTCTAATATGTTATTAATTACATTTGTTTTTGGTTATGTTTAATTTTCCTTTATGTTTATATTTCATTTACCACAGCTCAACAAGGTAGCCAGGTTCCCGGTGATCCATCTACCTTGGCTCCCCCGTCGAAACACTGGGGCCCAGAACATCTGGGCTGCAGCCTGGTGGCATTGCCTCTGCTGCCTCTGCACTACCTGCTCCATTAGGTAGTTCTGCCCCACTGGCTGGGGCTAGTTCCCCGACTGGGAGTGGAAGTAGAAGCAGTCCAACTGCCAGGCATGGTGCTTAAGCTTGTGCAGCAGACTGCTAGTGCACACCTATGCCAGATGGAGAGCATGCTGTCCATCCTGGTGGGGGGAGTCTGGCCCCAGGCACCGTCCTTAACCACTGCCTCCACAGGTGCAGTGAAGGTGCAGTATTTACAGTCCCATGGGTGAGGACTTGAGTCACACTGTTATCATGTCTGATATCCATGGAACTGGGATCCCACAAGACCCTCCTCAACCAAGGTGTTCAACTGCCCTCATGTCCCACATCACACTTAATTTCATCCATTGGATTGACAATGCACTTATGTTGTCGTCACCCCTCACTCATGGGGGTGACAGTTCAAATTTAGCTAAAAATCTTTTCAAGTTCACAGTTGTTGCTGTTGAAGAAATTAATAGCTATGGTTCTTACCTACACCATTCCTGCCTTTCACTATTTTGTTCCCGTGCTTACACCCCATTTCACTACTGTCCTATTTCCCCAATTTTAATTTTCTTTAAAGAACTTTTGCACAATGCTGCTGTATGTGGTGTATTACTACATGTATTTGAAAGAATAATAATCATGTTCAAAAAGTATACCTGTACCCTATTTCAGGCCCAGTACCATTTCACTTGAAGAGCAGTGCATCAACCCGTTAAGCCACATAGCCAGTTAATCAGCACAGGTGTTTTAAGCAAGACACAGTAATTGCCATTTGATTAAGCGTGGGCATCACACAAGTCTGCTAAAACATTAATGGAAAAATAGGAATTTATTTGGGACTCTGGTAGAGAAATACATCGCTATAAATCCATACACATAATAATAGATGTAGGTGAGGTATGTAACAGTAGGTAAGTGTTCAATTATATCTACAATGTGTAAAAATGCAGTTATAATAACAAAAACTCTGTACCTCAATCTGTTAGCTTTGAAAACATTATTTTTGGGCCACATGGTCCTGGGTTCAAATACAGATATGTCTAGCATTTAAAATACATGTATGTGTACATCACCATTATAAATTGTGATATGTATGTCTGTCGCATCACCTACTTATCCACCCAAAGCAGTACAAATGGAATGTCTACTTCTAAATAATGGAAGTCAAAGGCTTACAGATAGGACTACGTTTAACTATTCCTATTACAGCACTACAAAGTGCATAGAATATCAGGTCATGCAGTAGCATGAATTCCCAGAGGATTTCAAAGTGTGTAATTCAAATGTAGCGCAGTAATATCAGACTGCAGCCCACAATGATTCACTAGTGATATTACAGAAAAGACCACAGCTTCACAAGTAAAATACATATATGGCGGTCGTGCTAGAAGCAAGGATTGCCAGCACACACATTCCAGATGACTACCATGACATAACACATGACACGGCAGTTATCCACCTGGTTGAAATAATGATTAATGTACCCCTTACCTTGTTCTAGGACACAACACGCATGTTGCCTTTTACTCTGTTAATAATACCTTTGGTATCGTACTTTCCTTAAACACATACCTTAATTTCCAGTGGGAGGGGTTCCCTCAATCTGGCTCTGCCTCTACAACAAGGCTGCCGCAGATCCCACAATTACTCTTAAGGGTTGTTATCTTGCACAATGTTCAGCTTTTCTGCCTATGCCTATTGCCTGAAGCATCAGGAGCAGCTTCAGCCTGTAGCACACACATCTGTATGCAGCAAGTAGCTGCTACAAACTTTCTCTCTGTGCTGACATAGTATCTTCACCCCAGTAATTTCCACCCCAACATACGAGAAAGGGGATGGAATCTACATTGAGGCCTTATATCTTGTTGATTAGTTGCATGGGAATGTCTGATTATACTGCAAATTAGCTGTGTAGGTTGCATGTAGCATTTCTGAACCACAGATTGCTTCAGAGACAATCACCAGTTACTGAGAACCATCTTAAATAAGATAAACTTCTAGCTAGGAGAACCATTGTTTATGAGAGTTAGTTATGGTTAACTCATTGACACAGTACTTATTTAGCAGTATCTTAGAACAGAGGAGTATTGTACTCCATTAGGTATGTAACCATTTTGTTTCCAACAGGATGCATATGTTTAAATATACTTAGTGGGAATGGGGATTACATCAGTAAGCCTTCCTTAGAACTGTACTGATGACACGGCATTGATCTTCAGCTGTGTTGCACCTACAGAGGATGTAGAGTACAGCAAGGGTATAAAGCTGTGCATTAACTAATGACACAGGTCTCATGGGTACTTCCTTTGATAGCAGTTGTAATAGTACACTTTTATTTGGTTGGCAGTCTTCTTTTTACATGTTATATGGGGGGGGGGTCTGCTATGAGACACACTACAGTGGACTCCTGTGTTAAGTTTGTGATCATATGTCAGTATCTATCATGGCACAAACAGGAATAAGTCACTATTGCTACTATCCTAGTTGCATCCACACCCTTTGTATGTTTGGCACACTGTTGTATATGAGATGTGTAATCAAGCAGTGAATACTGATAGCCTTCCTTTATTACTGTATCTCTACATGCTGTACTCCCATGTATGTGATCCTGACGTGTTCTCATTTATTTGTATTTCAGGAGATATCATGCATGCACAATGCAGGGCACCATTTATTGAGGCAGAAAATGACCTCATCATTGAGGCTTTGTGACAAAACTACCAAGTCCTGCTGTCTAGATGGAGAGCAAATAAGCAAAAGCATGCAGACTTGTGCGATGAACTGGTGTGTAACATTAATGCCATGGGTCACCAGATTCATACATATGAGTAGGTGTGACAGCATGCCATGGATATGATACACTCTGCACATAGACATGCAGCTGACATGGCCAGGGATTGTCAGGTCTCTGGTGGTGGGCCTGCAGCAGAATCTCCTCTCACAGCCACCTAAGAATTCCTGGCAAACCTTGCAACACAGAACAGCTCCCAGACATCTATCAGCCAGTATGTTGTGGACGTTGGTGCCACCAGTTCCTCTCAAGTGGAGTGTCCAGGTATACTTAGTTAGTTCAGCATCGGAATACTGCTGCATTCAGCATGTCAAGGTGCATATAATTTTACATGGGTGTCAGGTATTTTATTGGGGGGGGTAGCTGAAGTTTTCAGCACATGTAGAGATTGTGACCCACGTGCCTGTTAATATAGCAGCTACTGTAAATGTGAGATATTTGGACATATTACTCCTTTTATACTGTAACATGCAGTGCTGTTGCCATTGCCTCTCCCTCAAAATTTTTTCAGGACCATCAGGAATTGGAAGATGCCATGCTCTTGCTGCTGGTAAGCACAAAACTGTTTTTTCAGAGATTTAGATATAGTTCAATGTATTTGCTATA
This sequence comes from Protopterus annectens, assembly GCF_019279795.1. Lineage (NCBI taxonomy): Eukaryota > Metazoa > Chordata > Ceratodontiformes > Protopteridae > Protopterus > Protopterus annectens. Next base: position 745,228,555 of record NC_056749.1, on the reverse strand, counting down.
GTGTCATCCCAGGCCTACTGGCTGAATTGATGTATTGTCTGCCTGATTGCCAAATGGGAAAATATTTTCTGAATGTCCACAGTTTATAGTCATACCTTTGCCTTGTAAGTGTGACCATAGTGATTGACTTGACAATATTGTCAAGACATTACAGATTGCCATAGCTGTCAACCGTGCAGATTTTTGTAGAATGTCAACAGTGTACATAATTTATGTTTTACTCACGAGATTCTTGTTTAATGAAAAATCATTTCCAAACAATTACAGATTGGGGTTAGAAGATAATGTCCTCATGTCCTACTATGTGATGTTGAGGGATGTACACGTCTGCAATAGTGACAGCTGTGTATACAGCTTATCATATATTGCATCGCAGTACTGCAGAGCATAGATATGCAGGTATTAGTGTATTGCTTTCTCCTTTATATCACAGGTGACCTGGGAGATTGGTCTTTTTGCCCTTCACAAACAGATGTCAGTGTCTCTCCAAACTTTGATGATGATGTTATGCAAATTGAGGCACAGCTGGGGGTTGCAGAGGTTGAATCAGACACAGAGGCTGACATCCCTTGTTCACCCTCATTATCATTGTACAGAGCCAGTATGCCTATGTATAGCCAGTCCTTTGAGGCCACAGATAATGGACAGTCAGAGGGCAGGGACATTGATTAGGGAAGTGTAACTACTATGGCTTCAGTGATTGTTGACACTGGCAATAGCCAAACAGTTGGTGTGGGTCCACACAGTTGGACTTATAGGGGTGCTCATAGGAGGCCTGCTGTCCCTTCACCACCTGTTGCAGGTGTCTCATCACATGTCACTTGACATATGTTTAGGGTCATCATGGAGGCACAGGCATGTTCTGAAAGGACCTGCCAATGAATGTTCAGGGTTATGGATGAAGCACAGTCTGACATCTGTGACTGCCTCCACTGTGTTGCTGATATCCTGGAATGGTTGACTGACACAGTGGAAAGAGGTAGGTCTGAGAGAGATGACACACCATCTGTCCTGGAACGCACGTTATCTGTGATGGAACGTTTCAAATGGAGTTGAGCATTGGCCTCATGGGTGTAGGTCAGCAACTACATCTGCTGAGAGTCAACGTGGCCATGAACAATCATGCTCCCATAGTGGCTTTACATGCAGCACTCCAGAGGGGAGTATGCTGTCCATACAAAGACAGAGCAGGCCATGGGCTCATGGCCCTGGACATTCCTGTGGAGGACACTTTCTCAGCAGACATCAGTCACCCGCAGGCAGTAGCACAGCATCTAACCTTGGAAGTAGAGGTGCCAGTGCAACTCCTGGCAGAGCCAGTTCTTATGACTGCAGGTGTAAACGAGCTGTCAGCTCTACCATGCATGGCTCACAGCTGTCCAACATACAGACACATAGGGCTAGCACTGAGCCTGGGTATGTTCATGCAGACACTCACACACCACTGTCACATTGAGGGCACCTACAGACACACACACAACATTTCCATGGTCCATCTTGCCTGCTTTCCTTCCTGACTCACACAAACACTTGGGTGCTACGTTCAGTTTTCACACAAACATTTGCCAATCTATTGGGTCAACCTAGGCCTCCTGCACCCCCACAAAACACCCTGTCCAATTGATAACTTTGCCACATCTCAATTATCTTTCACATGGATGCAGGGAAATAAAGCTATGTGTTTGATGTACAGGGTGACTATCTACATTAATATGAATTACTTTCATCCATTGCTGCTTTAGACATGCTACTTGTGCTGGTCATTTACACTTACACATCCCCCATTCTGGAATTATAGCTAAACTCACTAAACTAGGTATAAATCCTTATGTCACAAGCTATGTGTCTGATGCACAGGGTGACTTACTTTCCCAGGGAGTATTACACTTACATATTCTCAAAAAACTGCAGCTTTACTCCGTTGCATATCGCATACTCAGAGGTGATCTCTGCCTAACACACAAAGCTATGCCAAACCCCGAGCTTTTGTACATGCTCCATTTAAAGAAATCCCAATCCCTCCGAGCTACATGCTCTAGGGACCTAAACCTTGTCACCACAATAAACAGAACATGCTAGAGGACCTAAACCTCGTCACCACAATAAACAAAACATGCTGGAGGGATAGATTCCTGTCCCAGAGACTTCCCATACTCTGGAACAAACTACCTATCCATATCAAACAAAGCTCCTCATTAGCAATCTTCAAGAAAAATCTTGATGATTGGATGGGAGATGGGAAATTCACCCCAGGGATCACTTCTATGGCTCTGCTCGACAGTGGCACAGGAAAATCATTTTCTTGGGTGGCGAAAGCCAGGGTACCTTTTGGCTAGGCTTATATAGGCCCTAGGGCCCATAGCCTAGTAACTACTTATGAAACTATGAACACATTTTGTACTTAACCATTTAGAATGTGTATAGCATAATTTCTGTGCATTACAATTAATTATGATGTAAGGGCTGTGGAGCCACACAATGAAACGTGTCTCATGGAAATGTTTACATTTCACTTTTGGGATTGTGCTGGACACACTGATGGGTACACATCTGCAATCAACCCATCAATGTCAGAGCACAGGAATGAATGTCAGCACAGGAGAGAAATGTCATCAGAAAAGTAATTTAGTATAGGTTCATGGGTTCATAGGTTCATAAGTGTTTACTAGATGAACGAACACAAGGGCTTCTCTAAGCCTAGCCATGCATCCCAAATCTCTGACAAGGTCTGATACCCTTGATAAGTGTAAGCAGGGTTTTGGGAGATGAAACACTTACAAGCAGGGGCCTGGGAGATGAACCATTCACAGTTTCCCTGTGTCCATTAGAGACATAGGTCCCAAACCAGGAATGCTTGTTCTGTTCCCCATCCAATTGTGCAACTTGCACTTGATTTGCATTAGGGTGTAACTCTACTTCACATGGTTGGGGAGCCTGTTCAATATAGGGTGCAGTTTCTGGGATACATACCTGTCTTTTCAGTACTTCCTATTTATACCACAGGCAAGGTGCAGATCTGTAAAACAGATATTTCTGGTGCCAGTTGTCTCATGGATATGCAGGTGATCCACAGTAGGGTCTGGCAATGCCCTGTATGACAGCCTTACATCTCCCCTCCAAAGGCTGTAGGACACAGAATACAGGGATAGAGCCTTGACTTGGTCTGCTTAGGACATTTTCTGTATGCCCTGTTTTGGTTTGGTAATTCTGTTGCTAGTTGTTTCATGGATATGCAGGTGGTCCACAGTGGGGTGTGACAATGCCCTGCATGGCAGGCATACATCTCCCCTCCAAAGGCTGTAAGACACAGAATAAAGGGATAAGGCCTTGACATGGTCTTCTTAGGACATTTTATGTATGTCCTGTATTTGGTTTAGTGAAGAACCTGTGTGGATATTCCAATTGTTGGATGTGCCTGGCTAGGTAAATACCAAAGGTGGCCTTGCACTCAGTGATATGTCTGATGAATGCAGAATACACTGGAACAATGATTTCCCTGGACCTACATGTCATCATGTCATACCTTTGTAAATAAGTTGCATAACATAGAATGATTTCTCCAGTACTGTAGCCATGTGACAGTCAAAGGCTAGATCACTATCTATGTATGTCCCTAAGTCTGTGACTACTGGGTCAATTATTAGAGGTGTGCTATCAATATGATAGTTACCAGGGGTGGGTGACTTCCCAAAGCATAGTATTGTTCATTTCTGGGCATTTAGTGTTACTCCTTGGCTCTGACCCCAGTTGTATGTCTGTGGCAGCCCCTCCTGGAGAACATTTGTGTCAATGTGGGATTCAATGACAGCTTCTAATTTGCAATCATCTGCAAATTTAGTCAGCCAGAGGCCAAGGAGAGTGGCATTGACTTTAGACAAGTAAATGCATAAGAGGAGCAGTCCCAGGAATGATTCATGGGGGAGTCCACTTGTGACTGGCCTGTTTGTAGAGGCTGACTCCCTTATTCTAACTTCCTGGGTCTTGTCTGTGAACCACTTGGCTATCCATCGGCTGACTTACTAGTTTGTACCTAACCTCTTGAGTCTGTCAACAATGCCTGATGGAGGTATAGTGTTACATGTCTTGTAAGGCTATGATAGGCAGTGGGAATTATTTTTCCCTCATCCATTGCTTTGGTTAACTTCTCAAATAAGTCCACCAGGTTGGGTAGGCATGATTTGCCCTTGACAAAACCAAACAGGGTTTGGCCCTGTGTCTCTAGGTGTACTACATCTCTATTGGTCATGTGCATTATAATTCTTTTCATGGCTTTACATACCAGACTAGTTAGACTTCCAGGTCTGTACTCCCCAGGGTCTGTAGATGGCCCTCCTTTGTGCAGAGGGATGAATGCTGATGTTTATATTCATGAGGCATGAAGCCTGTTTCATGGCTACATTGAAACAGTAATTCCAGAGGCCCTGAAAGGTAATGTTTCATGCTATTTAGAAAGCATGCTGGGATATTGTCTGGGCCCATTGATGCAGTGTACTTGTTGTTAGAGTGAGCATTAAGGACCTTTTCCCTCGTGATACTAAGGTTACTTATATTTGATGGTATTCCCTGAGGGAAGGCTGAGGGGGAGAGAGGAGTAAAGTTGGTGCTTAATTTATCAGCCATGAGGTTTGCTCTTTCTTCTGTTTCATTATGGGTGGTTCCATTTACAATGAGATGTGCACACAGTTGTACATTGCCTTTGACGTTGCAGACATAACTAAAGTATGATTTGTGATTGCCCTTGGCCTGAGATCCCAAACTTACTTCAAATCTGGCTTTGGTAGACTTCATTTGTCCTCTGTTGTGTTCACTTTGATGAGACTGCTTTTATCCTGCTGGGTGCTGCACCTCCTACATTTTGCCATGAGTTTCTTCCCTCTGTTTGCATCCTACTGATTCTGTGTTTCCACCAGTGTAGTTTGATTTTCAGGTAGTTCTGTACTTCTCCCTGGGACGTACAGCTGCCTCTATGCAGCTATTAACCTGCTCATACAGGGTTTCTGTGAACACTGCTGCATAGGTTGCAGTGTTCTCAGTGTGTATGGGGGCTTGATATTTGACCAGTTTATCACCTAATAGCTGGAGGTGACCCTTAGAGCAGTTCCTGAATATTCCATGTCTAGCTGTGGGCCCATGTCTCATGTTTACTTCAAAGGAGACCAATTTGTGTTCGGACCTTACCAGGGAAGATATTAACGTATGGGGTTGTGCATGATTCACCCATATTGGTTAGGACCAGATCTAGTACGGTTGCATGCCTGCTTGGTGTATTGGCTAACTGGTAAAGAAAGTTAGTGTTTACAAAAGCCGGGAATCTCTGTGCCCATACGTTTGTCATACAGGATTCGCAGGTAAGAGCAGGATAACAGAAGTCGCCCATGAATATGGTATTCGGTTGAATGTTTAGCATTTCAAATAAGTTTACATACATGGTATGGGTGTCCTGGGTCATAGAGGGGGGCCTACAGCTTGCATGGAAGAAGTATTGGATTTTTCCTCTTGTGAATTGAACCTGGAATAGCTCAAGTGCATTGCCCTGTTTGACCAGCCTTGAAGTATCTTTAGATTTGATGTACATAGAGACACCTCCACCTTTAGCCCCTGCCAGTGAATTAGCTGATCTAAATGTGTGGAAGGCATAATAACCTTGCACATTTGGTTTGCTCTTTGTACCTTTAAGTAATGTCAGTGACTGCACAGATGTCTTCCGAGAGCTCAAATAAGCATCTCTAAGTATAGTCTAGGGAGGTCTGCGGTGGTGCAGCGGTAGCATTGTTACCTCACAGCAAGAGGTTCTCCTGTTCGATTCTCAGCTGGAGTACCTTCTGTGTGGAGTATGCATGTCTTCCCCAGAGTCAAGTGGCCTCCGAAAGACATGCATGAATAGGCGTGCCTTTGCTGAAGGTTAGGCGTCGGGGCTGGCAACTCGGCACCATAAAAATTGACTGCCAATCATTAGCGGACCGGAGTTCTGCTGTGGCGACCCCTAATCAGGAAAAGCCAAAAAGACAAACAAGTATAGTCTAGGGAGGTATATTACAGGTCATGTACTCCTATGTGGACTATGACTGAGTCATATCATAGGAAGTTAATAGGCTTGTGGCCCTAGGGCCCTTACAAGCTTTGCCAAGTTTTACCCTCATTTTCAAGATCAGCAACAATTGCCATGGTCTAAGATGAACGCAGGTGGAACCCCCAGCATGAATTTATGGTTACACATCAAATTGTCCACATAACTTTTGAAGAGGGCCAATGAGGCGCTCTGTTTGACATGAGATGGAAGTCCATTCCAAAGGTGTAGTAACCTCTAGGAGACAAATGTGACCCTCCAGCATGGTCTAATACTGTCACATACCAGTTTAAGGTCTTTAAAGTGGTTAACCGATGTACCATTTGATTTGCGGGTTTGCAGCATTTCAAATAAAGTATGGTCAAAGATTGCCTTATATGCAAGGCATATATCACCTATGAGTAGCCTGTATGAAACAGGATGAAGTGTCAATGATCTCAGACAATCCACATAAGACAGATGCTGAAGATCTTGAATTATCCTTATGAGGAACCTTTGTGGTCTCTCCAATTGTTGCAGGTGCTTGTAAAGGTGCATACCAAAAGGGGTTTTGTATTCCATTATTGGCCTGATGATGGAGGTTATAACTTCTTTCATTTTCTTGATGCAATGGCCTTACATATGAGATGAGCAATGCAAAATGCCTGTTTATCACTGTGGAGATATGCTGATCAAAGCTATGGTTACTGTCATCCTGTGTGCCCAGGTCTGGCACCAGTGAGTAAATGCTTAGTGTTTTGTTATTGATGTGGTAGTTAGCAGGAACATTGCACATACTGAGAGGGATGATAATAATTTTTTTGGAATTAAGGTTAAGGCCATGACTTTGGCATCAATCATTTGTATGTGTAAGACCCTTTTGTAGGATGTTGACATCATTTGGATATTCTATGACCGCTCCCAGTTTGCAGTCATCAGCAAACTTTGTCAGCCACAGACCTTTAGTTTTAGCTCGTACTTTGGAAAACTAGGTTCCAAATAGTAGCAGTGCTGGTACAGATATCTGTGGAACACCACTGGGTACAAGTGTGCTTTTGGAGGTGGATTCCCCTATTTTGACTAAATTGATTGAATCAATGAGCCAGTTATTGACCCATCTAATGATATAAGGGTTGATACCCAGCTGGGTGAGTTTGTCAATGATGTCTGAGTGAGGGATAGTGTCAAACACCTTGGCTAAGTCTAGGTAGACTGTATGCACAGATTTTCCCTTGTCCAGGGCCTCGGTGACTGTCTTGAATAATTCCATAATGTTTCACAGACATTATTTTTCTTTGACAAATACAAACTGAGTAGTGGGCAAGTGTTTGAAGCTTACCTTGTATCTTTGTTGATAAGGGCCATAATGATTCACTCCATGGCCTTGTAGATAAGTCTAGTCAGTCTAATAGGTCTATAGTTCCTGGGGTCAGTGGAAGCATCACCTTTGTGCAGGTGAATAACGGTGGCCATTTTCCATTCATCTGGGATGAAGTCTGTTCTTAGACTATGGTTGAAAAGAGTACCCAATGTTGTTGCTAATTCTTGTTGGAGCCCATGTAGGATGCAGCCTGGGATGTTATCAGATTCCATATGGCTTTAGAGAGGGCTCTTACAACTTGTTCTTTATAGATACAAGGTAGGGGACAGGTAGTAGGAATGTCATGGCGTATGTGTGGTAGGGATAGGGGAGTGAAATTTTCACAGAACTTGTCAGCTAACAGGTTAGCTATGTCCAGAGGCTCAATAAATGTGGTATCATTAACTACCAATTCGGCACAAATCTGAGCCTGTCCTTTTAGGTAACTGATGTAAATAAAGAATGCCTTATGTTTGTCCTTAGCTGAGGAATCTAATTTGGATTCATAGTTTGCCTTTGAGGATTTCACAGGAACTCTTATTGGCTTGTTTAAGCTGAGGATAGAGTGTTTCCAGTTTAGGGCTCCCTCCCTCTTACTCTTGGAGAGAAATTTCTTCTTATTATTGTAAAGCCTGTTAATGACAGCTGTCCACCAGGCAGGTCTGGTCTTCCTTGTGGAGCTTGTTTTGATCCTATCAGGTACAGCTGAGTCAATGTAGTTAAACAGCTGTTTGTATAAAGCATTGCTGTAGAACTCAGCATAGTTGCCAGTTCCTTCTGAGGGGGAAGATGCAGTACAGCTATTTATACATTCCCGTAAGAAGCAATAGTGTGCTTTGAAGAAGTGTTTTATTTTCTTTGTTGTTGGGGGGGGGCGGGGGTTGATAGTTACTTTGAATGAGACTGATTTGTAGTCAGATTTCACTAGGGAAGACCTCACAGTGGTGATGATGGAGTGGCCTCCGATACTGGTAAGCACCAAATACAGGATGGTGGCACCCCTTGTGTGGGTGTCAGCCAGCAGGTCCTGTGCCTTGAGGATAATGAAGTCAAGGAAACTTTGGGAAAGTGAGTTACAGCATGAGTAATTTACCCAGTCAATGGATAGTTAGTTAAGGCCGCCAGGGTGCTCGGATGTATCTGGATAGACTCAAGTAGATCCAAATAGGCAAACTGGGTGTCCTGATTTACAGATGGGTCCTGTAGCTGGCATTGGCTTGAATAGGTGCTCTATCAACAGTTAACTGCACCTGAAGTATCTCCAGGGAATCCTACTGTTTAACCAATCTGGAGGTGTAGTTATCTGTAATATATGTCGATACACTGCTTCCTTTAGTTTCCTTGCCTTCAGTTTGTTGTCTAAATGTGTGGCTGGAGGTGTAGCCTGATATGGTTGGGGTGGTCTCTAGAGCTGTGAACCAGGTTTTGTGACTGCATAAGTGTGTAAGTTTTCTAAAGTGAGGACTGCTTGCAGTGAGTGCAGTTTCATGTTAAGACACATATCGTTTAGCAGCATAACCTTTAGTTTTTTTTTATATGGGGTTTTCACGTCTGAACTTTTGTCCTTGACACACCACCTTAAAAAGGCACTATGGGGTGGCAAAAGCCTTGCTCAGTGACCAAAATCCCATGGGTGACAGATGAAGACCATCTCTGGCAAAGCATCTATGTCTGTCGATAATGTCATCCTAGGCTGACACATACTGTATTCCCTTAGAATGACACCAGAAACTAAGGTAATTATTGAGGTCAGCCATTTTCTGTTTGTAATGAGGCATCATCCTAGGTGAAGATAAAATGCTGCTTAAGGCTAGGGACACCCCCGCCTGAGACACATAGTCTGAGAGTTCAGTCATGTCTCTCCTCATATAGTCTAGAGAGGTATGTCTCAAGTCATTCACACAAACATGTAATATGACAGAATTGCAACAGTACCTGTGGGGATACATAAGTAGATATGTGACATGGCAGATCCTGGTACCTGAAAGACAGCTGACCGTGACCTTCTCCTTATCCAGCCTGGTGAGAGAGACATCTGTGTGTCTCACAATGAAATCACTTATAACTAATATGTTGCCTTTAGTGTTTTGTCTTAAGGGCTTGACAGATGAGATACTGGTGTGAGAACTATTATGTGTGTTGTGTTCTGCAGTGGATGTATTATGTGAACATGCTTATGTTTGTGTTTGGGAGGTCTCTGGTGTTTATGCAAGTTTTTCTGGTGAAGACCTCCACATATGCAGGTATGTGTGATGTGGGTTTGGGTGAGTTGGGAGGTAAGATGTGCAGGGTGACGTGTACTGACTGGTGTGCAATAGACCATATATCTAGGTTGCTGATGTAGTTGCATCTCTGACATGTTGAGTTTGTGTTACTTGTGGTCCAATGGCATGAGTGTGTGCATAATGTGGCAGATCATAGCCCCTGATAGGCAACTGGCCGCACCTTTCTCCTTACTCAGCTTGGTGACAGGGGCATCAGTGTGTCTCACAATGGAGTCTGCGATGACTAGAATGTTGGATTGTGTGTTGGCTTGCCTTATGAGCTTATAGTTTGAGCCTCCATGAGATGTAGCTCTATGTGTTGATTTGTGTGTTATTTTTACAGAGTGCATTTGGAGTTGCTGAGGGTATTTGTTAGCTGCACTTTTTCTATGAGGTCTTTGTAATGTATGAAGGTTAAATTTCAGTGCCTCAGCATATGTCTGCTTTGAATTGAGTGTGATGGGTGTGGTGTGTGTACTACTGACTACCATGTTGACATTAGGAGTACTGTCATTTGAGAGCTTTGCCTACAATGACATTGTGTAAATACATCTCTCACATACCATATCAGTTTGTTTGAGAATGAACTGGTTGTCGGTAAACATGAGGTGATTTCTACATTGCCTCAGGATGCCCATATCCACCAAGGTGGTAACGGTCACTGTGAGAAAGGTCATATCCATGGGAACAGACCCTTTTTATTAATTAAACAGTTGTATTGAGAATATCAGTCATTGTCACAAGTATCTGTTTTGCAAATATGGGAACAGTGCTTGTCACTGCATGCTAGTTGTGTGGTGTGCAAATCAGTACTGGAGTAAGTTCCGTCATGCTTTTCATGGAGAAATGTCAGTCAAGTCATCTGAGTCTATACAGAGCAATGTCAAACAATGGAGGGGAAACTGATACATACACCCTGAAAAGTTAAGGATGGAGTATTTAGGCAGTGTTTACTGAAAACAAACAATTACCTTGTGAAGAATGCTGAAAAGAGGGGAGTCACATGAATGGCTACTACCTGGCTACTACTACTGCTGGTCTCACCATAGCTGCACTCTGCTGGGATACAATGCTCCTTTTCTTTTCCTCTCACCAGAAGCAGAATGTTAGCATCACTTCCAAGATAAGAAGCAGGCCACAACCTGTTTGTTGATCCACACATTTGTCTCAGATGATGCAAGGGCCTGTAGGCTTGTTGTAGCCTTTTACAGGTAGATGCCATGAATAGCAAACATACCAATTGGTTCTCTTTTGCATGTATTATGCCTTGGGTTTCGAGGTTCCTAGGATTTAACTAGGATACTGACCTGAAGATGATTAGGAGCATAGCTGCTTACTTAACAGTTTCACAGCAATTCATGCAGCCTGCCCTTCAACAAGATAATGGAGGTGATCTGTGTGACATGGAAATGAGGCCTATTGCAGAGTAGTGGCTGTGAAGGTTGCCAGCCTAGCCAGATAGAATTTTATAGATAATTCTGTCATTTGTAAATATTAATGTAAGACACAGGCTTGTTGCCTTAAATGTAAAAAATGCTGTAATATGTGGAACTGCAAAAATGTAACAACAGTGCACTCTGCTGACCAAGTAAAGCATATTGTGACCCTTTGATGTAAACATGGCTCCAGCCGGTCTAGATGAAGGAATTTTTGCTATTGTGTTAAGGCTAGAGCTAATGGCCAGAATTTGCATGCATAAATGTCCTTTATTGCTCTGGTTTCTGCCCAGAGGTGAAGAATGTAAATGTAGTTTCTGTTGAAGAATGATGTAATGTGAACCAGGAATGTGATTTTAAAAACAGAGAGAATCAGAGAGCATTAAGCATTTTTGTCTTGACCATCCATCTCACCAGCACTGTCTTGCTCTATATGTAAGTTTATCTTAGATTTGTGTTTTCTCTTAGAAATAGCTAGAAACTAGAAAGATCAGACTGTGTTTTTCTGGGATGTCAGAACTGTACTACTGAATTATTTTAAGTGCTTCTCTGTGATCTCCTAACTCTTGACTAGCACTGTGTAGTAAAAAGTATTGTCTTGTGTTTTGACTATTTCTTATTAAAGATTTTTAAACCCTTTCAACTGTGGCTGTTTTTGTACAGATAATTTAAGCTCTTTAGAGTACTTGCATGCCTTTGGTAAAATTGCACAAATCCACTACAATAGCTTTAGCCCTAGGCTATACTACCTTTTAAGGGCCATTGTGTAGCTGATAAATATTAGTGGGTGGTGGCAGCTGGTACTACCTCATAGTCTGGGAAAAGGGGGCACAGCTGGAGAACCTGTGCCAGCCTTCTCCAGTATTGTCTGTGTGGTTATTTAAACTCTTCTCTAAGTGGGTTGGTGTGTGTGTGTGTGTGTGTGTGTGTGTGTGTGGGTGTGTGTGGGTGTGTGTGGGTGTGTGTGGGTGTGTGTGTGTGTGTGTGTGTGTGTGTGTGTGTGTGTGTGTGTGTGTGTGTGTGTGTGTGTGTGTGTGTATCAGCTATTTGGGCAGGGACACAAAGCACTGATTGGACAGAGAGGGTGTTGGAGGTTTTAGCTTTAGATTTGGACCCTATAGCTGTGCCAGTGGTGAGTCTTACTGGGGACATGGAAAGGTAAGGGAGCGACCGGACTCAGACTGACTGTGATCTCTGTGTGCTCTTAAGGGAAAGTGCACTTTACTGTGTGTATTTATTATCCTTTCTGTTTATATGAGACGACCCTCACTGGTGTTAGTGGTGATGATTGAGGCTCCTTGATTGCTGGGCCAGTGCATGGGCATCACAGTGGCCACCTTTGGTAGATGTTTCTGTCCCTCCAGCATATCTTAGGTATGTCATACTATACATTTAGTTTCCCAGAATACCAAACTGTAGTCCCACATTATTTCACACAACATCCATTTGCTGTCTGGTTGTTTGACAGGCACTGAAGCCTTAGAAGGCCAAAGAACTTACTGCAAAGTTGAACAGGTTTTCTGTACATGCACAGACATCCACATCTTCACTGTAAAGAGTGCCTACAAAGTGTGTGTTTGAGGCTGTGAACCCCAAGGGTGTGGCAGCATGATCCTTACTTTGCTGGAGATGTACATTGCCACATTTGTAAGTCTGCTATTGTGACCCTGCCTAATAACAGGATTATGGCTCAGGAAAATGCCATATGCCTGGCAAAGCAGTGTACTCAATACACCATATTATCCCACACTGTCAGATACTGTTTTACTTTAGAATGACACCATAAAGGTAACAACATCTGACATTTAAGCATCTGTCAGACCACTGCCTAACCATGGTCTGTTGTGACATATGCACAAGCAATAATCTATTGCTAATGGCATTAGCAGTGTCTGTTGAAGAGATGTGGGCAGTGTCCCCAACCCTCTACTCCTAGTCCAGACAAACACAACGTGTGAGAGATGCAACTCTATTAAGAACCTTGAACCCATGCTATCTCACTTGGTTTACCATGGAAATTACAAGTGAAGGTTCAGCGGCCATGGGATGTTGAATTCCGGTTGGCTGAATCCCTTGTTTTTGAACCTTCAAGTGTGTGAGTTCCCAGTCAGCGAATGCATTGTGCATTCGCACATATGTGGTCGATGTGATTACTAGAGATCGCAGTACAGTGCGGATCAGGAATGCTATCCTTTCCCCACTGCAGTGGAATCTTAGAGTTGGAATATAACATTTGCAGGGGGTGTGGGAGGCACAGGGAGGCATTCCCCCCTGCAAAAATGTAAAGTATGTTCGTACTGCTGACAACCAGAACTGTAGTTCCTGTTTTGACAGGTGCAGGGGAAATGGTATGTCGAATAATGCTGAACTGAATAATCAGCATGTGATTTGAAATAGTGACATCTTCAGTGTTACTTGTTTCGTGTTGTTTTTCATTGTATTGAATGTTTTTTGTTTTGCTGGTCACAATTTTGATAGTAAACCCTCTCACACACCCGTCAGTACATGTGACGATGAGCGTGTTGCCAGCATGCAGACCTCACCTCCTACTCCATCCGAACCCACATCACACATAACTTCATATACGGAAGTTATTACCAGAAACATACCTAAACACCAGAGAACTCCAAAACACAAACACAAGCACACTACACATAATACTTCATCTGCAGAACACATTGCACATGATAGCTCATGCACCAGTGTCTCCCCGATTAAACACTTAAGGAAGAACACAAAATCAAACATATTAGTCATAAAATATTCCATTGCACAGCACACTGATGTCCCTCTCACCAGACTGGATAAGGAAAAGGTCACAGCCAGCTGTTTTTCAGGTGCCAGGATATGACATGTCACACATGCACTCAAGTCTCTCAACAACAGGAACTGTTATGATTCCATCATAGTCCATGTTGGCGTGAATGACCTGAGACGTACCTCTCTGGACTATATGGAGAGAGACATGACTGATCTCTTGGACTATGTGTCTCAGGCAGGTATGTCCCTAGCCTTAAGCAGTATTTTAAATTCACCTAGGATGATGCCTCAATGCAAACAGAAAATGATTGACCTCCATAAATAGTTTAGTGTCTGGTGTCATTCTAAGGAGATATAGTGATGGACAGACCTCGATCCTTTGCCAGAGATGGTCTTTATCTGTCACCCCTGGGATTTCGGCTACTGGCCAAGGCTCGTACCAGCCCCATAGTGCCCATTTTATGCAGTGTCTCAATTCCCAAAACCCCATCCAGAAACAAACTCATGATTATTCAGCTAAACGCTGGGAGTCTCAACACAAAACTGCACTCACTGGAGGCTGTCCTCACCTTGGAAGAGGCAGACATTTGTGCAGTTTTAGAGACCCGGTTCAAGGCAGTGGAGAGCACCCAAGCCATACCTGGTTACACCTCCTTTCACATGTTTAGACCTCAAACTGAGGGTGTGAAAAATAAAGAAGGCAGTGTATCACTATTTATTAAAGTTAAATGCACATCCAGATTAGTAAGCAGTATGACTCCCTGGAGACACTTCAGGTGCAATTAACTGTTGGTAGGGCATCTATTCAAGGCATTACCAGCTACAGGACCCCCTCCATGAATCAGGATACCCATTCTGCTTATTTGGATTTACTTGGTTTGATCAAAATACATCGGAAAACCATGGTTTTGGGTGACCTTAACTACCCATCCATTGACTGGGTAGATTACTCATGCTCAAACTCACTTGCCCAAAGGTTTCTCAACTTCATTAACTTGTATGCCCTGGACCAGCTAGTTAACACCCCCACAAGTGGAGCGAAAATCCTAGAGCTGGTGCTTACCAATATGGGGGACCACTGTAGCACCCCCTCTGTGAGGTCCTTCCTGGATAGATCTGACCACAAATCAGTCTCATTCAGAGTAATTGTCACACCTGCCCCCAGCAGGAAATAAATTCAAAAAATTCTCCAAAGCAGATTATAACCTCTTACAAGATGGTATAAATAGCTTCAATGTACCTCCTCCCTCAGACGAACTGAGATCAACGCTGAGCTCTACACCAGTGCTTTATATAAGCACCTGTATAACTACATTGAAACTGTTGTACCTGATAGGACCAAAATAAGCTTCACAAGGAAGAGCAAACCTGCCTGGTGGACAACTGCCATTAACAGGATTTACAATAAGAGGAAGAAATCTCCAAAACTGGAAACACTTGTGAAGTCCTCCAAAGCAAACTAGGAGTCCAAATTAACTTCTTTAACAAAGGACAAGCACAATGGATTCTTTAGTTACATCCATAACCTAACAGAAAAGGCCCAGATTTATGACAAACTGGTAGTTAATGATGCCACATACAGTAGCTAACCTGTTGGCAAATAGGTTCTTTAAAAACTTCACTCCCCTGTTACACCAAATATATCCCATGACATCCCTACCACCTGTCCCCTACCTTGTATCACTAAAGAACAAGCTGTAAATGCCCTTTGTAAAGCCAAAAATGCAGCATATATGGGACCTGATGACATCCCAGTCTGCGTCCTACATGGGCTCCAACAAGAATTAGCCAACCATTGGGTATTCTTCTCAATCATAGTCTAAGCACAGGCTTTGTAGCAGCTGAATGGAAAACAGCCACCCTTATTCCCTTGCACAAAGGTGGTGCAGCCACTGACCCTGGGAGCTATACACCTATTAGACTGAGTAGCCTTATCTGCAAGGCCATGGAGCAAAGCTTCGTGGACCTTATCAACAAAGACAGGTAATTTCAAAACATTTGACCCTATCAGTTTGGATTTGTCAAAGGGAGATCATGCCTGTTAAACACTTCAAGATAGATACAAAGGCCCTGGATGAGGGAAAATCTGTGCATACAGTCTACCTAGACTTAGGAAAGGTGTTTGACACTATCCTCCACTCAGCCATCATAGGCAAACTCACCTAAGTAGGCATCACACTTACATCGTTAGATGGGTCACTAACTGGCTCACTGATAGAACTCATATAGTCAAAATAGGGGAATCCATCTCTAACATCAGACTAAAGATAGAATTACAGAGCATAAATCAGATACACGTAGGAAAGTGCATAGCAATGCCCTGGTGAAGAATGCTAAAGAGAAAGGGATTGACCATAGGTTTGTGTTTAAGGTGATTAGTCAAAAGAATAAAAACATAAGGGAAGGAGATATAAATAATATACTTGAAATATGTGAATATGAATAGATTTTATGTCTAGAAGCTGACCACACACCGGGGTTGAATACAGCAATAAATTTGAAAACAATATTAAGAAAGAAACAAATGTTGTTGAAATAGTTGCTAGAAATGTTATTGTTTATGGTCTGCATATATCCTAATATTTTGTATATATTTTACAAAAATATTATTGTATTTTATGGTAACGTTTTATGGATGAGACCATTTAAGCTTTTTTATACATAATTGAATTATGAGGTAATTGATTGGCTGTGTCACGTGATTTTGTTGCTTAAATATGGTTTGAATTTTTATTATTGTATGAACACCCTGAGGAATGGTTTTGCCTGAAAGCTTCTCTGTGAGTTGTATAAAAGTTATTCTATGTTTAGCGTGTCTGCATTTTCAGAGTTTTTTTGTTTTAGAAATTAATTAAAAAAAACATTATTCATTTCACATATTCCCTGCCTTTTGCAGACATCCACAATGTATGTTTTGCAAATTTATGTATGTGATCTAGCTTTTTCAGGGGAGTTATGTCCATATTTGTGGACTTTTGCATCCCATTCTTTCCTTGTAGTCTCCTGTAAACAGAACATTTCTGTGTACACTATTACCATGGACACGGAGTCTACACAGATGCCTTACAGGTTGTTGAATCACTCCATCTGGTTAATTTGCATTCACCAAACTTTGCATTGCATGGAAGTTTCCATATTTGCTCGTACTTGCACACTGCTTAGCATGGTTTGCTGAAAATAAAACTGTTCGCTCCTGTGTACGCATCCCAGTGCAATGCATACACAGAAAAAAAATTTCTGTAAGCATTACTGAATTTCCCCAATGAGTATAAATGGATTGCTATTTAAATACAATACATGAATTTGGATTAAATTATGCATAAATCCTTAAGCCTTCATTGCAAAAGTGGAGGCTTAGGCACTGATCATGGGATTTGTGATGTAGGGTACTCTATATTACTCAATCTTATTATTTTTAATTGATTTTAAGAATCTGGTAAAGCATCGGATAGTGGTGCAAAAGCTCTTGTTCAATAACAATTCCCGGTTTCTGCATAGTTTCCAGTTGTGCAGCCTTTTTGGTCTTTGTATATAATTTAAAGTCATGATTGATGACATCAGTGAGGACAGCCATGCAGAAGCAGATCACCACAATAGTCACAGGACATCAATGAGTTATGTCTTTACTCATATTAAGATGCATTCTCAGCCAGCCAAAATGTGCATGCTTACTGCAGTGTAATGTTATGTCAGCAGCCCAACCTACAAAAGTATATCCAACTGATATAGGAAATACATGGGACTATGATGCAGACAGACATCTATCAAGAAGACAGCAAGCAATGCAACCAGGTCAAGGTTTGGTACATTGTCTTTGAGTCATTCTATATAAACAGCCGTTTGCATAGGTTATAGCTATGCACAATGGACACAGATGAGCTTTCTATTTCCGAATATGAGTCTGTGTGTGTGTGTGTGTGTGTGTGTGTGTGTGTGTGTGTGTGTGTGTGTGTGTGTGTGTGTGTGTGTGTGTGTGTGTGTCTGTGTGCGTGTGTACGCTGGTATTTGCATAGTATCATGTTCCGTCCAAATGGACAGATAAGGCAACTACACAGCCCATTGTTGTCAAACTGATAGTTGTGTTGACTTTGTTTAGATTTTTTTTTTCAGAGGTTTGCAGGTTACTCAGCAATATTTATATAGATTAACTTATTTTTCAGTAATTCCGGACAGAATTCATCTGTTCAATATGTGCTTCCAACATAGCATCCTGTACACGTGTCATACAGGACTGCCCATATTATAGCAACCATGGGGAAAATGGCTATCAGTGCCAATACGCAGATGTGCTCACTCACTTGACTGCATCTCCTGGAGCTGATACAATATCTGAGCATGTGAGAGGTTCCTAATACATCGTATATGATAAAACTTTGTTATTTATGTTATACTCTTCTGCATCACCTTGAGCCTATGGAAGAAGAAAAAGGTGACCTATTGTTTTTTTTTTTTGTTTGTTTGTTTTTTTTAAGGGATCAAACTTCCTGCTGAGTTTTCCCTTGAGGATTTGCCTATAATGGAATTGTTTGGATTTGTCTTGCTGCTTTTCCCTTGGGGAGATGATGGATGGTCAAAACCTTCTGGATTCTTTTTGTCCTCTTTTTTGCCCCCTAAAGGAAACTCTCCAAGGGCTTCTGTGACTGGCTGATTAATTACTGTTTCTTCCACCATTGCATGTCTTGCTTTATACTGGCATGCATTTTGTGACTCTGTGACATTTGGTCTGAACCACACACTGCTGAACCACCTTCAGTGAACAGAAGAAGAAGAAGATCTACTGTTTTTTTTTTTTTTAAATGGGGTACTAAATTAGTGGCATGCTTCAAACTGAAAATAGCTGCTGTCTTAATCTGCACATCCTTCTCGTGTCAAGTAGCCCTTTGTCTTAGTCCTATAAAGGCAAAGTAAGGTAAGTTCCATGAACCTCCATTCTATCTACAGTCTATATTATTAAGCATTATTTAACATTTAGAGCCTAAATCCTAGTGCTTATTTAATAAATCTGAATTTGTTTTTATACAACATGCTGGTGGAGGTCATTGTGTACTGCTGTAACTGTAAATCACTGGATTCAAATATGCTCTTATCACAAGTAGTGTGAATTGTTGTCATATATTCTTGATTTGATTTAGTGCACTTAAACCATTCGCTCCTTATAAATTTACTGCTGCTGCTGTTGTATGTTGTTTGATTGCATGTACTCAGACAAGCTTAATCCCTACAAATATATTAGTAGAACCTTATTTCCATATGGTGGAAATGACCTACTTATTGTTCATTTGATTTTACACCTTAATAAGCAAGCTCCATAGACGTTAGGTCTTTTCCCTTATTACATAGCATGAAAGACATTGTCTGCTTATTAACTCATTAAAAATATTGACTGCACTTCATTTGCTTGGTTCATTGAAATTATCTCTGTTTTTCTGCTGACTGCACCACAGTTGTCACATGCCATCTGCTTGTATTACTGAAACCTACATTTTTGTTCTGCTACCTATACTGCAATTGATTACATTACCTGAATTTGCACAGTCCGTTTATACTACCGTTGTGACATACAGGCTCTGACCTTGGTGCTGATTTTTATTTTTCACTTTCAAAGCTGACAGCAGACTGGTGTTTACCATTTCTTATTAGTTGCAGTACATTATTCTTGGTGTCACTTTACTGCAATGGCTCTGTTTAGGGACTATATCTTGCACTGCTTTGTTAGTCCCTTTCTAAACATCTGTGCTGCCATTTCAATTACTGATTATCTGTGCTGAATTGTATTAATTTGACTTTATCATATATTTCTGATTTCATGCACTCTACTTTGTATGCATAGCAAACTCTTTTCACCATGGGACCACTGTCTGCCCTTACTTCATCTATTTTAATCCTGCCAGTACTTGGTATCTTGAGACAATTTATCAGCTTTCTCATGATCACTGAACACTCCTTTTTGATACCTGATAAGGAATCCACTTGTTTATCCTTGCCCTGACCACCCAATGGCCGCACTTGTTTTAGAGATCATGAACCAGTTTATTTGTACTCAGCTACAGGCCAGGCATTTTACTTTACCATTACATAAATAAAACAATCATAAATTCCACAACAATTACCCCACTTCCAGACTTATCCCTAGAACTTCCCATCTACTTAGATCCAGTTCCTCTGCTTACTTCCGATACACACTGTTTCAAATGATTCTCTAGTCTTGCTGGAACTCAGAGGGTGTGGCCTCTGATAATAGGCAAATAGGTGACATTTATCAAGTTCACTCTGCCCTGCAACTTTGCAATAGCTCCCCATATATCACTTTGCTCATCTTGGCACAACTCTATGTCCTGGTGGTGTAGTACTAGCAAGTCTCCCGGACCACTCTCTATCTGGGAGACAAGGAGTAAAACTGTGTTAAGAGAAGGGCAGGAGAATCACCTCCCCCAGTCTGCAGGCTCAACAGGCAGTTTGCTTGCCATGGCCACCCCCCCACTCTATTAATTATGGGTAATGGTTGGGCTCTCCTTTCCTTTAACACAAAGCTCTTTTAGCAGGAAAGACATTTGTGTATTGAAGAGGTTCATAGGTTCATGGGTTCATAGGTAAGTACTAGGCTAGCTGCCGTTTGGCACCTTTTTATACCTATAGCTGATTTCCCTTTCTGTGCTCTAAATAACGTATATACATTAGCCTTACCCATCCCATGGTTAATAATTATACATTCCTCCCAATAAGAATAACTAGAATCACACCATAGATAATTTAAGAGGACCCATGCATGGGGTAACGCATTTGGGAGCTGCCTCTATCCGTTAGTAGAGGGCAACGCCGGGGTAAATTTTCAATTTTCCACCCATAGATCTAAGTTGTGCTTGATAATGGACAGGAATGAACTTTGTTTTATGTGGAGAGGAGTCTGTTTCAAAGCAGCAGTATCCTCTGTGAAGTATACCTATCCCCACAAACCATACTGTTGATGTTACAGAAGAGGTTTTGATCCCTAGACTGAGTAACTCTGATGCCATCTGAATTTCTGATGTGCAATAAATCCATCAGTACTGGTTTAGGGGATGTCTTGTATGCCAGATACATATCAACTCTAAGCAGTCTGTAGGAGAAAGATTGGTCCATGTAGGACATATTGTGTAGAACTTGTATCCTTTTAGTAAGGTATTTCTGTGGGAGTTGTAGTTGCTGCATGTGTCTGGATAGATATATGCCAAAGGCGGCATCATAGTCAATGACTGGCCTAATGAGGGCTGTATAAAGAAGGCCAATGACATCCCTAGATTTAGACACAATCCTTTCATTTATAAGCTGTGCAATATGGAAGGATGTTTTTCTTACAACAATAGACACGTCATTCAAAAGTTAAGTTACAATAATGCATCATTTTTGGCATTTAGTTTCAGACCATATTTTGACACCAGTTATTTATTTGAGATAACATTTCCTGCAGGGTGGCTAAGTTATTTGGGGGTTCAGTGACTGTTTCCTGCTTGCCTTCATCATCAAACTTAGTCAGTAGAGCACTTTGGTATTGGCTTTTACTTCAGAAAAGTAGATGCCAAACAGGAAATGTCCCAGCACAAAACCCTGAGGAAATCCACTGGTGGCTAGTCTCTTTGTGGAGGTAAGTTCCTCTATTTTGATTAGCTGCATCCTGTCTGTGAGGATCCATTGGGTGACATTAGGGTTTATTCACAGTTTTTTTAGCCTTTCTACTATGCCTGAGAGGAGAGCTATGTCAAAAGCTTTGGACAAGTTGAGGTATGCAGTGAGCACCATTTTGTCTTCATTCATTCTTTCATGACCTATTCAAAATAATCCACCAGGTTGAGTAAGCATGACCTGCCCTTGAAGAATCCAAACTGAGATGGGTCCAGTATTTGGAGGTTCCCCATGTCCTGATTGATTAATTCCATGATAAGTCTTTTCATGGCTTTGCATATAAGGCTGGTCAGACTTATAGGTCTGTAATTGCCTGTGTCTTCCCTTATGCAGGGAAATGACTGTAGCTGTTCTCAGTTCACTTGGTACCAAACCTGTATGGATGCTGAGATTGAACAATGTTGTTAGGAATGTAGCTAAATTGTGCTTCATGCTATTTAAGATGCATCCAGGGATAGTGTCAGGATTGATTGATGCAATATTTTTAGCTTTGGATAGCACTTTTAGGACTTGGTCTTGTATGACAGCCTGTGGTGAGCCAGTTTCAGATATATCTTGAGGGACAGATGGAGGGGAGAGAGGGGTAAAGTTAGAGCTAAATTTATTGGCCAGTAGCTTTACTATATCTTCAGCCTTAGTGTAGGTAACATTGTTCCCAATCAGTTCAGTACATTGTCATGTTGTGTTTTTGAGATTATAAATACAAGTAAAAAATGCCTTGTGATTCTCTTTGGCTTATGTAACTATTTTAGCTTGAAACTTGGCTTTGGTGGATTTTATTACGCTCCTTAGTTATTTGCTTATTTCAGTGACAAAGGCTCTAATATTCTGGAAATTACTCATCGTACTTTTGTTCAAAATTCTTTTTTTATTATGATTATTATTATAATTTTAAAGCTTGTTGATACTATGGTTCCACCATATGGGTTTATTTCTGGGGTTTGTGACTCTTTTCCTGTGGTGGACCTGTTTGCCTTTTTTACTTGTTGGGGATTCCTTTTTTGGGGTCCTTTGTACCTGTTTTCATTATTTCTGGGGTTTGCCCTGCACTTGTGCTTCTATGGGCCACAGCTCCGGCTATGCAGCTGTTTAATTACTGGTATAGTATGCTGGTGTACATGCCTATGCATTCAGTGGAGTTTGCTGGGTTTGGTAGGGATTTGAAGCTTACCAATATATCAATTAGAAGTAGGTAGTTTTTCTTAAAGACATTTCTAAAGGTACCTAGGGAGGAAAGAACTACCACTCCAGAGCCCTAATGCAACAGGTTGTTATGGACATAAGAAAGCATGAAGAAATATCACACATGGTTAATAACTGTGTGCCAATTACGTACATAGTACACTTGGCCCTTCAACAACCCACATCTTAGCGTATAAATCAGTCACACCACTGAAACTGGTCTGCTTAAAAATGTACTTACTACTCCCTTTTAACTTACCCCTCATTTCTGTATATCCCTTATATTAAAAAAAGTATTTCATCAGGATACACAGAAATAATGTACATGTTTGATTCAGATCTATAGACGTTTTCTAGCTGGGAACACCCAGGAACAAGAGTTACATTTGCAATGTCTTTCAGAAAGAGACTCTGGATCTGTTAACACTTCTCCAGCTTGTCTCCACTTACATATCTCAATTGATCTGGTGTAATTTTTTATAGATGTGACCACAAATTTACCAATAAGGTAATATGTTTGGATTGCTTAATTGGGGGTCAGAATGAAGTGCCATTTTTGGCTACGACCACATCCTTGTTGACTATGTCCTCTATCAAGAGCCTGCTTTGAAGAAATGCCATTCCTGCCTCAAGTAAAGAAAATATATGTTCTCTAGCCCTCCATAAAATATAAAGGTCAAATGGGTACTTTAACATGGGAGAGGGGCTTCTTACAAGCAAATTCTCTGAACCTCCATCAAGGTCTTATGTCTCCCTATCATATTTATGCTAATTCTTGAAAAAGCTTTATTGAGGATTCTCCTAACAACATTGCTTGTCTTCTTTTGCATCCCATAGCAGTTTTCATGATTGCTTTAGCTTAGCTGTTTAAATGTTTTCTGCCAGGGGGTGTCTTTGTTATTGTTCCCCCCGGTAATGTTGATGATGGATGTGCTATCTTTATAAGGAAGAGCCAGGAGAGGATTAGCTTTAACGCCCTGGGGAGTTAGACTTCCAGGAATGTGATCATGTTTTCTTTTTGACCTTCGGTGTTATCCTTTCAGGACCTTCAGATGCAAGCTATTCTGATTCAGTTTACTTTCTAAAAATCTTCTAATTGTCTCTGAAGATTTAACAAATCTCTCGGGTGACATCTGTCAACAGCCCCGTAATCTGTGCAGCATGATAATTATGTAACATAAACTCATGAATGCAAAGCCACCACCAGAGGGCAGCAGACAGACTTGTGAAATATTAATTTATGTAACAATTGAAAAAAAGCAGAGTGATAGATTGCCAGATGTCACCAGAGATGGCAGTTAAACATTCAGAACCATTTGGAAGATTTTTAGAAACTAGACCGACCTGGGGGTTCGATAAACTCCATATAGGCTTAGCACAAAGCCTACAAGGAAGTTATATGTTTGTGCGATGGGCAGCAATGCTAATTACATATGTATGCTGTGCATTGCATTTAAACATAAACAAGTGCAGTTTCATGACCAGCAACAGTGTTGCTGGCCAGAAAAATGTGCAAAGCAACACAAACACCTGCAGGCATGTACACATGTTTACCTATGGGCAAACTAGGTCTGCAGAATTGCGTGGAAATCCACAGTGACTACCAGGGTTATTAATAAAGCAATGTATACAATTACTAAACATTACATGAAAGTGTATACAGTGCAGTGTAGTGTGGAAACCTGTTTCAGGTGTACTAAGTACAAGTTTTGTAAATGATCAGCAAGGGTACATAGACTGCATAATAAATAGTCAGGGGAAGTGTGTGTATTGAAAAGGGACACATATGAATTATAGGAATGAATATAGGGGAAGAGGATAAGTGAAACATGGTAATGTACAGCAGATGAGAGCATGTTAATGAAGACAGTTATAGCATGAGCACTAACCACATATTGACAGTATGCATTTCACAGTGAATGTATAGTATGTGACTGTCACACAAGGCAGCACATCAATAGAGAGGATTCTTTGTGAGATAAGCATCCTGACATGAACAATGGAGAGAACCTTTATTACAGATGGTACATACAATATGGGTTAGGTGCATATTGTGAAGCTCTCCAAAATGAGCTGCCTGAATATGAATGTATTGTCAGCACAGGTCTCTACCAAGTGAGACATGTAGCAACAGGCTGATAGACAACAGTAGACAGAAGCATGTGCAATCATGAACAATTTCAGCATAATACCAGCAGTAATTCCATGTCTTTGACATAGCATATGTGATTCTGAGTGATCATAGATGGTGCTGCATAAACACATTTATACGAGAGTTATGATTTGTCAGCAATCTATGAGGGGAATCAAGCACACTTTCCTCAAAATGTAACATCTGCTGGAAGTGTCAGAAGAGGCACTATTGCACCAGTATTTGAAATTCAGAGCAATTATGACTAGTTGACAGGTGTATATGCTATATATGGCTCAAGCCACACTGTCATGAATGTAACCCATGTCGTCAATGTTGCCAGTCAGCTATGAATGTACTGTGTGCATCATAGGAACATGCATCACACATGCATCTTGTATAACACCTTAATGGGGGTTCCGCACCATCAGCCACAAATGTTTATGAAACAAAAAACACGTAGGTATGGCCAATAAGATATGTGGGGGCTCACTGTGGCCAATGTGTTACACTTGAGTAACTCATCCCTGGAAGATATGTTGGGAGGAACATAAAAAAGGGTGCACTGTACTCAGTTATTGGTGTGATGAGGGCTGAGAAGTATGAAACTATAATGCCCTTTGATGCGGATGTCCTGCACATCCTCAGGAGTTCTGTTACATATAAGGGAGTAGTCACCACTGTTGGCACATGCTGATGGATGTTCCACATACCATCTACCTGAGCACACAGGTCACATGCTATTTGGTCTGCTCATAGGGGTGTGCTGTCTATATTATAATTATATTGTGTATTCACTTTTATAAAGCAACTAAATTCCCCATGATTTTGGTTCATCTTCTGTGTCCCCATGGCTGTGGTAGCAATCCTTTTTGTATTGATACTGTCTGTATTATACTAATACCAGACTTGGATTCAATGATCACCCACAATTGCCATCCTCCACAAAGCTGGTTGGACAAAGGATGTGTAAATTTGTCTTGACATCTGAGACTTAACTAATGAACTAGCACAGAACTTTGAGGTACTGACCTGATCACTAGACTATAGATATAGGTCACTTCACACACTTCAACATATTTATCTGTCACGTATGTGATCCAGTGTTCTACCCACCTGGTAATGTAGGTGCTTATGGTCACTTGTGAAAGTTTCTCAGTAATACCTCAGTGTGTAATTGCGTCAAATGGCTTGATAGGATGATAGTGTTGTCATCATGCATGCCATAACTGACCTTCTTTAGGTCTTCAAATAGATGTAACAGACACAATGTAGCCTAAGCAAATCATATGTGTTTTGTACACAGTCATGATATTACCTGTCTCCTTTTAGAGAAGGTCTATGATGACTGGTTGGTCTACCACACAGATAAAGATAGTCGGCATGTGTCTATACATGCATGCATGCATACATGAGGTGATGTTCCTCCCCCAGTCAGAAGTATGCATGTTGATGTACACCCTTCAACAGAAACATATTCTGTCTGGAGGCTGTGTTAAACTATGGATCCAATTGTGTCTGCTAGGTCCATGTTTTGAGTCATGCTATACACAACCTGTGATATCGTAAGGACTCATTGATTCTGTGTTATTAGCCATAGAGAGCACACAGATGAGCTGCCCTCCTTAGAATAAAAACTAAGTAATGTTTACATGTATACCTTGGCTGATGGCCAGTGGCAATGGGGGCTGGGGGTGGTGATGTGTGAGACAAACCATCAATTAGCAGATTGTCTATTTCCTCCAGCTGGATATGTCTGGTGGCATCCACAGACAGATTTGTGCTTAGTTGTGTATGCCTCTTAACATTTCTCATTTATTGGAATAAATTATTTTTAAAATACTTCCAAATACAACCTTGGTCATTCTTCACATTCCACGCACTGGTACAGTTCACACAGTCATACAATTATACCAGTGTCACATGCTTACATCACTTGCACAACATATGCTTATATGTGTTTCATGGGCAAGTTGTGTTTGAGCAGCCTGATGTCATATCAGGACACATTAGAGATCAGTTGTTTGTGGCTCATGCAGAAAAATATCCTGACACAGTGGGCTGCTGGAAACCTCATCAATCCATGAATATAGCAACACAACTGCACATACAGCAAATTCCACAGGGTTGCAACTGAATCAAAACATGTCATACATTGGTTGTGCATATCACAGTATCACAACATGATTATTACCAAGACTTATTTGACCGTGTATACAATATGAATTTATATTGATGTCTTTCACAGAACATTTTATGATGTTATGTAGACACATGCACACCTGGGACATACTGCAGGTGTCACTATGATGGAGGATTTGATTATGTGAACTGTGTAGAAGGTTGATCTATTCCAATACAACAACACATGTCCCATACCTCTCAGCCTCTTAGAGCAAGAAATATGGAAATAGCTATATATAAAATGGGACAAAGACCCAACAATAGAGACAATTATTAAATATTGCTCTTATAAACTTAGAAAGTTGATAGAGTAACAGGTTTTGCATTAACATGAATTTTCTGAAGGTTATGGCATCTGAAAGTCAAATGTCTGTCATTATTTTCTAATTTTAATCTTTAATGATTTGCCACTAATATGCCAAAAGACCACAATTTTATGAAAAACAGACCAAAAATATGAGGCAAAAATCTGGACATTCTGCAAAAATCTGGGCAGTTGAGACGTATGAGTCATGTCCTAATATGTGAACAATATACACAAAAGTATATCATATCATGCCAACAGTTCTTAGGAGGCATATTAGTATAGCTGTTATAGAAGGAACATGTACTGCAATGGCATCAATTGCCATCAATACATTAGGTCACCTTACAGATTGTAATATCCTCTTGTAGTCATACTGTACATTCACATCTCAGTATAGCACACATCAGTGACATCAGCATTGACATTATTAGGGTAATGGCCAAGAAATCCTTGCCATTATTATACCATGTAAAAATAAGTCCCTATATCTATATTATGGAAGATAGCAAGCCTATTGTGCATATGTGTATATTTGTTGGATAGCATTACATCTTGCCACTGTCCATATGGGACATGTGCACCACACCATGACAGAATTAGCAATCACAAATGCAGTAGTCTGGAAATAGCTTGCTCATGAAAGGACTCGGCTTCATGATGTGTGTATGCATATTTAACATGAGGGCATCCTCCACTCCTCTGCAGGAAAGATGTCATGTGGCCAGTGGAAAAAGGAGAATGGTGGATGCAAGTGACAATACAAAATGTTCCCCAAATGGTAGTGAAATGAAGAGTGTTTCTAAAGGTTATGCAATGACCATAATGCACCACCAACCATAAACACACAGCAGTAGATTGGGCCTCATTTTTGCACTACACCTGTGTAGATATAGAATATGAATACTATGCAATGTCACAGAAGCACCACCAAATAATATGACTGTAACACTGTCAATTTGCACTTTATGGAGTATAATAGCATCATTGTATGCAGAGGAGAACATGTTGTGAGGACTGTAGGACATGGATATGGAGTCACATCCCTGTGTAAAATTGTTTAAAAACTGATAATTGTACATATAGGGTCTACACGACGCTATCGAATGGGCTAAATAGCGAATGCTATTTAGTCGGTCTGATACTGTCGAAATGGCAAAATAGCGAGTCACGAACAACATCATTTTTTCCCAAGGAAAAAAAAAGTGTGCCATCCTCAGGACTTTGCCATTTCCTCCTATACTATGCGAATCATCTCAGAGTTGGTATATTTAGGGGGGGGGGGGGGCTGTATTCCCATTTAAAAATGTGTTTTTAGGTTATTTTTTTTAGCAAAAAATTTCTTCCCTGGGAAAAAAAATTTCTCTGTTTTTTGTTTGATATTTTGTTGATATATATTGTATGATGTGAATAGCTGCTCATTGATACATCGATGGATAATATGAGATAGATGCTATGTATAAACATGCAAGTTACCTGCTGTCAGAGTAGAACACCTATATGTGCAGGCAAAGTATCTTGTAAACACAGTAGTTCATGCTACTTCCACAACACAGGTCATCTTGTCTTGAATACTGTCAAAGCGCATGTTATACAGGATGACATCATGTATGTAAGTCAATGAGAGATGTTCAGAGGAGTGACATGACATACATGTGTACTGACATAGCATTCTAGATTTTCACTACAGTGATTGTTGAATACATACACAACACACCACTAGTAATTAAGTACCCTACAGAACTAACTAAATACACTAACTAACTAAACCACTGCACATGCATTTTTGCATGTTGACGACAAATTATTGACTTTGACTGATGTTGGACAACATGTCTTGAGGATGGCAGATGGCAATAACAAGAGTTGGTGTAAGGATGGCAATAACAATATGTCAAGTGAAAACACAAAACCAGTTAATAAAAAGCACACATTAATCGAGTGCAGTACTATTGTCCAATTAGAGAATTAAGCTTTAATGCAAAACTACCAATACAAATACTAAATTTGACAATATCAGACAAGCTTATATCAGAATGAGTCGAGACAAGACTTCATCGAAGAATGGTGCATAGAGTGTGTCCCATCAGCTGTCTGCAATGTCCTGAGTGCATGCAAATAAGTGTCCCACATGCTGGTGTAAAATGGTCTCTTGTATATCAAATAAGTGAACACACACACACCTCAAACCTAAGTTTAAATAACAAGACATGGCACAAGTAACAAGTTTTTATGATGCTGCACAATGCAAAGACAATTTATAGTGGATGACTTTTACTTTGCTGGATGACAGAGAAGATATTTGAAATGGAAATGGAAATGGATGGATAGCCATGTAGAACTGTCAAAATATCTGCACTGCATGGACATCTGTCGTAACTGTCTCTAAACTATTTACTGTAACACACACACAAACACACAAGGCACAAAATTTAAACTATTTTCAACCACTCAAAGCAAGTGCAGCAAAACAGTAACCTAAGTATGTAGAACTCAACCTAAGTACATCAACTTTGCAACCTAGTAATTGCAACAATTTCACTGTGATGACATGAGTTTTGAGATGAGAGAAAGAGAATTGAATAGATGAATGAGATCAAAATGAATGTGTAGAAGCAACTGATGAAATAGTATGTTGATGGCTGTACATGTACTAAAATGGGATGCTGTTATGGTCTTCTGAAAAGATGCACACACAAGTTGACTACAGTGAGATTAGCACTAGCTAAGTACACCAGCTACAGAAGTCAGTACTTAAATGCACGCACCCCAACACAAGTCTGACTTTTACAATGCATCAGACAATTTCAGTCGTTGACATCATCATTGGCTGTTTGAGAGAATATGCTGAGATGCCTGTATGAAATGAATGGCTAGCAATATACAGCTGTCAAGATATTAAAGTACTGCATGCTACCAGATTTATGAGTGTGCAAAGTGTATTATATGCTGTTGTGTTTCCAATGTGCAGGTACACATTAAGAAACATTTTTACAAACTGTATGCAAAGAGAAGTTCACATTACTACAAGTATTAGACAATCTGAATGTGTATTCTCAATATAAAGCTGTACATAGTATGTAACAAAGCATTTTTATTTATTTCTGTAGTGTAGTTGATATATTTGGGAACAAGTAGTGAGAGACCAAGTTTCAAGTGCATGGGTGCAGGTAATGCATGGCTACAGTGTAAGTATCTATTCTGTCCTTAAAAACTGCTTTCCCTTTGGTTGTGTTTTACATGTACTTTAATGGGAAGAAAACTAAGTGGGCACTAAACATAAGTAATACATGCTAATGTGCACTTTTCACAAAGCACGCCAAGCAGATGATTTTCCAACTGATCGATAGTAAAGTGTCTGTGCATGTGAGATACACACTTAAGGACTTTTACTTGAACTTCAGAAGTACTTATCCATGCTGCCTTTGGCAGACACAACTAACAGATACTATAGTGTTCATAAATAGTTCATATCAAAAATGCTGTGACATAAATTGTCTACCTTAAAAAATGATTTACACTGATTTCCCGACTTGCTCATAGTTAAGCAACAAGCAAAAGTAAGCCACTGCTTCACTGATAAAACTATGAGAGTTCTATTGGTTTGCTTAACTCCACACAAAACAAATGTGAAGTAGAGAGCTATGTATGAGATGATTTTTTTGTTGGGACAGGTGCCCATTTATGATTTTTAATTTCAGTAAGAAAAGAATGTTGAGTAAGGGACATAAGTATTCCTGGGTCAGGTAATTAGGGTAGGTGAAGAAGCAGATGCAGATGAACAGAACAAACAAGACAAGGCACTGGGACAGTGAGGGACACGACAGGTTGCATTACCCCAACAGCTGTAAATCATGGGAACAGTGAGAATCTAGCCCTTACCTGCAGAACTGTAACCATTGTCCCCCTTACTCCACTGGATGTTGTAGTGCCTGTTTTTTTTTTTTTTTTTGTTTATGCACCATAATAGAGACCATCCTCTCTATCCAGTGGAGGTGTACACCAATGGTGCTCTCTACAACCTCATGCAAAAAGTCTGGCATCTCCTGGCATGTGGAAAAATCCTCAACTCTGCCAATACTCATAGAGGTTACCACTGCACCAGCTGCCAGGGTAATGTTACCTGATGTGCAGGGCCCAGGTAGTGCAGGGGCAGCAGAGACAGTACTGTCCAGTTGGGTCTCAGATGTGCTGGGCATTGGTGCAGAAGCTGGTGGAGCAGGTGGCAGGCTGAGGCATGGGGTTGGCCTATCTCCCCTGTGCTGTAAAGCATTTTGTGAGTTGTCAGAAACTGATGACATCAAAATATTTTGACCATACATATAAAAATAAAAAAGATAGACAAGGGTTGGTAAGAGGAAAAAAGAGATAATTAGTACCATCATATGTGACATATAATCAATTAGTACAATATAAGGAATTTATTTCTACTTTTACATTTAAGTATACTCTTTAACAACTACAAACTATAACTGATGATTGTTGCAAGTAACCCTTACAATATGCATATATTGCACATATGCTTGGTCAAATAATACAGATTAAGTTAACAGCAGAGCATGTATGCCAGTTCAGTTGAAATTATCATGTAATATTTTTAAATAATTTTACTATATGTTTATTACTTGTGGTATTTGAACCCACAACATCTGACTAGAGTATTATAATTGACTCCTACGTTTGGTTTGTGCTACAGACTGAAGCATGCAAGCTTGATTTTACATTTAAGATACACATGCTTAATTTGTTACTACTGTATAGAAGACCAGTACTTTAAATAAAATAATAGTTATGCTGTGCTGCATACATACCCCTTGCTTCCCTCAGTCTTTACTAAATGCTCAGCATAGGCTTCCCTGTTCACTGTTGTCTCCTGGTTGGCTGTAGAATGAAAAGGAGAGAACAAGAGAAGAGCATTATGCATACCAGTCTTGCCTATATCCACCTTGCTATCTAATTTAAATTTCCTTTATCTGTATACTTACACAGCTGTGGGATCTCAGAAGTCCTAAACTCATCCAGCCACTTGTTGAGTGTATCCTGCTTGCACTTAGGGTGCCTCCAGTGCTTTCCAGTGGGTGGAATGCCAGTAACACTGGAGACAGCCTTGGCCAGATTATTCCAAGCCTCAGATTTGTATTGAGACCCAGTATAATCCCCCTGCAGACACCTCCGGCTGTGGTGCTTTACAAGGAGTCCAATAAAAATTCTGGACTCCTCCATGCCCTGCCTTTGAGCCTTAAATTGCACATCTTCCATTCTAGCTCCAGACATGTCCATTTAGGACAAACAGCAACAGTTAAGAGTGTTTTCCCACCGATTTGTGTTACCACATTTAATGCTAGGGTGCATACCTGAATAACCATGCTAACCAAGTTTGTGCAATGTTAAGGTGACAGCAACAGTGCCAAACAGAGAGAGAAAACCAGTTTTTGAAATAGGAAGGTTACTGTAACAGTTGCCATTACTTTATGGGTAGGTTGCTGCTGCATTGTAGACATGTATTGGGAGTAAAACTTATATGACCTGACACATTTTTTGTGTGGCTTTACAAACTGATAAAATTAATTTGCTCATATTTTCCATGTAGGCAATTTTTCATCCTTGCCACAGAAGAAACACTTGTCAGGCATGCTCATTAATTACATATAAATACACATGTCAGAGTGAGAGGCTAACCATATATGTGTGTGTGTGGCCTGACAAGGTCTGGTTTATACATTAATGTGCGTATGAGTATCACTGAAGATGGAAGTTCATTCAAGACTAAAAAGACAATTATAATTACAGAAACATATTTTTCAATATACTGTCAGTCACACATATAATTCATATGAGTTCCAGTGCTATATATGCTTATCGTTATTTATAATTGTGTTTACATTGTTTTATATTTCATAAAAGTAATTGGACAAGGATTACTCTGCCTCTGTAATTGTATAATTGAGCAACCATAATTGTACTGATACCCACAATTGCACATGTAATATATTTTTGATATGCTGTGTATACTCTATATACCTGCTATGAATAGTTATTCTTATGTGTAAGTATTTTTATAATGTTATTTTTTATATAAAGTAAAGTCGAACATCAGTGAGAAAAGTTTGGGCTTAGCTCAATTAGAACCCAGGCTCACCTGTGCTGTAGCCCTTAACTTACAACTGCTGCTGCAGGAACAACTAGGCAGCAGCTGTATATTTTCACATTGATAACTCTGTATGTGTGCTGATTGCTGCACAACACCGCTTAGCATGTTTGCACATTGGTAAACCATACAGCATACAATGTATCAATTTTGAACCTGTCTACTGTCTTCTTCCTGTCTGCAGGTGTTCTGGACCTGCAGGTGTTGCAGAAGTTTGCTGACTGTCACCATGTATTTAGGGAACCTGAAGGTGAGAAGAGTTGTGTATGTGGACAACACGGAAGAAGATTGCTATTACTTTGGATTTATCTGCATAGAACACTTCTGATTTTGATTGAAAAGGAATGATTTCATTTTTCAGTTATAAAGTAGAATTGCTCACATGTCACTAGGAAAAGAAATTTAGGGAACAGGTGGAGGAGACCCTGGAGAGATGGTTCCATTTGTGTGTTGCCAAAACCAAAAACTTTTTTTAAAGAAGCATACTCTTGTTAGCCCTTGTTCTGGGCCAAACATTGGCGTGTGTGGGACTGTTACATGTTACAACCACATAATCTTTTTTTATTTTAAATAGCTGAAGTTTTGTATTTCTCCAGTGGGTAATATTGAAAAAATAACAATACGTGTATCTATAAGCTTTCATAGGTACTATGCCCTCCTACAAATCTACTATGCTTTCATAGGTAAGTGCTAGGCTAGCTGCCTTGATGGGCCATTTTAAGCCTAGCCAATTTCTCTTGGTAAGAATCTAATCCTGTACCTATTGTTTGTGAGGCAAACACCTTAAACATTATGCTAATGGACTTTTATTTATGTGATATTTATGTGTAGTATCTTTTTTGTTTTATGTCACCTAGGATTATGACACCTAATTGTCCCAATCCCCATGAAGCCCCCTTCAGTGACTCTGAGAATAATGTAATTGTTCAAAATTTAGGCAACATGGTGCCTTTCTGCTTGAGAGAAGAGGTGGGGATATGTCTGGTAGAAAGCAGATTTGGAACTAGATAGTGAATGCCATCAATGCTGTAGAAGGGCGCAGCAGGAACTATGATAATGTGCATCATAGGGCCACTAATATGATTTCATTAGCTTGGAGGAAAGCAGCTATAGTGGCCTAGGGACAGCTGGCTACTGGGGGGGTGGGGGCACCATTGACACTAAATGAAGAGTTCCTGTCCTCTGTGAGGGATCCAGAGAGCTCAGTGGAAAGTACACAACAGCATGTGATTGATGTTGGCTCTGCTGCTTCAGGGAAGGCAAGTATGTCCCAAGAGGAGCTTCCAGCTAAGCTTACATATGTCAATTTTAACAATTTCTTGTATAGCAAAATATAGAAAGCAATAAAGTTGTTTTAAAATATATATATTTTTTATGGGGGGGTCCATTTATAGATTGATACAGTTAACAACACATTCTGATTCATTACACATGGGCTTGGGGTAGACATGTCAGCCAAGTTTCAATTAAAAGTGTTGTTAATGGACATATAAAAGCAAAACATGGTCCCCACGTGTTATTGGTATTTTGATGATGGTGTCTTTACCTTTTGCTTAGCTTCTTCCAGGACCATCCTCCCTAGCAAGTGTGGAGTCATCTGCACAATGTAAACCAAACATTCTTTATTTCAGTACTGGTGAGCATTTCACAGAAATATTATTTGTATGTGGGAGGTGGGTGTCAGGTCTGTCTGTGTATTGCTGCACTGTCTTTAATAATGGCACCACTGTTAGTTTGTTAGCATATATTGAACTGTAGTAGGGTAGCTATTCATTTCTCTCCTGTGGTTGTTGCTTATTATCACAGGTGATCCTGAGAGTGGAAGTATAGGACTCTTGCCTCCTGGTGTCAGAGTATTGTCAGACTCTGATGATGATGATGATGGTGGCCAAGCACAGGCAGAGATGGGGGGGTGGAGAGGATGAATCTGACACTGAGGTTAACATTCAGCCATCTCCGTATTTCTATCAGCCACATTCAGTAGGCCTAAGCATACCTATTCCAGTGAGCCCTCAGACATTGGACAGGTGAAGGGTGAGACATTTGATCATGGTAGTGTGGTTACTGTGGCTTCAGTGCCTGTTGACTCTGGCAGTAGCCAAAGCATGGGTAAAGTGCCATATAGGAGGGTTGTTAGGGGTGTTCAGAGGAGGCCTGATGTCCACTCTCCACCTATCCTGGTGTGTCTTTCTGTGCCACTTGATGTATGTTTAGGGCCACAATGGAGGCACAGGCATATTCCAATAGGGCCTCTGAGGAAATGCTTTTAGTTGTAGATGAGGCACAGGCTGACATGAGTGACTGCTTCCACCATATTGCTGATTCAATGGATCAGATGAATGACATTTTGGAATGGGCAGTGTCTGTGATGGAACATTTGCTGGGATGAGGACGGCATCCATGTGGATGTAGGTCAGCCACATCATCTGATGTTAGCCGATGTGTCGTGCCCACTCACATTTCCATAGTGGCACTACTTCCACTAATCCATCAGTGTTTGATGTGTCCACACCCACACGTGGCAGGCCATGGGTTTGTGGTCCTGGGCATACTAATGAGGAGAGCTCATCCAGCAGACAGCAATCACATTCAGGTAGCAGCAGCACATCTGACTGTGGGCATGGATGTGCCAGTGCAACTCCCGGCAGGGCCAGTTCTTGTGGTTGGGGACAACAACAATGAGTTGTGATCTCTGCCAGGCATGGATCACCCTGCTTAACATACCAGGACATAAAGCTATTACAGAGCTTGGCTGTGTTCTTGCCGACACTCATACACACAGTTCACCTTGAGTGCCCATATAAACATGCACACATAAAATTTATCTGGGTCAGTTATGAAGCTTACAGCTTATTTTGTCCCAGTGGCCATTTGATAATCTCTCCAAATATCTGCATGCTTGTCTTTCTTACTCACACACACACACACACACACACACACACACACACACACACACACACACACACACACACACACACACACACACACACACACACTCACCTTTTGTGTCAGCCTAGGCCTCCTGCCCCCACCCCCACCCCCCACACACACAACACCCTGTGCAAATGATGATAACTGTGCCTTATCCTTGTTGTCTTACTTTTGGATTCAGGGATACATACGTCATTTGTCTGATGCTCAGGTTGCATAGCTGACTCAGTGCTTAGTGTATCTGTGTTTGTGATGTTGTTTTGCAATTTGTACTGTTTTCTTACTGTTTTTTGTAATGTATACATCCCTCTCAACCTCTTAAACCAGCAAAGCTGGATGAAGACATAAACAAATGTTGGACAAAGGCCTGACAATATGGAATTTTTTTAAATATTTTGGTCATACAAACTTAGAAAGTTTATAGAATAACAGGTTTTGCATTACCATGATTATTCTGAAGGATATGAAGTCTGAAACTGAAATGTGTGTCATTATTTTCTAACTGCGATATGTAATGGTTTGCCAGTACAATACTGTGGACATTCTGTGAAATCTGTACATTTCAGTGGTATGAATGTGTCAATTTTTGATGCATGATGCTTACTACTTGATAGATGACACATGTATTCACATAAGTCACTGCTGTCACATCTTTATGTAATTGCTGTAAAAATCGCCCACCTTATACTTAACTTACATTAGCAAGTAACAATATGCAAGGATATTCCATTCATTTGTATTCTTAGACGTTTATATTTCTATTCCAGATTCAAAATTTACCTTGGAAATCTAGCAGTTACAACAGTTTTAATTTGGGGCTGACACTGTCTGTTGCTAGCAATACACAGCCATTACATGGGTAAGTAAAGGTTGTGAGTGTTGCCTGGCATCAATGTTACTGTATGCATGTGCATAGGATGAAGGTTTTTAGCTCCTTACGTGATGAGCATGTGTGCTATCCATTGCCTCTTGGCCAGTGTGAAGGCATATTTTGCATGCCTACATCCTCCTACACCCACAGTGGCTGGTGGTTCACCGTCTAACTCCCCACCTGCATGTGGCTGTCATGACCTTGCCAGTGGTGATGGGATGTGTGACCCTTCACTTTAGTGTTCCTGCTGAAGCTGTTTTCTCAGGATAATATTGTGAAGCATGGCACGGATGGTACAAATTCCAACACATACACAGGGATTGTACTGCAGGGCTCCTCTAGATGTATCTAGGCAACAGAATCGTGACTTTAGCAGCCCAAACACATGGTATATGATATTTCTTGTTTGAGGATGTGCTTCATTATAGCATTCTTCATTTGGTGTATGTACATTTCTGTTGGGCGTCATCAGCCATGGTTCTAGTACATCCTCCAGTAAATGACCTTGTGGGATATTCCCCTAGAAAAGCTCTGATACAGTTGAGAGATGTGGTGGATATGTGACTCATGGTAACTGTTTAGGTTGCCAGCACATAAATTCAGGATGATTCCCTTAGCGTTACACATGACCTGGCAGTTAATGGAGTGGAAGCCCTTACTATTTATGTACACCCTTCCCCTGTTCCCCAGGTGGTGCTTTGATTTTGATGTGTGTTCATTCTATGGCACCCAGGACTTCAGGGCAGTATGCTACAGGGTAGAACTCCAGCATAGTTCTGGATCTGTCCTCGGGTGTATGGGGAAACTGTATGTAGTCATTGGCATGTTGTAGCATAGCATTCAGGAATTGATGTAGGATACTGGATGCTGATGCCTGTGACACCCCCAGCATGTCCACTGTTGGTCTCTGGAAGGTTCCTGTTGCTAATAGTCTGAGTGCTACACATACCTTAGTCTCCACCTGTATTGATTCCTCTCAGTTTGCTCTTGCTCTCAGTTGAGGATGTTAGAGGTTGCAAGTTCCTGTAGTGTATCTCTATCCACCCTGTAGAACTCTGCAATTTCCTCCTCATGTAGACCATTAAAAGTTAAACAGGGTCTAAATACCCTACTCCTTCTTGCCTGAGATCTAGTAGCAGCAACAGCAGCAGCATAGACCTGGGCCTGCTGCACACACGCATGAATAAGAGCAACAGCAGCCCCTAACATTCTTGCTGTGTGGACAGGTTTCCATGGCTGTATTCCAAAAGGTTTTGGAGTTTGCAGGGAAAACCTGCACTGAATCTGCATAATTGCTTTATAGCGTGTTAAATAGCTCCTCCATCTTGGATTGGTTGACTAGCAAACAGTTCAGCTGCTTATGATGTAATTAGTATGTTAAGATGTTTATTGTGTTTGTGCGGCTCTACACTATGTGTAGAGCCAGCTATTGAATACAAAACATTGCGACAAGTGCACAGTTTTAGTGGTCCATGTAGGCATTATAATATCTGCACACAATGCAGAATAATTATATTCAGATTAAGAGCAAATTCACTGGGCAAGACTGGCACATAGGTTCATAGGTGTATACTAGGCTAATGTTTGCTAGAACTCTTAAAAGCCTAGTCGTGCAAACCAAATATGACCCACAAATTTGATTTTTATTGTGATTTATAAAGGTTGATTTATGTATTGCCTTGAACATAAGAGAGATATAAAAGGTAGAACAGGGGAGAATTTCCAATTACCCATTCATTGGTCCAAGTTGTGCTTAAATAGGGATAGGGAAAATCTCTGCATCACATGGATTAGAGAATGCATCTCCAACATGTTATATTTATACTGCAAGCAAAATGTAGGTCTTCTAATCTAGTAGTCATAACGCTCTTTGTTTTGCATATGTGCAAATGATTAATCAAAACAGGGTCCAGGGAGACCTTGTATGCCAGGCAAAGATCACCTCTCAGAAGTCTGTATGATACCAAGTAAAGAGACAGGGCTTTGAGGTGATCACTGCAGGACAATGTGTTTACTTCCTGTATTCTTTTTGTAAGGAACTTTTGTGGATGTTCCAGTTGCTGCATGCGTCTGGTCAGGTATGTATCAAAGGGGACATTAGGGGTCTGATGAGGGCTGAGTACATTGATATAATGACCCCTCTGGACCTAGATGCCATGCCCTTGCTTATTAATTGAGCAACACAGAAGGATTTTCTAACTACCTTGTACACATATTGGTCAAAGGCTAGGTTACTATCCACATGAGTCTCCAGGATCCTGACTAGTGAATGAACTTATTTAAGCGTGTTTTATTGACGATGTAGTTACTTGTGGTGTCAGACTTTCCTAAATGTACTATAATGCATTTCTTAGTATTGAGCTTTACTCCATGGCTTTGACACAAAGTGTTTGTCAGTATTAGATGGGGGATTCAGTGACTGCTCCTAGTTTGCAATCATCTTCGAACTTGGTTAGCCAGCGGACTTTGACATTGGTTTGACATCTGAGAAGTAGATGCCAAAGAAGAGTCGGCCTAGCACAAAGCCTTGGGGACTTCACTGGTGGCCAACTTCCTTGAGGAAGTTGCATCACTGATTCTAACCTCCTGTCTCCTATCAGTGAATCAGCTAGCCATCCAGTGTTTTGTAAAGGGGTTTAGATCAAATTCTCTAAGTTTGTTGACAGTGTCTGAGTGGGGTATTGTATCACGTGCCTTAGCCAGATCGAGGTATGCAGCATGCACAGTTTTCCCTCATCCATTGCCTTAGTGAAATTTTCAAAGAAGTTTTCCACATTTGGCAAGCATGACTTCCTCTGACAAAGTCAAACTGGGGTGGATCCAGTATCTGGAGGTCTCCTATGTCTTTGTTGATTTCCATAATTCTTTCCATGGCTTTGCAAATAAGACTAGGCAGACTAATGCATCTGTAGTTTCCAGGATCTGTTGAATGTCATCCCTTATGAAGGTGGATGACCATTGCATTCTTCCATTCACATGGCACAAAGCCTCTTTTATGACTGCCGTTAAATAATGACTCAAATGATCCTGATAAGTCATATCTTACACTGTTCAGGAGGCATCTGGAGATGTTATCAAGGTCCACTGTGGCCATGTACTTGGCTTTAGTGAGTGAAACCAGTACCTGCTCCTTGGTTATAGTTGGAGGGATTATATTTAAGGCTATTATTAGGGGATGGTCAAAGATGAGAGGGGAGTAAAGTTGGAATTGAATTTGTTCGCTAACAGGTTTTCTATATCTCCAGGATCAGTGATTGTGGCACATTGGTGTGTGCTGCCCTTGAGGTTTCTAATATACTGTATCTCTAGAAGGTCTTATGGTTATCTTTCACCTGGAAGGATATATTAACCTCAAGTTGGCATTGCTTGACCTAATTAGCCCTATTTGTTGCTATTTACTTTGATTAGAGAGTTTTTATCTTTATGGGAATTACCCTTCCTGATTTTTGCCATATATGCTGTTAAATTTGGGATGCCACCAGGACAGTTTGTTTCTAGAACTATTTCTGGGCTTACATCTTGTAGGTACAGCAGCCTTTATGCAGCCACTGACACGGTTGTACAGTTTCTCACAGCAATTCAGCATATGCTGGTGTACTCTCAGGGTTTGGGGGGCATTGAATTTTGACAATCACTTAGTAACAGGTAATTTGCCTTGGAATAGTTCCTAGCCGTTACTGGTTTTAATGGTATTACAGAGTTGATTTTGATTTTGAAGGAGACAACTTTATGGTCGGACTTTACAGGGGAGAACATGACATGGGGGGGGGGTTGCAGCATTCTCCCATATTTGTGAGCATGAGGTCCAGTATGTTGGAGCGTCTGGTGGGTATTTTCACTATTTTGAAAA
The DNA here is from genome assembly GCF_019279795.1 of Protopterus annectens. NCBI lineage: Eukaryota > Metazoa > Chordata > Ceratodontiformes > Protopteridae > Protopterus > Protopterus annectens. Next base: position 745,187,429 of record NC_056749.1, on the reverse strand, counting down.
GGGTCTTTGTATTTTATAAAGTCAAGAAATCTCTGTGCCTGTACATTGAAGCAGTGTAGGATTCTCAGTCTATTAAAGCGTAATTAAAGTCTCCCATGAGTAGGATGTTAGGTTGGATGGTAAGTGCCTCAAGTAGGTCCAATATACATTGTGACCTTTTTGGGGCATGATGCATAGCTGGCTAGGATATATTACAGGACTTTGTCTATGATATATATCTCAATCTCTTAGAGCAAGACATCTGGGCAAAAATATAAATAATGGGGGGGACAAAGCCCCAGAAATAGGGACAACATTTAAATATTGCACTTATAAACTTAGAAAGTTGATAGAATAACAACTTTTGCATTAGCATGACTTTTCTGAAGGGTTTAACATCTGAAACTCAAATGTCTGTCATTATTTTCTGTCTTCATTCCTCAAAGATTTGCCAATGGTTTGTCAGAAAACCAAAACTGTATGTCAAACAGGCCAAAAATATGAGGTAAAAATATGGACATTCTGTGAAAATCTGGAAAGTTGATAGGTATGGTGATCTGCACATGGAGGAACTCCAAACATCATCCTATTTGACCACCCTAGAGGTATTCTTGTTACTAATGTATATTGAGACACCTCCACCTTAGCCCTTGTCGGTGCAGCTACTTGGTCTAAAAGTGTGGAATGCAGTGAAACCTTGCAATGCCTGGGTACTCCCTGCCTCTGTAAACCATGTCTCGGTAACTGCACAGATACTGTATCTATATTCTCAAGTGTGAAGAGGGCTTGGAGGGCATATAGTCTTTTTTTTTTAATTTAGACTCCTGGCATTGAACGGTAACACAATAAGGTTTTGTTGAGCTGGTTTGGTCCAGGCCTAAGTCTGACAAGTGGACCCCTCTGGCTGAAACTAACCTGGATCTTTGACTTTGAGATCTTCAAGTCTCAGTACTAACAAGCAAATTGCAGAAAATATCTCTGCAGTAAACCTGCCAGTAAAAGAAATGAATACACCTACTCAGTATTGTACAGTTCCAATCTATTTGCTTATGCCTGTGATATAAAGCATGAGCATTCCGAGACAAACTAAATGTGCAAATGTATCTAATATAATAGTAAAGTGACAGCTGTGACCCTTTATGCTGAAATGTGCTCCCAGTTTCTCTGAATGTCTATACAGTTCACAATTCAAATTATAATCTGACTGAGCATCAGCCTAACTCAGCTCTATATGCAGGAATTTAAAATGTCTCATAGCTGCACTCTGTAGCACCCTAATCTTTAAGACCGATGACTCATGGATGGAATCACAGACACCGTGTGACTAAGTAGTAATATATTCAGTTGATATTCTGTCATCATTTTCTTTTTTTGCCCTCCAAGAACTTCAGGATAAGACTCAAAGATCATTTTAGGAAATAGAAACGTACCTATCCAACCACCAGCTCATTCTAAACCCTAACAAGACCAAACTAATACTTTTTATCAACAATCCATCTAATGCCCACTCTCCATCCCTCTTTATTCATTCCACCAATGAAACCAAAAATGAACCCACAAAACATACCAAACTCCAAGGTGTAACTATAGATGACAGGCCGAAATTTGATATTCACGTATCCCTGACAGTCAAAAAAGTCCATGCCAAACCTGGGTCTCTTTACCGTGCAAGAGCTTTCCTAACAAACCAAGCCAAACTAGCCACTGCTAGATCCCAACTTCTATTTACCCTACTCTACTGCTCACACATATTTACAAACCTGTGCAGAACCGACCTAAACAACATATCATCCTGCTATAATAAAATTGCAAAACGTATCAGCAATCAGTCCCATAAATCTTGTCACTGTTCTGCTCGCCAAAAACTGAATTGACTGGAGATCCCCAACCTGTTAACATTAAACCAACTTACCTTTACATACCAAATCATTCACAACCCCAGTCAATGCCCTGCTCTTTCCTCCCTAGTTCATCCTCATGTCAATACAAGGTCTCTTAGATCTTCATACAGGCTAATGCTAAAAATAACCCAGTCTCAAAACTACCATGGAGACTCCCTCTACTCTAATAAAATTGCCAAGACCTGGAATGCTCTCCCCCAACACATTCAAAACACTCCCATCTATTCTTCCTTCAAAACAAAAACTAAAGAGCATCTCAAATCCACCTGGCTCTGCCCTTGTAATCCTCCTGGATAATCCATCCGCCCTCCCAGTACTTACTCCATCCCCCTCTCAAAGGTACTTTAACTCTGGCTGAAGCCCATTTAGAAGTGTATCTACTTTGTGAGCAATGTATCTTTGTAATGTACTATGACTAATGTCACTATGAAAAGTTCTCTATCAATCAATTCCATTCATTAGATGTCTATCTACAATGCTGTATACAGTATGATCTGTGTCTAATTTTATCTCTGGTCTACTTGAATATACATGTATAACTTTGTATCATTTTGTACCACTATTAGTCATCACTATTGTGTGCCGAGCTTTTCTCCCGGGGTCTCCACTGAAAACGGGCTCCATGGCCCAGTCGGACACTACCCGCTTAACAAATGTAAGTAAAATAAATAAAATAAAATAAAATAATACATTTTTTTAAATTCATTCAATATCTTCAGCTTACATAACTGCTCTGACAAGCCTTCTCTACCCAAAGAGACAAAACATTGGAACAATTCTATACAAAGGCAAACAATGATAGGGTGAGAGTGCAGCAAGGTCAACATTCAGTGGGCAGCTTTACACATTGTTCTTACAGCTTAAAATGTTGACTGCATAACATGTTATGCATTAGTATATGTCCTCTCCAGGAAATGTATCCTAAACTCGAATGTCTGTCATTATTTAGTGACTTCAGTCTGCAATGACTTACCATAAGTTACACACTTTAAAAGAAGCAGAACAAAATATGTGGCAAATCAGGTGACAGATTTAAGCATTGCTCTTAACATTTAGCATTCTGACAACACAACAGACTTTGCAAGTACAAAGACTTCTGAAATGTTTTCCACTATCTAGTGGCAATCTTCCCAATGACCTGCCAGGAAACCACACATGCCATAAGACAAATCAATATGCATGGCTAGTTCTGGCAGTTCCACCAAATTCTGGCTCTAATGAGACTCATGGTATTTTGTTTTTTATTAACTGTAACACATACAGCCCCACTCGGACCACCCAGTTTTTCTGATGTTTAACCATGTGTCTTCAATTGGGCTTCATACCACATATAAAATCCTCTTCCCCTTGCCACTCATTTGCTCAAAAAAAAGGGGGGATGTTACCTAAAGACCCATTGAGGTCACAAGGTAAGAAATGGCTATGAAGAGAAAAAAAAGTCAAAAAGCAAATGCCCCAGCAATGGGCATATCCCCTACTTCACCACCCACATGTCCCACTGCCACCATAGGAAAAAACTGAACATCCATGGCGCTTGAGAAGTTAATATGCTACTTATCACTTTCATTCTCCCTTTATCCTGTACTTTTTCTCTCTTTTTTTCAATTGTTTGTGTTGCTGTCTCACGATGGATAAACCAATCTATCTGCCACACTGTCATACCCAATGTGATAACTGTCCTTACTTCAGCCCTCACTTGCCTGTCCCCTCTTTTATGTGTTGTCCCCCTATTAGTCCGATGAATGCTCTTACTCCATGATGGGCAACTAGTTTTACCAATCAGAAACTAGCCCTTACGACAGATGTAAATAAAGAACCAAGTCAGAGGCTATCACCTCCCTTACCACAGTTGTCAGCAAGTGATATACTTCCACACCACTACAATACAACAGGAATACTAAACCCACACAAGTCAATGTACTGAATAAATGACTTTTTAAGCCTCCTGTCTAATGCATTAGTAGACACAAAACCACAGCAGTGTTCTCTCCCCTTACCACAATGCACACAACACAATCAACTATTTCTTCTTCAAACAAGTGTCAACAGAGCTGCACACCTATGCACTTAAGCCTACAAGAACATGCTGCCACATATGACAGTGTTTTATTTAAAAATGCCACACGATTTATGCATATGACCTGGTTACTGTCCACATGTGAATGAGTGATCTGCTTATGACCTCCGGGAGACATGGTTGTGCTTTTGATGTATGCATAGAGCTTGTCTTGAGTAACATCTCACCATCACTATGAATTACATCACACCACAAACAGGAAATAATTGACTTTAACAACTGGTTCAGAAATGGGTGTCTATCTGTGGTGATCCAATGTGTGTCAGCTTGGGGTGAGATGGCTATTTACTGTTTTGCCAGAAATGGTCTCCACATTTCTCAGCAGGACTTCTACATATTGGCAAGACACCTTCTACCAATATATTGTCCTTTTCAGAGGAAGTCATTCTGCTAGTCCTTCCAACATTACAAATTCCATTTAGGCCTGTATCAGTTTGCACTGCTCAATGTTAGAAGCCTATACAAAAACTGCCCAACCTTGAAACCTTCTGACCCTTGATCACATGCTTATTTATATATAAATTTATATATTTACTGAAACCTGGTTCCAAAAAGTGAAAATGTTTCTTTCTTTACCAGGGTTTTACTTCTACACCTATAGTTTATTCGGACCCACTGGGGAGGAAGAGAGTACCTCTGAAAGGATTGTATCAGTATTCCTCAGAAATGCTATCACCTCAGAGCTAATCCAGCAAGATGTCACTCTTGTACTCTTGGATATCCTAGTGTCTGTAAACATGTCCATTTACCATATTATTGAAAACTACAGAACCCCTTCTATTTCTCCGACAGCCCATGATACATCACTCAAAAAAATTAGAGTCTTTAACTATAGAACCTAACACAATCATTGTCAGTGATTTGAAGTACCATATATGGCCAATTATGGCAGTTCTAACAGAATACAAATATGAATGGTGTCTCCATTATAGATCCTGACTCCCTTAATCAACTACTTCCAGCTTATATTAAATGATCCTGTTGCCTTGACATGTGCTGTCTAATACAGCAGCATTCTGCTTCACACCTAAAATCCCTCCATCCTTAATCAAATCTGAACAACCTGCCATCATGTTTTACTTAAGAACCCAATGTAAGACTGTATCAAATCCCAATGTGTTCATGGATTCTTTGAAGACCAACCTCCTAGCACTCCCAGACAAACCAAGAAAAAGCACCCCTCCCCCCACTGAGACCTTATACCAAAAGCAGCTACTGATTCCAGCAGATTTAATTCCTATCTTAACAACTGCAGCCTTGTTCATTTGTACATGCACTTTGATGGATTGCAGTGTTTGCAACAGTAAACTAAAAAAGACATGAAATGAATGTGCCATAGTGCCTTTATATAAGGCAAAAAGTTTCAGGTAAAAGGTAGTACTTGCCACAGAGCATATCACTCTTCCCTGCAGTACTGTGTACAGTTCTTACCATAAAGCATGCTGCTCCAACTTATATTAGCCCTCTGTATGTGACATATTTATACTGCCACATGTAAAGCACATGTACCTGTACTTTGTGGCTCCCACCTTGATCAGTAAATGGAGTTTATGCCCCAGTACCAACCATTACTCACAAATATACTCTCCTCATTAAAATCTAAACTGGAAACTTGTTACAACAAAATTGCCTCCTATTCCACCCACCACTACCACACTCTACAGTCTCTTGAATGGCTTCGGCTGTCCCATCATCTTATCTACATACAACTAACCACTACTCACAAGTTAGTTTATAAGCCTTCGATACGCCCTTCACTCTCTTCAATATTCTCTGACTACATGCCAAAAAGATCTCTCAGATCAGAAAAATAGCAGCTTCTATAGGTTTACAAACCTAATCTACCAGCTGGCTGGCCAGCTACTCTATTCTTATGCTGTAGCTAGAAACTGGAACTCTCTCCTTCGACATATTAGGTCTACCAGTCTTGCAGTTTTTAAAATTGCCTTACACAAACACCTCTCTATCACATGGATCCGTAATTGCCCCAATGTGCCTGCCCTTGTACACTTTCCTCCTCAACCCCCTACATATTCTTGGTCTCTTTTTAGACTCATATTTATGAAAACTGCAACTATGAAGTTACCCTGCCTGTATAATTTTTCATAACTGTTTCATATCAATTTTCTCAATATAGAATCTAAAATTTTGCATAGAATTGCTCTAGATGTTTAAGTAGACTTTCTACATATCAGCTTTCTCACTCTACTCTAAGAAGCAAAAACTTTATAAATAATTGTTCGACACTGTTAAGTATATAATTTCCAAATGTTTATGTTTTTGGAGCATGAAGAAGTTAAAACTTTGTTAAAATTGCTCTACACTAATTATCTATATACTGTCAATGATTATATTTGTGGAGCTTTTCTCCCCAGGCCTCCACTGAAAATGGGTCAGTTTTAGCCCAGTGGACCATCCCGGTAACCAAATGTCAATAAATAAATAAACATGTTTAGATGCAGGTGGACAGTTTTAAACTACATTCGCAATGGCTGTTTGATGCACTCTTTTTGTATGTTAGATTAGAGATACATAATGGTTCTAAAAATATTTAAACTGAGACTCGGTTTTAATTAGATATTTATCACCTAGGTACTTTGTGTAATGTAAAACACTAAGTGAAAAAATAAACCTACATTAAACAATAAAACAAACATTAAGATGCTAAGACCCAGCAGCGAGTTAAGGCTAAAATAACTGATTTTTATATTTGAGACCAGTCAGACTAATGGGTCTCTAGTTCCAAGGATCTGTTGATAGTTTGCCCTTATGTAGAAGGAAAGCTCCCACATGGTGTTGGAGATTGATATAATGCTCTCGCTTGTGGACTTGGGCAGGCAGGTGTTTGAAAGTGGCATTCCCTAAATATTGTGAGCGTGTGCTACAAAAGTCACAAGGATGACTGGATTAGTCAACACATCAGGTGTATAAATCTCCACTCAGGCAAGATACTGACATCCAGTAACATCACAGGAACACTTTACACACCTACAGCTGACATTCCTTAGTGGCAACTGCACACATCAAACAGCAACACCATAACTGTACCAGAAACATTCCCTTACAGTATAATTTATAATGCACATGGAGGTATACAAAGCCAAAACGGAGTGTTCCACCAACTATGTCTATGTACATCTTACCAACAATGATACAGTACAATGATTGAGAATGTGATGCCCCTGCACTGGCCCAGTAATCAAGAAGCCTCAGTCCTCACCACTGGCAACAACTAGGGGAAGTACACATTGGGAGGATGACAAGTACACACACAGTGAAGTGCAATTTCCCTTAAGAGCACACAGAGATCACAGTCAGTCTGGGGCTGGTTTCTCCCTCTCTCTCCAGAATCCAATAAGACTTCCCACTGGCACAGCTATAGAGTTAAGATCTCAGCCAAGCTAAGACCTCCAGCACCATCTCTGTTCAACCAGTACTTCGTATCCCTGCCCAAGTAGCTGACACACACACACACACACACACACACACACACACACACACACACACACACACACACACACACACACACACACACACACACTTTAAGATTTGACTGATATACACACACACACACACACACACACACACACACACACACACACCTGGGGAAGGCTGGCACAGGTTTACTAGCTATGCTCCCTCTTGCCCAGACTGTAAGGTAGTCCCAGCTTCTACCAGCCAACCTTATCAGCTTCTATAAGGCCCTTACAAAGGGTGTTCAATCCTACTGTGTAATGTTACTAATAATCCAAATGGTAGTTTTGACCAAGCGTCAGGCTATCAGGAGTGGCTTGTACAGTATCACCAAATACATACGCAAGTACTCTTAGAGCGTAAATATGTCTCTAAACAACCCAGTCACAAATATGGGTTTAAATATATTTAATAATAAATAATAAGAGAAGAAGACAATACTCAGTTAATCAACACAGTTACTTCAGAGTTCAGAATAACAGGAAATATTTTAAAATAACATTGCAGGACAGTCTCAAGTAAATACAGAAAATATCTAAACTAATCTTTACTATATTCCTATCTATATCTAAGAGAGATACTATGCACTAAATCTTACCTACAGACAGGCGAGTGCAGATGATGATGATGAGTGGATGTTCTTGCTAGGTCCAAGACAAAATGCAAAACACCCAGTCTCTCTCTGAGAGAGCTCTTAACTTAATATCAAATATTACTGCTTGATTAGCTTGGACTATATCACTTTTTGTCACCTGACTTAAGTGTCCAAGCTAACCTCCCCATTGTAGCCTTTAGGTTCATAGGTTCATAGGTTCATACTAGGCTATCTGCCCTAGGGCATTTATAAGCCTAGCCAGAATGTGTTTGGCTTTCGCCACCCATTTTAAATTTATTTTGCTATGCCCTTTTTCGAGGTTATTATACTGTGCCTCTGTCTAACAGTGACACAGAAGTGATACCATCTCCCATCCACTCATCAAGATTCCTCTTGAAGAGAGTCAATGAGGGACTCTGCCTAACCTGGACTGGGATTTTATTCCAGAGTGAAGGGAGCCTCTGGGTTATGAATCTGTCCCTCCAACATGTCCTATTTATTTCAGTGCTGAGGTTCAAGTCTCTCGGCGCATAGCTCGATGGGATTTGGATTTTCTGAGGTGCAGCATGTCCATTAATTCGGGTTGGACATGGCTTTGGCACAGATCACCTCTGAACAGGCGGTATGCCACTGAGTAGAGCTGGAGTTTCTTTAACCGGGCAGCATATGGCATCTGTTTGAGCCCTTTGATCCGCTTGGTGAGGTACTTTTGGGGTATTTCCAGTTGCTGCAGGTGTCTGGTAAGGTACATCCCAAAAGCATTGTACTCAATTATGGGCCTGATGAGGGATGAGTAAAGAGGCACGATGACCTCCCCTGATCTAGATGTGAATCCCTTCATGATTAGGTGGGCTATATAAAATGTTTTTCTAACCACTTTGGCCACGTGGTTGTCAAATGAGAGATTACTATCAACTTGGGTCCCCAGGTCCCTAATTACTTCTTCTGTATTTAATGGATTTCCACCTATGTGGTAATTTGTGGGCACTTTATTTTTACCAAAGGGATGACTATACACTTTTGGCATTTAGCTTGAGGCCATGGCTCTGGCACCAGTTGTCTGTTTCTATGAGGCCCTTTTGGAGGATGCTTGTGTTGGCTGGAGAGTCGATTATGGCGCCCAGTTTGCAGTCATCTGCGAACTTGGTCAGCCACAGTCCTTCCGTGTTGGGCTGTACCTCCGAAATATATACCGAACAAGAGAGGTCCCAGGACTGAGCCTTGTGGGACACCACTTGTAACTGGTTTGGAGTCTGACATGGCTCCAGCAATTCTAACCATGTGGGTTCTGTCCTTGAGCCAGTTTGCAATCCATCTAGTGACATAGGGGTTTATATTTAAGCTGGTGAGCTTATCTATAATGCCGGGTATGTCCAGGTAAGCTGTGTGGACCACCTTCCCTCGTCAATGGCCTTGGTGACTGTTTCAAAGAAATTAACCAGGTTTAAGAGGCAGGATCTGCCCTTAACAAAGCCGAACTGGGTAGGATCCAGTGTTTGTAGGTCCCCAATATCTTTATTTATGAGGTCCATGATGATCCTTTCCATAGCTTTGCAGACCAAGCTAGTCAGGCTTATGGGCCGATAGTTTCCAGGATCCGTTGAGGCACCACCTTTATGGAGAGGGACCACTGTTGCTGTACGCCACTCTTTGGGCACATATCCTGTAGTAAGGCTGAGATTGAACAGTAGTTTTATGTTTGGGTTTAGCTCTTCTTGAGTTCATGGGACACCATCTGGTCCCATTGATGCTGTGTTTTTTGCTTTGGAGCGGGCAGCTCTTACCTGAGCATCTGAGATGTCAGGGGGGCAGCACTCTGCTGGGATAGATATTTGCCCTTTGGTGGGGAGAGGGAGAAGTTTGCGCTGAACCTGTCAGCTAGGATGTTGGCAATGTCTGTGGGTTCGTTTTTTTTTTGTCATTTTGGACTAATTCTGAGCATATCTGGGAATTACCACCCAGGTTCCTAACATAACTAAAGAAAGCCTTGTGATTATCCTTAGTGTCCTGTGCAATTTTCTCTCGGCTGGCCTTAGACAATTTTATGTTTTTGCTAATACTGATCAGTGATGCCTTCCCTTTTGGGATTTTGCTTTATCATTTAGTAGCTTCCTCCTTCTATTGTATAGTTTGTTTATGGCTGGGGTCCACCAGACAGGATGTCTGCCTTTGGAGGATTGGGTCTTGGTTTTATTTGGGATTGCATGATCCATGCATTCCTGAAGGTGTTCATAGAATGCGTTTATAAAGGATTCTGGCTTTGAAGGATTCCACCTCAGTTTTGAGGAGTGTAAAATTTGCTTTAGAGAAGTTTTTCACTGTGGTTTTCTGGGCAGGGGGTGGGGTCGGGATGTGAATATCCAGTGAGATTAGTTTATGGTCTGATCTTACCAGTGAGGGATACACTTCTGGTCTGGAGCATAGAGTCCCCATGTTGGTGATGATCAGGTCCAGTATGTTTTCCTCTTGTGGGAGTGGTAACAAGTTGTTCCATAGCATTTGAGTTTATAAATTCTAGGAACCTTTGGGCTAGGGTGTTGGAGCTAGAGTAATGCTCCCAGTCTATGTTTGGGTAGTTGAAGTCACCCAATATAATGGTGTTTGGAGAGACCTTCATATTTTACAGTGTTCTCAGGAAGGCCGAGTGGGGTTCCTGGGTTTGGGAGGGTGGTCTGTAGCAGGCTATACACTAGAAGGCAGTTTTACCCACCGTTAGTTGCACATGGATAGTCTCTGATGCTTCGTGCTTTGCCACCAACCTGGAGGTGTGGGTATCTTTGATGAATATCCTCCTTTTGTGGTTCGGTCCAAGTTTTGGGGAGCATGGTATGAGGTATAACCTGGTAGTGCTGGGGTGCTCTCGGGAGCCCTGAACCAGGTTTCTGTTACTGCACAGATATCGATGTTCTCCATGCTAAGGAGAGTTTGCATCTTGAGGTTTAGACTTCTGGCGTTGAGTAGCATTACTCTTAGTTTCTTATCCCTTGTGTTACCTATGGAGGTGGGTTTGTCTTTTGAGCCTTGCCTAAAAGGCGCTATGGGGGTAGCAAGAGCCTTTGCCAATATCCGAAAGCCAGGGTGACAGGTGCAAGCCGTCCCTAGCGAAGCATCGTGGCTTGTCGAGCATATCATCCCAAGCTGACAGGCATTGGATCCCCTTTGAATGACACCAGTACTTAAGCCAATTGTTGAAATTGATCATCTTGTCTTCATATTGTGGCATCATTCTTGGTGAGGGTAAGATGCTACTCAAGGTCAGGGTCATACCGGCCTGGGCTACATGCTCAGAGAGCTCCTTTATGTCTCTTTTCATGTAGTCCAGGGAGCTCAGGTCATTCACACCAGCATGGACAATGATGGAGTCATATTTGTACTTGCCTTGGAGTGACCTGAGTGCTTGTGTTATGTGGCGGATCCTAGCGCACATCTCCTTGTGAAAAATACATAGCCTTCAGATGTTTGCAGTTGCCATAAGACATAAAACAATTAAACACTTACAAAACAATGCAGAAGGCACCCTAGTTCTAGACATCCTGTCTCCTTGCTGCATTGAAACTAACTTTTATAACACAATCGTAAAATAATTTAATTTCAACTTATTTTCTTGAAGTTTTGCAAGTTAATCTTCTATGTTCCAGCAGGGTATGCTGTGGTTACATTCTTGAAGCTCAGTAGAGAACATAAAGTTCTATATAAATCATATCAATATTCACACACGACATAGAATTATTTACAAAATTCCAGATAGCTGGGCTGGCAGTGTCTCCTTTTGCTACATTTCTGTCATAGGATCATAGGAGGTTGCTAAGATGTTGGCCCTAAAGCCCTTACAAGCCTAGCCAAGAGTTTAGCCCATGTTCAATATAAATCATATTAATATTCTCAGATGACATATAATTATTTGCAACATTCCAGCTACCTGGGCTGGCAGTATTTCCCTTGTGTCACAGAGAAGAAGACAAAAAAAGCTGTAGAACCCATTATTTTGCCTGTGTGTACAAGTTATTACACATGTGGTTGCTAAACTGTTTGTGTAAATATAATGCATGTCAAATACATTCCGTTTTGCCTGTGTATGTCTCTATTGTGAGTATACGGAGTATCACATGCATCATATTATGTAACATATAACTTTTACTTCAAGTATACAGCAAGTACACATGGGTAATTACATGATATGATAGGCATAACTGTTCAGATCCTTACACATATAACTAAACTTTATCGACATGGCAAAGACTTTTATAATGTATGAAAAACTGGTTGCTACAGTTACTAGTACAACTTAGGAGTGGTATGTCACCATATTGTCACAGTTAACTTGTATGCACAGTAAACAACTCTCATTTACCCGTTGCATTACACTGTTCAATATAGTAAATTCATATAGTCATACTGTTAAGACTGTCACATATGATCAGCTGAATGTGAATACAGGCACAACTGCAACTCTATCTGCAATATTCAAGAATCCCTGAAAAGTATAGACATTTCTGCAAGCTTTCTCATCTCTCACTCTGGTGCTATGTTTATCTGTAGGGCATTTTGTTTTGGTAACTCTGTGGTGGTTCTGCAGGATGTGATGATTTTTGGGGATGTGTTATTGCCTTATGCCTTTCTCTCCATGATACAACAGTTATACAGCATCAACTAAGTATTTATCATCCTCCCAGGCCAAGTATACAAGCTGGTATGTATCGAAAAAACAAGGTGCTGGAGAGAGAGAGAGAGAGAGAGAGAGAGACCATGAGCCAACATTGCTGCTTACAGAGGATGGCTAGACAGTACTGGGATGTAGATAAATTATGATACTTCATGAGCCAAGATTGGGGGCGGGGTGAAGAGAGTAGAGGAACAAATGAAGCAGGTAGTGGTCGGACCATGAATCAATATATGTGGTAAGAAAAACTCCAGTATGTATTCTAATGGATTTGTATCACTTCACTGAAAGACCATTTCTCTGAGACCAAATCACCTAAAGTTCATTTCACCGAAAGTTAATTTCACCTAAAACTCATTTCACTGACAAGTAGTACTCTAAAGCAAGTCAAAGGCATATGTCCTTTTCCCTACTGTAGTGCGATCCTGGTGTTAGTATATATAGTTAGGGGGGTACAGGGGGCACAGTTCCCCCACCTTGGGGTGTGTAGGGGCATAGCCCTCCACTTAATTTGGTTTTCTGTTGTCTGGTTTTGTTTTACATTATTTGGTAAAACCCAACTTGGTGGGGGACTACACCCCACACACCACTCAATGTGGGGGGCTGTGCGCTCCTCATCCCCCCAACTATATATACTAACACCAGGATAGCACTACAGTGGGGAAAATTCATATACCTTTGACTTGCCTTAGAATACTACTTGTCAGTGAAATGAGTTTTAGGTGAAATGAACTTTAGGTGATTTGGTCTCAAATGGATGCCAGTGAAATGGTTTTTCAGTGAAGTAATACGAATCCATTCTAATTTGTAGGATGCAGAGGAAATAACATGAACCATGCATAAAAACTCGTCAAATACTGAGGAATTTTTGAGGAATTTTCTAGTTACAAGCTCTGACTATTCACTGACCTATATGATTATGTCACCAAGAACCACAAGATTCTGGAGACACAACGTTTATGTAAAATCACCCCTGAATTGCTCCTAATTTAAAGTCCCTAATGACTCCTAGATACTGTCTTTAGGTCATGCATCACAGGTCTAAACAAGACAATGTTCTTATCTAGTCCAGGCAAGCATGGAACAGTGCAAAATATGCTATGAACATAGACTATCCAGTATACAGAGACTTGCACAAAAGGGCCTGATAGATCATAGGTCAGATCTTTAAGTTCTGTATGTAGTCTCACACAAACATTTTAATTAGCTAAATATTGTATCTTTCATAAATTCATACATTGCACAGCTGTCAGTAAAACTCCACTGTGTTTTATTGCAATGTTTCACAGAACCTCAAGCAATATAACCAGGAAAACTTTTATTCATTTAATCATTTATTTATTATGCTATATTTTGTTTTTCTGTTTTTTGAGTTTAGAGTTAGCTCGAGTTTCAAAGAATCAAGTTTGTAATAAAAAGTCTTTCTTGGGACATTTTTTTGCATGACTGACTAAAATAACTACTTTAACAAATGCTCAATATGAAGGTATTAAATAGAAATAAAACATGATACTGGGGGCAATTCAATAAAGCCTACATGTTTTTTTATGCCTACATGGCCACGAACATGTTTAGATTCAGTATGCACTGCTGAGCAGCACACCCACGCACAAACAAGGAAAATTCCATGGCATGCAAATCGTCTCATAAACAGCTGAATCTGATGCAAATGAGGAAGGGTTGAGCGATCCAACAAGCAGAAAAGCTTCTGTTCAAACTCCATGTCAGTAACCATAGTGTACATGGAAAAATTCAGCATACAGGAGTCTAGACAGACAATAGAGGATGTAGAACTACAGAAATGTGGACACAAATCATCTGGAAATGTTATACTACATACACATATGAGCAAAACTATTATTGTGGATGTCAGAAAGAGGAAGGGAATAAGTTAAATTAAATTTTTCTTTTTAATAATCTCGGCATATTTGTGCTATGGACCACAGTGGGAAAGCATGCTTAATAAAAAAAAAAAAAAAAAAAAAAAAAACAGGCAAAAAAGAATTTTATAATATTTGACAGAAATGTATTATAGGACCTTGTACTGGGACCATACAATGGTGCATTGCTGCTGTTGCTAAGGTCCTAGGGCTATGAAATGTGTAGTTTGCAGGCTGTCAGCACTGATATGTATGCAAATGAGGTGGCTTTATTGAATAGCAAAAAGAAGAAATTGTGTCCGCATAACCCCTTTGTGTAGGCTCTTAAACCATGTTGATGTTTACACAGGATGTGGCTGACATCAGGGGTGTGTATCCTGTTACTTCAAAGTTCTTTTAAGCTCAGGTGCATGTGTCTGTGCAGTGCACCGCATCTCACACTAAAATATGGCAATTAAATGATGTTAATTATATTGTAGGTAGGTTAGCCAATCACACATTCTGGACCTACAGCAGACATGTATAAAGTATGCACACACCCTTCCCCCAATACTGCGGACCGTTGGAGTACAGACTTGGGAATTTTAACTGAGATAATCCTAGGGGCTGCTGCAGGTCTGCTACATCTGTATGTGCTAGATACTGAGGTCAGTGTTGCTGCTGCAGGTCTGCTACATCTGTATGTGCTAGATGCTGAAGTCAGTGCTGATGCTGCTGCTGCTGACAATAGGCCTAGACAGAGAAGGAGAAGAGTGTTCAGGCCCAGGATAACCTTCCAGGAGCTACATGAGCTGGAGATTGTAGAGCACTGCAGGGTGGACAGGGACATACTGCAGGAACTCACTGAGCTCTGCCACCCTCAACTCAGACAACAGAGGGGTAACCCATCCCAGTGGAAACAAAGGTATGTGTAGCCCTTAAGGATACTAGCTACAGGTACTTTCCAAACACCAACTGGGGACTTTATGGGGGTCTCACAGGCATCTGCATCCAGGATACTCCACAAGTTCCTGGATGTGATGCTACCATATGCCAGTGAGCACATATCTTTTCCCCTCTCCCCTGAGGTAAGGGCCAGTGATATGCAACAGTTCTGCCATGTAGCATACTACTCTGAAGTACTGGGTGCCATAGATTGCACTCATGTACACATCAAGGCACCGCCTTGTGTGCAGGGTAGAGTCTATGTTAACTGCAAGGTGTACCACTCCATCAACTACCAGGTCATGTGCAATTCCCTGGGTATTATCCTGAATGTGTGTGTTGGCAGCCCTGGCATTTATCATGACTCCCATATCAGGCCACATCACAGCTGTATCAGATGTTTGCTAGTGGGGAAATCCCACACGACCATTTAGTGGGGGATGGTGACTATGCCCTGGAACCATGGATGATGACACCCATCAGAAATGCACACACATACTCAAGGAAGAACATCATAATGAAGCACATGCACAAACTAGGAACATCATAGAGCATGTGCTTGGGCTTCTGAAGTCACAGTTCTGGAGCCTAGATATATCTGGTGGAGCCCTGCAGTACTCTCCAGCCACATGTGCACATATGTTCACAGTATGGGCTATACTACACAATATAATCCTGCAGAAACAGCTACAGTAGGATTAGCAAAGAGAATGGATTCATAGCCCCCCACCAGTACCTATGTCACCACAGCCACAGTCACAGGAGGATTCTGAGGAGGAATCCCCTCTGATGTTTCTGTAGGCAGATGTAGGCATGCTCAGTATGCTCTGGCTTTGGCTAAGAGACAATGCATAGTACATTCACTGACAACATAGAGACCTAAGGACTGGCACCTTACTCCTACTCACATATATTAATTAAAATTGATGTCAGGCAACCCACACAACCTGTGTACTTCTTGCATCAGACAGAGTCAGCCCTGAACTATAGTTCTGTCAACTGCTGCGTTTGCAAGATAAGTCTCTAACCTACACAGTACTTGTAACGATGATGACATTGTATGTGTGGATCTGCTACATCCATGCAAGTAAATATAGTGGGCTATTTGGACAGAAGTAACATCCACATGGGACTAGAGATACCTATTCAACTATCACATGTCCTTTAATATTCACTAGGCCTCATGCATGGAATAAACATTACATCAGTTAAGGAAGATGTTACACAGTGAGGTTACATGATATTCAGACTACTGTGTATCCCAGCAGAACATGCAATGTTCCCTCATCCCCAGCACAGCAGTGTTCCCTTATAACTGCTTTAACAGTAACTCATCAATGGTATATCAGCAGTACAGGCAGTTTCAAGGCAGTAACACAGGAATTGATCATACATTGTATGTCTCATTTAATGTAGGAATAACAAGCTACATATTTATGTTGTTGATTGTGTGATGATCGACTCCTCTCTGTTAGGCAGCTTGTGTGGCTCATTGGATGAGGGAAGTTAGCTTGTATGATGGTGTTGATGGTACTAATCTAGAAGTGTCCATATCATTTGGATCTGAGGTATGATTATGTTGTTTTTCACAGACTGTCAGTCTGTGTGTGGTGTAACATTAACCTCTGACACATATTAATTACATCAGACAGCTGAAGAATGCAGTGGACAATTTGAGTGAAGTGCACTACTGTAGAAACAGGCACAGATATCATTGTCTGTAACACAAAATCCTGGAATGGAGTACAGGTAGGTGTGGGCTGGAGTCAGTTTATAAGTAATAAGAATCACACTGGGCATGCTCATACACTTAGTTAAACAAAACACAGTTCTGTTGCTCCTTGCTCAAAATGACCTTTTATATACAGATATGTGTATACATACATGCATATATGTATACATATCTATCTGTCACTATGTCTCTCTCTCATAGATAATATATCTATCTCTATGTATATACAAATATATATATATATATATATATATATATATATAACATGCATCTCAGTGTCTCCCCATATAGCAACATAAAACACACACACACACACACACACACACACACACACACACACACACACACACACACACACACACACACACACACACACACACACACATATATATATATATATATATATATATATATATCACACAGCTACATTTATATATGCATTCCTTTTATATACATAAATATGTATGTGGATATTTGTATTGTGCTACATACCCTTATAATGGTGAGTAAAGCTGCACTATCACACATATATAATGTTGCTCAAAGGATCCAAAGCAAGGACTCAACAGTACATAATTCACTTACCTACAGACCCTTGTGCCTGTTGGGTGTTACCACATAGACAGCAACAGGTAAACTGGTGGTGTAATGTATAATTTTGTCTATGAATGCATTGACAGGTCACATTTTTCCTGCCCACAGGCTTGCCATCCAAATGCAAACAGCCACATATGGCCAAACGGCAACTGTAGCCACATGCATAGAATAAATAACAGATATCTGATCGCTAGGCTACTACATGCAGATAACAGTAAGAAGCAATATCACTCTGCACGCCACAGATGCTGTTCAACACAAGCCTAGTTTATGTACTCCACAAGTAGTTTGCCTGCAGTCATGAATAAAACAGATATCAGCCGTGGTGCATGCAATAAGTACTGTGATCTATAGTGAGTAAGACTAAATATATAGGGGTTCTAATCTCCCTCCAGACCACTCATGTATGTAGCTCTCTGTCAAACAAGTGAGAGTCCCTCATTAACTACTAAACTGTACTGGCTCTGCACTTTTTGGCCCTGTAAGTTGATGCTAGCCTCCAAACTGCCCTCTTCTACAAAGCCTGCTCATGTCATCTACCTTAAGACTACCAGTTGTCATTGCAATTTCAGACAAGCTGTGGCACTTGCGATATATGCTGTGGTCTATAGTGGGTAAGACTAGATAGGTAGGGATTCTAATCTCACTGCAGGCAACTCCATCATATCTCTCTATGACATAAATGGGTCTAGGACTATTCACTGAAAGCACACGTCACTGAAAGTCAAATGACTGTGCACAAATCACTGAAAGATCAATTCACTGAAAACATAATTCACTGAAACACATTTCACTGAAAGTTATATATGGCCTTTTCCCCACTGTTGTGCGACCCTGGAGTTAGTATATATATATATATATACACATATATATATATATATATATATATATATATATATATATATATATTTATAGTAAGGGGGGTTGGGGGGCATAGACCCCCCCCCACATAGTTTGGATATATATTAAGTTCAGAAAAGAGTAATTTATTGGAATTGCAAGTATCCATGTATATAGTTCAAAATATTTAAAATAGGTGGGGGCTATGCCCCCACCCCCCCTTACTATATATACTAACTCCAGGGTCGCACTACAGTGGGGAAAAGACCATATATAACTTTCAGTGAAATGTGTTTCAGTGAATTGTGTTTTCAGTGACTTGAGCGTTCAGTGAATTGTGCACAGTAAAATGTGCTTCAGTAAAATTTGTTTTCAGTGAATAGTCCTAGACACGACATAAATGTGATCACCTCTGTGACTTAAAAAGAGTTTTTTGCACAACAAGGCCTGCTGATGTCATCAAGCATACACTGTCCTAAAGAAACAATAATAGCAGACTTGAAGTGTGGTGCATGCATTACATACTGCGATGTGTAGTGTGTACTGTTAGATAAGAAGGTGTTCTAATCTACTTGCAGAAAAACTTGGACTGTGTGGATGCTGTGCAGTATCTTGCAAACATTAATTGAAAGTGATGCCATCCTCAGTGTAGCCAAGTTTTTGTGTGTGGCTGTTAGCGCATTTTACATCAGCTTATGGAATCATAGGAACTTTGAACTTTGGCCCTAGAGCCCTAACATCCTAGGCACATTTGTATCCCTATTTACACTATCAGCACATATTGCCCCTGTCCATGAGGGAGACAGGCAGAAGCCCTGTAGTGAAATGACAGTCACCCAGCCAATCATACCGATGGCATCTGATGAGGCCCAATGAGGTGCTCTGTTTGCCATTAAGTAGGAGTCTGCTTCAAATGTAGTTAAAAGTCTGCTAGACAGATCTCTCCCACCAGCATGTATTACTAATGTCATATACCAGGTTAATGTCCTTTCAGTGAGTAATCTGTGTACCATGCCACCTACAGATATGCAGCATTTCCACTCAAGCAGGGTCACACATTGCTCCATATGCAAGGCAGAGATCAGCTCTGAGTAGTCTGTATGCCACAGACTACAATGACAATGATTTCAGATGATCTCCATTGGACAGATACTGAAGATGTGAAATTCCCTTGTGAGGGGCCATTGTGTTGTGTGCAATTGCCAGTAGTGCTTGGAAGGTACATTACAAAATGGCCACTGGACTCAAATATTGGCATACTGAGGAATGAGTACGTAGAGGTTATGACTACATTAATTTTGGGTGACAGTGCCCTCAGTTATGACATATGATTCCTTTTTACCACTGGAGAGAGATGCTGATCTAAGGTACATTAAGTGTAAACCTGTGTGGCCAGGCATGTGTGCCCAGGTTTATCAGCCCTGAGTATGTACATATGGTGTTGCTACTGATGTGCTATTTACCAGGATCATAGGTGTTACCGATGGAAATAATACTACATATATATTTGCATGGCGCTTATGGCCATTAGTATGTCAACAGGCATTTGTTCAGCAGTACCCTCTTATAGGATTGTGACATAACTCACAGATTCTATGACCGCTCACAGTTTGCCGGCATCAGCTAACATTGTCAGCCACAGACATTCAGGTTTTGCTTATATCATGGTTACACGGATTCCAAGCAATAGAGAACCCAAGACTGAACCCTGTTGAACACTGCTTGTTACAGATCAGCTATTGGAGGCAAAGTCCCCTATTTTGAGTATGTGTTCCATTAATGAGCCAATTAGTGACCCCTATAATGATATTACCATTGATGCCTAATTGGGTGATTTTGTCAATGATGCCTGAGTGGAGGTTACAGTCACATGGCTTGGCTAAGTCCAGAGGGTTATATGCTCTATTGTCCCCTCACCCAGTTCTTTGGTGATTGCCCCAGACATCTCCAACAGATTTAACAACCATGATTTATTTATTTTACATTTGTTAACTGGGTAGAGTCCGGCCCATTTTCAGCGGAGACTAGGTAGAAAAGCTCTATAACAATAGCACAAAAAGATTACAAAAATGTTTAAAAGATTTATGAACAATATACAAAAAGTTTGACAGCTGCCAATAATCACAATTTACAAAAAGGGGAATGTAAAACAGAAAACATTACATTTCCTAAGCCTTACTAGAGGCAGTGATATGGAATTCATTAGATGTATAACTAAAACCCATTGTATTTTTGTTTGGTAGAAGTAAGAAAAGAAGATATCAGACCAGAAAATATTTGATAGAGAAACTGGCCAGGAGTGTTACAGGAGCATAGCCATTGTTGAGTAAGGTATTCCTTTAGGAGTTTTTTGAAGCTATGATGATCTGTCTTTTTTTAAGATACTCTCAGATAATAGGTTCCACTGTTTGTCTACTTTGAAGGAGAAGAGAGAGCCACGGAAGTAATTATGGGTCTTTGTTACCTTGTTTGTAACTTTGCTACTTTGTTTCCCTGAGTATAAGTTTATCGGATGATCTTCCTTTCAGAAGTTCAAACTGTGTACGGTCAAGTGTTCGCTGATCAGCTCCATGATGATTTGACCCATGGGCTTACAGATATGGCTACTCAGGAAAATAGATCTATAGTTGTTGTGGTCAGTGGATGCACCACCTCTGTGCAAGGGGATAACACTTGCCATTGTCCAGTCAGCTGGATGCAGCCAGTGGTTACAGTATGATTGCAAGTAGTTCCCAATGGTTTTAGTATTCCTTGTTGGATTCCATGTAGGACGCAGCCTGGGATGTTAGCATGTCCATTAGATGCTGTGTATCCCTCACAGAGAGGTCAGTTATGACTGGCTCTGTACACATAGAATGTATGGGACAGGTTGTAGGGATGTCAATTGGCACATGTGGTGGGGGCATGGGAGTGAAGTTGACTCAGAACCTGAGAGACAACAGGTGAGCTATGAGTACAGACTTATTATGTGTTATCATTAAGTACGAGTTCACCAACAATCTGGGCCTTTCCTCTGAGGCTACATGTGTAGTTACACTGGGTGTTATGGTTTTCCTTTGTTGGGGAGGCTAATTTTGTTGCATACTGTTTCTGCATGATGTCACAACAACATTATGTGCTTGTTTTATCTGAGGAGGGTTTGTCTCCATTTTGGGGGGGCACCCTCACTACAACTATCACACAGCAATGTCCACCTCCTATTGTCCAGCCTGCTAATGGCAGTTGTCCACCAGGAAGGTTTGCTGTGCCATGAGGAGCTTGTTTTCATCCTGTTAGACACAGACGAGGCTATACAGTTTTACTGGTGCTTGCATAAAGCATTGGTTTAGAGTTCTGCATACTTGCCTGTCCCATCTCAGGGGGAGGTGCAGTCAAGCTATGTAAGCCATCCCATAGGAGGTAATAAATTGCTTTGTTGACATTTATTACAGTATTTTCTGCAGGGGGTGTATGTGTGAAACATACTTTTAATGAGACTGATCTGTGGTCAGATCTCACCAGGGAGAACCTCACAGTGGATGGACTGAAGTGGTCACCTATGCTGGTAAACACCTGATGCACTACATTGAGATGTCATGGCACTGGTCCAGGGCATTGTAGTTAAGGATGTGGACTAACCTATGGGCAAGTGAGCTTCAGCACAACTAACCATTACAGTTGGTGGTTACTTAATGTAACCCCAAATCATGATGTACTAATGTATCTTGATAGACACAAGTACATTCAAATAAGCACAATGAGTGTCTGGATTCATGGAGCTGATCCTGTAGCTGTCAATGGCTTGAATAGGTGCCCTTCCAGTCATGAATAGCACCTGCACTGTGTCTGGGAAATCACACTGTTTCACCAATATGCATGTGTATCTATCCTTAGTGAATATACATTATATATATATATATATATATATATATATATATATATATATATATATATATATATATATACCACCTGCATTACCTTGCACACTGTCAGTTTGAAGTCTGCACATGTGGAAGGATGTGTTGTCTGGTATGGCTGTGGTGCTGTACACAGCCTTTACCCAGGTGTCTGTGACTGCACAAATGTCTGCATATTCCAAGGTTGGGACACCTTCCACAGATTGGGGTTTAGTGTTGCCATTCCTAGCATGTAGCAGCATAACCATGATGCTGTATGAAGATGCTGTTCTCATTGGAAAGGTTCCCTCAAGACAGTGCCTATAAGATCCACTGTGGGGGTGTCAGTAGCCTTGGTCAGTACTCAACATCCCAGGGTTGACAGATGAAGACCATCTCTGTTAGAGCATTGAGGTGTGTTGAGCAAGTCATCCCAGATGGACATGTAGTTGATCCTCTTACAATGACATCACACACTAAGACAATTATTGACATCCATCATTTTCCGTGTGTGTTGAGCCAACATCCTAGGTGAGGGTCAAATGTGGCTGAAAGCTATGGACATACACATACTATGGGCATAAGCAAGAGACACTGAGTGTATAAGCTCAGTCATGTGTCTGGATACAGTCCTGTGACTTATGTCCCGAGTCTTACACACCTGTAGGAACTATGATGTCATCATTATGTTACCTGATATTCATTGGCTTGTATCAATGTGTGGTATGGCATATTGTGTCAACCCACAGACAGCTAACTGTGATCTTTCCTATATGTAGCCTGGTGACACAGACATCAATGTGTCTCATGATGTAATCACCTATGAATAATAGGTTTGATTTTGTGGTTTACCTCAGGTGTTTGACTGGTGAGACAGTGGTGCATGAGCTAGTATGTGTACTGTTGTCTTCAGAGGTATGATTATGTGTACTGAGCTTGCTTATAGTTTTCTGAGGTATCTGTTGTTTGGGAATGTGTCTAGTAAGGAGCTCCATATCTGCAATTGTGTGTGCTATGGGTGTGGGTGGCATAGGAAGTGAGCTGTGCATGTTGGCAAAATGCCCATTGCCATAAGTACCAACTGGTGTGTGAGACACCATGGAATCAAGGGTTGTAATACAGTTACACACCTCACACATTGTGTTTTTGTGGCATAGTAGTAGAGTGATGGAGACATTTTCCACATCTCATCAGCACTCATTGATAATTCCATTAGCAATATAGTCATACTTGTGTGTACATCACAGCAGGCCATCATTAGGCAGCGTTATGACAGATGGTGAAATGTAATCTGTTGTCATCTTTATGTAGGTCTCCTAAGATAACACAGCAACTGACAGTGTGCCATAACATGGTTGTGTGATTACAATGTTTTTCCAGGCATGTGGCCCTTGGATTAACCATAATGCTGTTATAAGGCTTGGTCACAATACCATACTACCAAATGTGACACTGAGCAAATCCAGCAAAGTTAGAGTCATGCTGCCACACCCTTGGGGTTGACAGCCTGAAACACATTGTTTGTAGGCACTCCTTGCAGTGAAGATGTGGATGTCCATGCATGCACAGAGGACTTGTTAACTTTGCAGACATAACTTTGGCCTTGCAAGTCTACAATGCCTGTCAAGCAACCAGACAGCAAACTGTGTGACATGATGTGAGAACACAGACATGTTCCAGATACATAACTGTAAGGTATGACATACGTAGGACATGTGGCAGGTGGACACACTTTGGCCATAGGTGGCCATTCCTCTGCAGTAGGCCACAGAGCCATGTTATTCAGATATCCACCATTAAGCTGTTGAAGGGTGGGATGCATGAATTGTGGTGAAATTGTCACATAACATGGATCACCTCCAGTGTGATGCTTATTTGAGCAACCTTGGACATCTGTGTCACCAGACACTGCACATTATATTGTGACACTGCAGCTGTGCTCTTAATCACCACCTTGTCAGTACCCTAGTGAAATACCACCAACCCTTGAGTAGAAGGCATAATACATGCAAAAGTCAAGTGATTGCTCAGGCTGCTCATCAAGGCATCTACCTAGAAAAAGGTATGTGAAGCCCACAAAGCCTTGCATGACATAGGACAACTATCTGGATGAAATACCAGGCTGTATTCTGCTTCATAGTAACATTTTGTTTCTGCTGAAAGAAAAAATATTGGAGCATGGTATCCCAGGAGAGAGTGGTTGTGGTAAGAGCAGCATTAGTAGTAGCCAGGCATCAGCAATTCAGTGGACTCCCCTGCTTTCTGCATTCTTCACAATGTAATTGAGCCCTTTCAGTACACACTGCTTGAGTAGTGTCTAACTGCAGAATACATGTGTAAAACCTCCTGCCTTACCTTCATAAGATGTATTACCTTTTCCTCCATTGTTTGTCTGTGCTCTGTACAGACACAGACACCTTGGATGACTATTTTCTTGGAGAACATGTAGTTAGTTGCATAGAGGACAACAAACATGCAATGCCATTTACTGCCCCCAGATCTCTCAGTCATCTAATATTTAAAGCCACGGCATGAGTTATCATGGAAATGATCAGTAACAATGTGAACACCTGCAGACACTGTACCAAACACAGTTTGTTTTGATCAAGGGCAGATCATGTCTACCCTAACTGATGGACCTCATTGAGTGTTAAACTATGCAATGGATGAGGACAATATGACTCACTCCACCTATCATGACCTGAAAAGGCATTTGACAATATTCTGCCATCAGGCATTTCTGAAAAACTGCATAGTTTATTTACAAAGTAATATGTCAGCTGGTTATCTGGGAAGATAGCATTGTGTAGTCCACTGCTACAATGAGGCCAGTCATCAGTGAACTTCCCTCAGAAGTCATTCACGGAGTACCCCTGCTAGCCATTCTCTTCTTTGCAGTCACAGCGACTGTCAGTGACCTTTGACTAACTACATTTGCAGATGTTTGCAAATTAGGAGATGACACTGAATCCCACACAGAACCAACAGTTATCTGAGATGGTCTGAGACACACATCTGGTTGTTGGCAGAGCCACTGACAAATAGTAAATGCTAAGGAATGCAGAATATTATCCTTTTGGAAGTCATCCACCCCTGGAAAATATAGTATTGTCTGCACACCGCACACAGTTGAGCCATTACTCAGGGACTTACAGATACAGAGAGTGATCTAGCCTTTGACTTTCACTGATCATTAAGATGTGGGGACTCATTCAGTTTTGTACAACCTATAGAGAAAAGTATAACATGTAACTCCCAGACAGTCACTGATATACTGTATTTGGCATTCATCGCACCTATCATTGAGTGCAATGGCACCTTTGCTATTTCACTACATGGTATATATTGCAACTTTAGCAGCCACACAGGTTCCATGGTAAACCAATACATATTATAGATAGCATGTCTTATGCAGTCTGTGTCAAGACCGAACATGTGTAGTCTGTCTCCTACATGATTTGGAGGGAAGGTGTATGGCTGCATACAGGGAGGTGTGAGATACCACTGCATACCTTCTGCATATCCGAGACAAGACTAACACATGTATTACCTGTTCTACATACTTACACCTTCACTGAGGTATAAATAGTACATGCTAGAGAGACAGGTATGTAACCCACACACTACACCCAGTATGTAACATGCTCCCCATGCATGTGAAGCACGCCTCCACTGTAATGCATATCATGTGCAAGTTAGACAATGGGATACCAAATAAGGCAACCATAACTAGTGTAGGACAAATGTCTGTAATGGACACAGGAAGACTGTAGATGGTTCATCTCCATTGCTACAGCTTGTAGATGTGTTAGCTCCTGAAACTATGCTGACACTTATCAGACCTTTTCAGAGATTAGAGATGCATGAGTAGGCTGAACAAATCCATATTCCTTGTTAGCCTGTTATATATATATATATATATATATATATATATATATATATATATATATATATATATATATGAACCTATGGAGCCATGCACCTATAGTGCTGTACCTTTCTGAAGACATTTTTCCTCTGTGCTGACATTCCATCCTGTGCTGTGATGTTTATGGGTTTATTGTTCCTGTGTATCCATAGGTGTATCATGCAGAATCCTGAAATTGAAACATAAATAGGCCGAAGGGACACCATTCATTGTGTTAGTATACAGCCATTACAAAATCATACAATGTAAGGTACACAGAATTATGTGGTTTACTAATTACATATGTTAGCATACAGTATCTGTTAGTGAGCGGTACAAGTGGTATGTCAATGGCAACAGTGGATTACACAAATGCATAGTAATTTATATAGTCATCCTGTGCAGCAGATTCATAGCTTCATTTACCAGCATTGATGATGAGAATGCCAGGGATGTGGCACAGGTGTTGTATGAGGGTGCAAGAGGCCTAGGCTGACACAATAGGCTGAAAGCATGCATGTCAGTCAAGAAGGCAAGCAGGCAAGATAGTTAATGGAAATATGCAGTGTGTGTCTGTAGGCGACCTGATTGTAAAAGTGGTGTGTGAGTGTGTGGGTGAACACAGTCAAGCACAGTACTAGCTGTACCCGTGTGTATGTTGGACAGCTTTGAAAAGTATGTGGTAGAGCTGAAAGTTCACCATCTCTGCCCCCAAACATGTGAATTGGCTCTGCCATGAGTCACACTAGTACCTCCTTGCCCAATGTCAGAAAGCTTGCTAGTACCTGATGGTGAGTGCTGTCTGCTGGGACTGTGTCTGCCATGGGAATACTCAGGACCTTGAGCCCATGGCCTGCCATGTCTTGGTGGGTACAGCACACACCCCTCTAGAGTGCTGGATGTACTGCCATTACAGGAGCATGATTGTGCATGGCCACATGGATTCACAGCAGATGTAGTTGCTGACCTATGTCCATGAGTCCAATGCTCAACTCCAAACCAGACTTTCAATCACAGAAAATGTGCATTCCAAGGCAGATAGTCTGCAATCTGTCTCAGACCAACGTCTTCCCACTGCATCATTAAACCTATTCAGGGTATCAGCAATGTGGTGGAGGCAGTCATGGATGTCAGATGTGCTGCATCCATAACCCTCAGCATTTGTCTGAAGTTCATTTTGGAATGTGTCTGTGCTTCCATGATGGCTCGACACATATGCCGAGTGACCCATGATGAGACACCTGCAACAGATGGTGGAAGGACAGCAGGCATCCTACCAGCACCTCTATCAATCCACCTGTGTGGAACCTTGCCAGCTCTTTGGCTATGGCAAATATCAACATTCACTGCAGTCATAGTTGCCACACTGTGGCCTCAGGGGACTGGGTATGCATAGACATACTGACTGGGTATGGTGATAATGAGAGCAGAAGAGAGATGTAAAGGTCTGGGACAGATTCAGCCCCTGCAACCCCCACCTGTGCCTCATTTTTGCCACCATTATCATCAGAGTCTGAAGAGACACTGGGATCAGGTTGTGAAGGGGACAGTGACTAACCACCCTGGTCACCTGTGATAAAAAAGGGAAAAGCAGTACATTAATACCTGCACTATTATGCTCTGCAGTACTGTGTTGCAATATATGTTAAGCTGTATACACTGCTGTCACTATTGCAGTCCTGTTTAATCCCCAGTCTCATATAGTAGGATATGAGGACATTATTTTCCAACAAACTTCTGTAGTTACTTGTAAATGAAAGCTCTTTAAACAACAATCTCATCAGCAACAATGAGGTACACTGTTGATATTTGTCAAAACTCTGCACAGTTGACACATATGGCAATCTGTAATATCCTAACAATACTGTCACATCTATCAGTGTTGTCACACGTACTAGGCATAGGTATGACTCTAAAGTGTGTACAGTTAGAAAATATCTGTGCAGTTGGCAATCATGCCAACAGTACATCATCCCAACCAGCAGGCCTGGGATGACACATTAGAGAATGCATTGCACTAAATATACATCTGTAGCAAACAATGTTGTGCTTACCAGGAGCAAGACCACAACCTTGTCTGATTTCTGAGTGACATGTGAAAAGTTAAGGGAGAGATAATGTAAACACCACAGCATATTGCACCATAACAGGATAATATATCCATATATCTCACATTTGCATTACCTACTATGTTAATTGTTATGTTGGTCAAAATCTGAGCATGAGATTCAAACTGCAGTTAAGCTCCTCTCCCCCTCCCCAACAACAAATCCCTGACACCCACGTAAAACTATATACACTCTGACACACTGAATGCTACAGTATTCAAATGCTGATCTAACTAAGCCTACCTGGACATTACTTCTCTTGTGTGGAAACTGTGGCACCCACATCCACAATATATGGTGTGAATGATGCCTGGGAGCTGTCGTGTGTTCCTAGGTTTGCCAGGACCCAACACAGAAGTTCATTGTAGTGTGGCCCCTATGGGTAACATCCTCCCCTGATAAGATGTCAAAACAACAGTGCCGAAGAAATAGCAGTGTGTTATTGCAGCCACTATAAAGAGACATTTCCAGGAGACCAGTGTTCCACACTGATAAACAACATTCCACCCTTGATGTACTGTACTTCCTCTGTATATGTAACAAATCTTGAGATCAATGACATGTCATCATTACAGCTCTAAAAAGGGCTTATGCTGTAATCCCCATTCCCCTTAGAATATTCACACATATGCATCATGTTGTAAACAAAAGGGTTACATATCTGATGGAATACACTATTTCTCTGTTGATACCTGCAGATATATAAAGGTTGTGACAATGTGTTTACTATGTGAATAAACTCTCATACACAGTGGTTCCCCTAGCTAGCTGTTTGCCTTTTTAACATGGTGGTCATTACTAGGTGATTGGCTCTTAACCAATCTGTGCTTCTGAAATGCTAATTGCAGCCAACACAGCTGATTTGCAGTATACTCAGCCAATGACATGCAATCACCAAAATGCTAATTGCAGCCAACACAGCTGATTTGCAGTATACTCAGTCAATGACATGCAACCACTGAACAAGATATAAAGGCTCCATGTAGATTAAAACCCCTTTCTCATATGTTGTGCTGGAAGTTACTGGGGTAAAGATACTATGTCATTGCAGAGAGTACATCTGTAGCAGTTACTTTTTACATATAGATGTGTGTGCTACAGGTTGAAGCTGAAGCTGATGCTGTAGGCAAAGTGGCATAGCCAGAGAGTGTGAACACTTTGGAGAACAAGATGCTATAAGAATAAGAATGGGAGCTGTGGCAGCCTTGTTGTAGAGGCCGAGCCAGATTGAGGGTACCCATTCCACTGCAAATTAAGGCATGTGTTTAAGGTAAGTATGTTCGCCAGCAGTATCTGTACTAAAGTCAAAGGCAAAATGGTTGGTGTGTCTTAGAGAAAAGTAAAGGGGTGGATTAGCCATTATGTCATGTAGTTGGACAGGAGCCAAGTCATGTGGGCTCCAGTGTCATATTACTGGGCCACAATTTCAGTACACATTTCAAAATCTTGTGGGAATTCGGGCTAATGCATGACCTGACATTCTCTGCACTTTCTAGTGCTGTGCTAGGAGTAGTTAAGAGTGATCCTAACTGTAGGCCTTTGTGTTCTATTACTTAGAAGAAAGCATTCCATCTGTTTTGGGTGGATAAATAGGTGATAAGACAGACATGCACGTGACAATTTATAATGTTGATGTCCACATGCGTGTATTTTCATTGGTAGAGGCAGATTTAGTTGAACCCAGGAACATGTGTACCAAAAAGTATTGTTTGTAATGCATTTTACAAACTGAGCTAGCAAGTGTATTTTTACATGTTGTTGATATCATTCCATAGTTATCTGTTGTTACAGACTACACTTACATGCATACCTCTCATCTGCACAGATTTGTTACAGAATGTCCAGATTTTGCCTCCATATTTTATGCCTGTTTTTCATTAAATTGTAGTTTTCTGGCAAATTAGTGTTAAACATTAAAGACTGAAGCCAGAAAAGAATGACAGACATTTGAGTTTCAGACTTTATATTCTTCAGAATATTCATGCTAAATCAATGCTACTCAATGCTAGAAGTCTAAACCTCAAAATGCACTCACTCGAGGCACTCCTTAAAATGGAGAACTTCGGCATCTGTGCAGTGACAGAGACCTGGTTCAAGGCTCCAGAGAGCACCCCTGCATTACCAGGCTATAATTCATACTGCACCTTTCGGCCACCTAACTTGGACCGAAGCACTAAAGGTGGAGGTGGGTCAATATTCATTAAGGATATCCACCACCTCCAGGCTAGTTGCTCAGCATAATGCATCTGAGATTATGCAAGTGCAACTAACTCTTGGCAAGACTGCAATGCAAATTGTAGCTTGCTACAGATCCCCCACCATGCCCCAGGATTCCCATTCCTCATTTCTTGATACACTGGAAAATATTAGGGTACAACCTAACACCCTAATAATGGGTGATTTCAACTACCCCACCATTAACTGGGAAAACTACTCATATACCAACTGTTTTGCTCAACGTTTTCTGGAATTCATAAATTCTAATGCCTTGGATCAACTTATCCACACCCCCACCAGGGGCAGCAATATCCTAGACCTGGTCATTACCAACATGGGCAACCAGTGTTCCACATCAGAGGTCAATTCCTCTTTGGTCAGATCCGACCACAAGCAAATCACCCTAGACATCCACATCCCAGCCCCATCCCCCATTAGGGAAACCACCGTAAAAAACGTCTCCAAAGCCAACTTCACGCTTCTTAAGACAGAAGTGGCAAACTTCACGACACCTATGCTGACGGACAGTAGAGATATGACTGCTGAATCCTATACAATTGCACTTTATAAGCACTTACACAAGTGCATGGATCGTGCAATCCCTAACAGAACCAAGGTGCTATCCTCCAAAAAAAGGAAGCCAATCTGATGGCCCCCTGCTATAAACAAACTCTACAACAGAAGAAAGAAACTGTTGCAAAAAAAGAGTAAAATCCCATGATGGCAGGAACTCCATGGTCAGCCTCAGTAAGAAGCTGAGATCCCTCATAAAATCCTCCAAAGCTAGTTACGAAAACAAAATCACCACCGATTCTAAAGGCAAACACAAAGCATTCTATAGCTTTGTCAAGAATCTCAATGGCAACACTCAGATCTGCTCTGAGGTACAATGGCACTAAATATACAGAACCAACTGATATTGCCAACATCCTGGCAGATAGGTTCAGTGCTAACTTTACCCTTCTCTCATCCTCTAAAGGGCCCATCTCTATACCGGAAGATTGCAAAGTGCCTGTAATCACGGCTGCACCGATAAAAAACACACTGTCTAAAGCCAAGAACACAGCATCCATGGGACCTGACAACATCCCAGGCTGTGTTCTACATGAACTACAGAACAAACTGGCATCCCACCTAAGTACCATGTTCAATCATAGCCTCACCCCAGGCTTTGTGCCCACTGAATGGCGCACAGCAATGGTTATCCCACTCCACAAAGGGGGATCCACCACGGACCCTGGGAACTACCGCCGCATTAGCCTGATAAGCCTGGTCTGCAAGGCTATGGAGCGTATCATCATGGAACTTATAAACAATGACATTGGTAGTCTCCAAACTCTAGACCCTAAACAATGACATTGGTAGTCTCCAAACTCTAGACCCTACCCAGTTCGGGTTTGTAAAAGGCAGACAATGTCTCCTAAACCTGATAGACTTCTTTGAAGCAGTCACCAAAGCTGTAGATAAGGGTAAGGTGGTACACACAGCCTATCTAGATCTCACCAAGGCTTTTGACGCCATCCCCCACTCTGGAATTATAGACAACTCACTAAATTAGGTATAAATCCATATGTCACAAGATGGGTTGCCAACTGGCTCACTGACCGAACCCACACTGTGAAAGTAGCAGACTCTAAATCCAACTTCAGACTAGCGACAAGTGGAGTACCACAGGGTTCAGTCCTAGGTCCTTCTCCTGTTTGGTATCTACTTCTCTGAAGTACAGGCTAACACAGAAGGTCTTTGGTTAACAAAGTTCACAGATGACTGCAAACTAGGAGCCATAATCAAATCTCCTAACGATGTGGACATCCTACAAAAGGGCTCACTGAGACACATGCCATGGCCTCAAGCTCAATGCCAACATGTGCATTATCATCCTTTTTGGTAAAAACTCTGTACCCATGAACTACCACATAGGCGGTAGTCTACTTAACACCGAAAGTGTGATAAGAGACCTTGGGACACAGGTGGACAGTAGTCTCTCCTTTGATAATCACATCGCCACAGTAGTCAGGAAATCCTTTTATGTGGTACACCTCATTACAAAAGGTTTCTCATCCAGGAAAGAAGAGGTTATTGTTCCCCTCTACTCATCACTCATTAGACCCATTATAGAGTACAATGACCCATTTGGTATGTACCTCACAAGACATCTACAACAATTGAAAACGCCACAGAAATACCTCACAAAGAGGATTACTGGCCTAAAACAGATGCCTTACGCAGACCATCTCAAAAAACTCCAGCTTTACTCTGTCACATATCGCCTACTCAGAGGTGATCTCTGCCTAACATACAAAACTATGTCAAACCTAGAGCTGTTGGACATGCTCCACATAAAGAAATCCCAATCCCTCCAAGCTACACGCTCTAGGGACCTAAAGTTTGTCATCACAATAAACAGAACATGCTGGAGGGATAGATTCCTGTCTCAGAGACTTCCCATACTCTGGAACAAACTACCTATCTATATATATCTCCTCATTAGCACTCTTCAAGAAAAATCTTGATGATTGGATGGGAGATAGGAAATTCACCACGGGGATCATTTTTGTGGCTCTGCTTGACAGGGGCACAGGAAAATAATTTTCTTGGGTGGCAAAAACCAGAGCGCCATTTGGGTAGGCTTATATAGGCCCTTGGGCCAATAGCCTAGAACCTACCTATGAACCTATGAACCTAATACATATTAGTCTATCATCTTTCTAAGTTTGTAAGAGCAATATTTCAAAATTGTCCCTATTTTTGGACCTTTGTCCCAGTTTTATTTATGGATTTGTCCAGATTGGATGGCTTTAGAATGACCTATTTCTCTGACAGTCACAGTTAAAATCCTAGTTTTACATTAATGTTTTAGCAAGTGTATTTTTGCATGTTGTACATATAATTGCAGGGTTAGCTGCTATTACATACTTTACTTATTGTTGTGTGCATGACTTTATGGTGATATATTTCCCTAGTAGAGTACTGATTACAGTAATATTGTTCTATATTTATTTTAGCTGGTTTGTGTAGGGTGGTACAATGCTCTGCACTGCTTATACACACTTAATGACAAAAACTTGAGCATTAATATGTTTTCATTTAAACACCAGTGTTAATTAGTAGCCATTTGGCTTGTCAGGTTGAGCCACTGTCAAGCAGGTGCAATGGTCCTGGGCCCTACATAGGGCACAGGTATACATTTTGAACGTGATTAATATTTTTTATGAACGCTTATATTAATGTAGCTCTATTTAGCATAGCTAAGTGATGCAGCACTATACTCTGCATCCCACAAAAAATCTTTAAAAAAAAGAAAAATGGGGAGATAGGACAGTGGAGAAAAGGGGTGCAACCAGGGGGAAAAACATAGTGAATGGCAGGTAGGGATGTGCAGGACAGGTGTAGAAAAGAACCATAGCTATCCATTTCTTCATCAGCAACAACTGTGCACTGTGACAGAATTTTTATCTGAATTTGAACTGTCACTCCCAGAGAGAGGTGATGACAAACTAACTGTGTTGTCAAGCCAATTGGACCAAATTAAGTCTGTCCAGTGGACACGTGTGAAATGGAGAGCTATGTATGGGAAGATATTTTCTTTTGGGAACAGGTACTTTTTTATGGTGAGAGTAGAATGTTGGGGAAGGGACATAGGTATGTGTGGGGGATGTAGGTTGGAAAGCTGACAAAGCATTTGCAGACAGACAAGACAAACAAGATGGCAGACAGAGTTGGTGCATGACACAAGAGGAGGTGAACACCTTGGATGGGAAGGGTGTTGTGGAATAGTAGTCCCATGAGCATCCACATGGTAGCAGTGTGACACACATCCTCATCCATGAGACTATCAGCACTGCTCCTTCACTGCTCCTGTGCTGGCAGTGTGTTGGGGGTTGGCAGGCAGGGTGAGGCTACCCCACCAGGATGGCAAGCATGTCCTCCATCTCACACAGGCATGGACTGAAAGATCATGCAACTACCTTTTGCACCATACCTAGCAGTTCTTGACAGTTGACAAAATCACCCCTACCACCTCCGCTGCCAGAGGGGCCCAGCCCCAGCCTGTGCGGCAGAACTACCCAATGCCACAGTAGTGTAGGGGCAGCAGATGGGGCAGCACCAGGTTGTGGCCCAGACATGCTGGGCCCCAGCGACACTGCCAGTGGAAGCAATGTATGTGGATTGACTGGAACCAGCCTATCTTATCATGTTGTAGTAAATTAGATATAAACATAAGATAAGTAATAATCAAATAACCAAACCAATGTTAGTATTAACATAATGGAAGATAATCTTGATTAATCCAAATACATATTAAGGAATATTATGAGGAACACAACAATAAATAACACAACCAGTATGACATAACCCATAAGGCCAAATTAACAGTTAGTTTAAAATAACATATTAATATCAATCTACAATAACAAATAGTAATACATTTCATAATAATAAAATAATGAGGATAAGGGGTGGGGAGAGATAGAAAAACATACCATTAGTGACCTCGCAATATATAATATATATATATTACTACACAGACTAATAATATATACTTCTACAAGTGTGCAGTGTCACTTGAGTGTACAGTGGCTCCAATTCTTGTATAGATGATCTTACATGTACTATACATAGCTCACAGCCTGTTAGCATGGGACAGTATGGGCCAAGCACTACCAAATGCAGGTACACAACTATAGAAAACTGTTTTACATAGTGTGCTTATACTTTACTACCAAGGTGTTCTGTAAATGGGTTTGCCAATAAATTGTATTCCAAGTAATGTCATTTATCTGCTAATTAAGGACCAGGCGTATAGGGCATTAGTCATTACATTCTGAAAAATCATGACAGTTGAAAGGGATGTTCATGTACACTAATTGAAGTAGACAGACAGTGATTTCTTATTTGGCTGCCATGGGATTAGAACCCACAAACTGTGACTCCAGGAAACATGTGTACTAAATTTAACAGTTGTCGGCTGTCTGATTATGAAATGCATGGCAGTGCATACAGGAATACTTCACACTTATTGGAAAAGAGTATTTATCAAAGCACAAACCTGCTTTACACTTTATTGATACTGCTCCTAAAAATCGGGCACTTTTACACATAGATATCTGACCAGAACGTAAGGTACCTTACCCATATACCGTGTTCCTGGAGTAGACAGAATAAATAGCATTATTTGACTAGAAATAGCCAGAACTCAGACTTTAAACTTACTGTAGGTATTGAACTGCATTTATCAGACAGAGTTTTCAGCAGTCTTTTTTTCATTTCTGTTTTACAGTTGACTGGTGTCAGATTGGAACACACATGAAGTGAATACAGCTGTATTGCACAGTTATTTGAACATATTACTTTTCAATGCACAATCCTACATTAAACTCTTATTGGTAATATACCTTAAAATCTGGCATTTATACACATGCATATCTGGCCATAATGTCAGCTACCTTAGCCATACACCTTGTTCTTTGAGTGGGTGGAATGTACAGCATTATATAGTACAAACTAACTATAACATAGACTTGCAACTTACTGTAGGTATTGCAGTACATTTATCAGACAATTTTTTCAGCAGTCATTATTCATTTCCTTTGTACAGCTGACTGGTGCTAGATTAGAACACACATGCAGTGACTACAAGTAGTACTAGTGAACACTTCTTATTTTGAAGCAGTACATATGAAAGCACCATCACCCTTTAAAATCTATTTATTACTAAAATCTATTTATTACTATTGCTTCAAGTCTGACATGTACAGCATGGATAGCTGTGTCAGACCTGCAAGTAATAACCCATTTCCCATCGTCATTACCTGAGTGAAATCTACAGCATATTTCAGACAATGAGCACAGCAGAAAAGTGACTGTTACTGTCAGTAGACCACAAACTCAACTGATGGCTGTAAGCTATACTGCACATTAATCCATGATTACTTGACTTAACTTGGTTTACCATTTCAGATAGGCACTGACACATTACTAAACATATTACAGTTCCCAAGTATGTTACACCTGACTGTTAGGACTGGAATCTCTGTAAATACTTTTTTATCTTAACAGTACATTAAACATTAGATTATTGCTTTGCTTTTTTCCTGCTCACCACACTCACACCTCATCCTCGCCAGCCGCCCTGCATGAGACTGGACACTGTGAGGTCTCTGTTGTGCAACTGTTGTAAGACAAAAAAAGCATTATGCATACCAGTTTTGCACATATTCAGTTGTATACTTATAAATAATTTGGAAACATACTTACATATCTGTGGGGTGCACCCAGCCAGTGCTTCTTGGATCCAGGAGTCCAAGGTTCCCCTTTTCCTTTGCTTCAGATCATCGTAGTGGTGATGACACTGTTCATCAGTTTGGGTGATACCAGTAGAACTGAAAAAGTCCCTGGCTAATTGATCCCAAGCCTCAACTTACATTCTGAGACCTGGTAATTGCACTGCAGCAGCCACTGTTTGTAGTTATAGACCAGGAGACCAACAAACACTCTGGACTCCTGCACACCCCATCTCTGCACCTAAAAGCTCACTCTCTCACCAACACCACCAGGTATATCAGCAGCCAAGTGGCAACTCCAATAAATGGCATGAAATTCCCACCTATTGGCCTTTATATAGGATGCATTCCCACATTTACATAGCAAACTGCAACTTTCAAAAAAGCTGGGCATTGCTTAGCTTCGCTCAAACTCACACTAACCATTTCAGTGAATATAAGCAAAGCTGAGCAGTATGCAAATGAAGTGGACCATTAACCATGTTTCAGCGGAGCTGAGCACCATGCAAACTCGCAGAATCCATTTAAGTGAGGCTGAACACCGCACAGGTTTGCTAAATATAACTACTTTTTATTTTACATTACAGTGATTTTTCAGTCAGCTGACTCATTCTCAAAACAAAAATTGTAAATAATATCAGTACTTGAACCTGAGATTTACTACACTATACCTCATCATTCAACCTGTCTAGCCACTTGGATAGTGCAGGGAAACAATATATCTTCACATATACTACTATGATCCCTGTTAGCCATGTGCAGTGAAGCTGCACGGGATTGCACGTTGTTAAGCAATGCATACATCTGGTTTCTATTTTTAGACATATAACAATGTCAGGTGCATATGTATAAGCACAGCTCAACATTGCTAAGCAGCACGCCAATCCATGCAAACAGGGAGTAAACAAAAAATAAGAACAAAAAGGAAAAACTTCAAATGATTACATCCGGTTTCTATTTTTAGACATATAACAGATATCAGGTGCATATGTGTTACCACGGCTCAGCATCGATAAGCACCTTGCCACAACATGCAAATATACATTAAAATTAAAAAAAAAAAGTACTAAAAAAAAATTGCAGTCATGTGCTTACTACCTGTCCAGACTGTTTTCTGGACAGCCACAAGTACGGGACAGCCTCTACACTGCTACTTGCACAGATTCAATATCTGTGTACCTCTGATCTCCCTCAGCTGAGTGCCTTATTTCATATGTATGACACACTGCCGGGGAGGAACTGTGGCTGTGTACACAGATAAAGTCCATGTAGGCTTTACACAGTGACTACACAGATTTTGTTGAATCCTGGGAACTTTCTGAACAACCGAATATGGCTTAACGATCTTCTGTTAAACAAAACACTTTTACTTAAATTGCAGAACTGCTTCTTTTGTGCATGATCTTGAATTAGATTGCTACAAGTACAGCATGCAGTCTCAGGGGACAAATAGTAAATTATTGCAAGGTAAGATCTGTAGTAAAGAACATATCAAATGCTGAAGCCATCAGCTGTATAATTACCCGTGTCTATATTACAACATCAAAGCTTTAGTTAATCAAATAACTAAAGCTCAGTCTTGTAATACTGACACCTAAAATTGTCAAACAGCCGATTCAACCAAGGGAAACACTTCCCTTGGCCGAATCAAAAAAAGAACTTTACCTCTGAAATGAAGTGGGGGGCTTTGCCCACCACTACCCTGATGAGGGAAGTTGTGCCCTCCACACCCCCTACCTAAATATACCAACTCCAAGATCACTCCAAATTGTAGAAATGGGCATACTCCACATAACGGCCAATGGAAGTGTTTCCCTGGGTTAAATCAGCCGTTCGACAATTTACGGTTTCGATATTACAAGTGTGAGCTTTACTTATTCTATTAAGTAAAGCTTCGATCTTGTAATGTAGAACCAATTACCCTTGGCTCTGAACAGATCAATCAATTTCATCAGTTATCAGTTCCCCATCACTGCTGGACAACAAAGGACTGTATTGTTAGATGACAGGCCAAAGACAATGAAGCCCTTGTTCGTATGAATATATGTATGTATGTGTATACATATATATATATATATATATATATATATATATATATATGTGTGTGTATATATAGATCAAGCAACATAAAATGCATTTGCTAACACCATTAAATATTTGTCTTCAATACATCTGTATACTGTTTTATTGTAAATTTTATTTTTTCTGTTTTCAGAATTTGTGTTTTCAGTTTTCAAGTAGCAACTCATAAGCCAGTCATCTTTATTTTTTTATTAAAGACATTGTCAATATTCTCCTTTTTTTGTTTGTAAGTCTTATGTGAAGTATAAATTCACTTATTAAGTCTACCTTATGTTATGTCATAGGGTTGCCATAATGGTTAAGATGCTTAACTCCATGATACATACAAGGAACAGGGTTTGATTTTCTCTTTTGAGGTAAATTGAATGGGTGTAAAATTTCCTCCAAAGGCAGCTAACTTAATATTTACTTTTAAATATAAGCTTGTAGTGGATCTGGCCTAAGGTTTTTAATTTCATAGATACAACATACAGGGTTTGATTTTGACCTCAGGTTATTGGTTAGGCTTAAAATGGCCTTTCAATGAACTTAAGTTATATTAACAATCATTGTATGCTATTAATTGATGTATACAGAATATATTACACATTATCCATCCGGCACAAATGACATTATTATGCCATATACTGAAAGGACTGTACTGCACAATATTGTCACAGTTTTTCACATCTGTACATGTTACACTTAACATGGTTCTGTGTTATGTCTTTCCATATTTGCTGAGCATAGGTTCTTCATCCATATTTATAAAAGGGCTCCTTAGAACTATAGCACACATCCTGGAATCTGTATCATCATGGTTTCACGAGGAAACTGGGTCTCCTTGATATACACTGTGTCAAGCAGCATTCTTGCCATACTCTGTGAGATGTGCATTACTGAAACATGCTTGCGGCATTCTGACTGCAGCTGGCATGCAACTGCAAGTTCAGGCCCATTGTTATGTCAGCAATGTATCCATGACTGTAAGTTAGGAGGCTTCTCTCACATATCCTTCTTCAAACTCTCACCTTACTAATGCATAGCATTCTCAGAGAAGTGGATACAAGTTCCGACATTTTGAAATACATACTGAGATTCAAGCAGAAAAAGTGAAGTACAACTTGTTGCTATACCTTTTGAGAATTTTTTCATGGATTTTTGTTCATCTGCACCCCTTTAACATTGGGGACTGTGCTTTACACTTCTGCTACTTATATAATAGCTCTAAAATCACTGTACCTCAGAGTAGGAAGAGTCCTCTGAGATACCACAATCTCAAGTTCAACATATGCCATCAGCATTCAGAATTGCCGTTCCACATTTTGAATGAATAAGAAGAAACAATTTGCATGTGTGGTAATATGTGAAGGAGATGATAGGAAAAAAACACAGACAGAATAGGTATTAAAGCAAGTAAAACTGCTAACCAATCATTGCAAAATGTATAGTCTAATACTTTCTATAGGCAGCCCAGGGAAATATATGGTATGCTACAGATGTGGTACTCAGCATTGTGTGTGTGACACACAGCAGGTGTATGACTCACTTGTCATGTATGCCTTGGAAATATAACTGTCAATTGCCTGTATCACTTCAGCATTTTAGTGAGAGACAGAGTGGACAGAGAATGCTACTCATACTGTATTTGAATCACATGAATGTCCCACCAGACATGCTGCCATTGCTATCAGGTTCTGAAATGCAGTGGTCAGTAATATTTCTGAAACTCACCTAGTATTTTTAGAAAAAAATACAAAACTTACTTTTTTCTGCAAAATCAGCCTCACAAAACTTGTTTCACTGAGTATATAACTATGAGAGCAGCACTTCTTGGCAAAGGAAGATTAAAGTACTTTTTCATATGAGTAGCAAAAGAGAGATGCTTTCAATAAATGAGGTTTGGGAACAAATCAATCTGTCCATGGACAACTTCTGTAAGTGTTAGAGAGAGTTAAATGAGGGTGGGGAGCTGGTGACTGTTGGGTAGGGGGTCTAAGATTATGGAATAGAGAAAGGCTTGTTTAGTTTTGTGAAGGGAAGGGTTAATTTGTTAAGGGGACTTTAGAGGAAGTGAGGTAGATGTAGGGTGGGACTTAGGAGTGTAACTGGGAACAGGAATCGTATTTTGTTGTGAACTTTCTATAGTGCAGACTTATATCCGAGATGAACTGTAGTTATTGCTGTGGTCAGGTAGGCCTT
The DNA here is from genome assembly GCF_019279795.1 of Protopterus annectens. Lineage (NCBI taxonomy): Eukaryota > Metazoa > Chordata > Ceratodontiformes > Protopteridae > Protopterus > Protopterus annectens. The sequence goes on along the minus strand of NC_056749.1, from coordinate 745,146,116 downwards.
GGATTAATAGTTCTGGGCATGGATGAGGTAGGTCATGCTTGGCAACCAGTTTGGGTATGCTTTGACGTGTTGATTGGAGAGCGTGAGATTTAATTGTAATAAATGTTTATTTTCTCCTGTTTTGGTATGGAAATATCGGTTTGGAGCTGTGGTTAAGTGGTGTTGGGATAGGTTAGGCAGTAGCATGGGTTGGTGCTATGGGGGAGTGAAGTTCTAGGCTAGGATGTATGAAAAAAAGGGGGGCCAATGCAGGGAATTGGTTATCTAGTCAACTTGGGAAGAGGGCAGAGAGCTGGTAGTGAGGTTCAGTAGGTTAAGAATTGACTTGCACACCTTATTAGCCATTCTTTGATTCTCATGGATTTTGTCATGTGGATTTCAGCATTGGTGGGTGGGGAACAGTATACAATGCCCTGTACAACAGAGGCATGTAGAGATTTGAATAATAGATTGCCATTTTTTTAAAATGTGTTTCTTTCCCTTGGAGTCATAATGTGTCTCTCCTTTGTTGCAGATGGCCAATATGCAGAATTTATGGCAGAGGGTGAAGGCCATAGTGGTTCAGGCAGAGGAAGTATTCCAGGAGGTGCCTAATGCTGAGTCTGGGATGACAGCTGATGAGGGGGAATCCAGTTGGAAGAGACGACATCTGATGGCAAAGACCAGAGCAGTGGCTCATTGGGAAGCAGGCATGGCAGTCGAGAGATGTGGTAGCAGTGGATCTTCCAGCTGCAGAACTGGCTCAGGATAAAGCAGCAGATAGTGATATGCTGCTGGGAGTCTTGTTAGTCAGGGCAGGTTTGTAGTGTGTGGGGCATGATTGTGGGATAGCTGGAGACAAGGTGTATTGGGGGCAGGTGATGTTGGAGTGTCTATGGGAGATGCACAGAGATGTCATGAGCAGGGACAGGGTGAAGCAGTCAGTAGGGAGGAAAGAATAGGGTTGTCTGAGAGGAACTTGGGGTTATCCATGGGTGGGGTAGGATTGTTTTCTGAAATTGGGTCGGATTTTGACATACAACTGGAGGATTGTTTAGCTACACAGGCTTGGGGCAAGGGACAGGGACAGTTTTTTGAACTCTCACATTCTGTTTTCAGGTAAGGAGAAAATTTGGAGGGGGCAGTATGTTGAGGTCTTCAAGTTAATTGATGTGGAAGGGGTACAGTGGTTGGTGGAATCCGAGATGTCAAATAGCAAGAACCTTTTGCAGCATTAGCGGCATTGTGGAGAAGGAAAGTAGGTAGGCTGTGACCTAGGATATGGGATAATTGAGTGTTAGGTTTTGTCTACTGCATGGCAGTTTGGCTGAAGAAGGATACTTCTTTGGCTTTGCCACTCTTGGGTTACTTTCTGATGATTTGAAAGTCTCAGTTTTTGCAGGCTGAGACTGCTTGGTTATGCTACAACCAGAGGTTTTGGAAGTGGAAAGCGGTTGATCAATTTCTCCTCTTGGAGGTTAGACATCTGGACATATTTCTAGCTACTATGATGGGTAGCTTTGAGGTGGTTTTTCGAGGTGGAAGGTTAAGGAGAGATGGGTGTGGGCTATGTTGGGCTTTTAATGTGGGACATTGCTCAATGGCTGGGTGTAAGTTCTCACATGCTTGTTCAAAGTGTGCAGGGAGGCCGCTGACAGTGTAGTGGGGTTGGCAGGATGTTAATTTGGCAACTCCAGGTTCATTTTCCACTGTCATGTGTGTGTTTCCTGCTTCTTTTCAGGGGTTTCAGAATTTTCGAGGACTGCAAGCAGGGGTATCTTTTTGGTAAGCAAGGGGGTGGCCAGGCAGTCACATTCTGCTAAGGTGGAAGTATTGCATTGTATGCTTCAGCAATTTCCTGATCTTTCTCTTAAGGAAGAAATAGTTGCTGACTTTTCTTGGGGGGGTTCTATTAAATCAAGGGTGGTGAGAGATGGGATAGTTTGTATGAATTTGCAATCTGTATGGGGAAAGGAGGATTTATTAGAGGGTTTTGTAGAAAAGGAATGACAGGCAGGTTCCCGGGGCCTTTTGATAGCCCCCTCTTGAGAGTTTTAAGGTTTCGCTGTTGGGTTTCTTTCCTAAGAAGGTGGTTGGTGAGTTCAGGCTGATTCACCATTTGCCGTATCAAGAAGGGAGCTCCGTTAATTACTTCATTTCAGTTGAGGATATTAAGGTCAGTTATGCATCTTTGGATGATGCTGTGAAGGTTATGCTAGTGTTTGGGATCCGTGGTTAGTGAAGGTGGACATTGAATCCACCTTTCGCCTTTTGCCAGTACAGGAGGAGGAGTGGCCATTGTATGGTAGGAACAAATTTTAGTTTGATAAGGCTATGCCAATGGGATCCACAGTAGCCTACACTACTTCTGAGAAACCTAACACTATACTTCATTGGGTTTGGCAGCAGAGGATGGATACACAGAGGGCAGTGCATTACTTGGATGATTTCTTAATAGTAGGAGAGAGGTTTGAGGGAGTGTTTGAAGGTTTTGAAGAGTTTTTGGGGATGCATGATGAGTTGGAGGTCCCATTGGCTAGGCAGAAGTAGGAAGTCCCAGCTAAGGCACTGGATTTCTTGGGTTTATTTGCAGATGCAGAGTGTGGGTTGTTTGTCTTGCCAGCTGATAAGATAGCTTGATTGATGGAGAAGATTGGGTGGGTGGTGTGCAAGGATGAGGTGCAGATTAGGGAAGTTATGGAGCTTTTAGGGCTTCTGAATTTGTCATGTCAGGCTGTTCATCTAGGGCATACTTTTTGTAGGTCAGTGGCCTCAGGAGGGAAGAGCAAACATCACTGGGTCAGGATTAACAAGCTGGTACTAGCTGATTTGGCACTTTAGTTGTCATTTTTGGAATGGTCTAATAGTGTCTCTTTTTTGGCAGACAGATTGGGTTGGTCAAGAGGAACTGTAATTGTTTATGAATGCAACTGGGGGTATTGAAATAGATGTGCTTTTTGGAGTACAATGGTCTGCAGCTCATCTTTGCCAGTGGACTGGAAAAATGAGTGGAAAAGGGGTGTTGGCTTTTTGGAGTTTATGCCAGTCTGGGTTGCATTAGTAGTTTGGCAGGAGCAATTGAAAGGAAAGAGGGTCATTTTTAATTCAGATAACATGGCGGTTGTGTGAGTTTTGCAAGCAAAGACTGTGAGATCTGAATTGTTTTTGATTTTATGTAAGTAAGTTTTGCAGAGTCTGTTAATATATTTTTCATTCACAGGTGTGCATGTGGCAGGCATTAGGAATGAGATTGTTGAAGTTTGTCTCAATTTCAGTTTTCCAGGTTTTGCCAGTTGTCCCCAGGACCAAAAGAGGAGACGATGGTGTTGCCAGATGAGGTGTGGAATCTTGTATTGACATAACCAGGAGAATGGTGCAGCAATCTTGGATGGCTTCTACCAGGAGACAGTATGGTAGGGCATTATATGATTTTGATAAAATTTATTTCGCAGTTGCCTGAGGATGAAGGGGTTTATTTGGAAGAACTATTATTGCAATACTTGGCTTGGGTGTGAGGTGGCTGGGTTGCATGATTTTACAATGTCTTGGAAGGTAGGGCATATGTTGAGAGGATGGGGTAGAGTGGACGGAGTGAATATGGATATGTATTGGCTGTTGACGAGACAGGTTTTGAAAGTTTTAGTGAAAGGTTTAGCTTTGATGCTGGTATAAATGATAGACCTTTATGTTCAGTTAATAAAAAATCTGAAATGTACCAAATCAACTGATCACTGTTCGAGTCCACATCTTCTTGATAGTATGATGTGGAACACTCCCCATTGATTGTTTTCTTCTCTTCCTCCCCTGACTCAAAGATCTCTTGGGGGGAGGATCATTTATAGGTTGTGGTAGTGGATGAAAAGCCTGAGGTATCTCTACAATGGGGGGAGCTCCCGCTTTTACGTTTAACATCTGATATGGTCACTACTGGCTGAGATGAAACATTAAATGTAGTAGAAGTCTCAACAAGAGACAAGATTGAAACAGGAGAGCGTGTGGTAGGGCATTTTATGATTTTGATAACATTTATTTTGCCATTACCTGAGGATGAAGGGGTTTGGTTGGAGGAACTATTATTGAGAAACTTGGCTTGGGCATGGGGACAGGGTAAGGCAGTACAATCGGTAAGATGGACGTGGTAGCAATTAGTATATTTGTGCAGTTGGCTGGGCTGCATGATTTTACAAAGTCCTGGATGGTGGGGTGTATGTTGAGAGGACGGGGTAGAGAGGCTGGAGTGAATATAAATATACGTTGGCTGCTGACGAGGCAGGTTTTGAAATTTTAGTGAAGGGTTTACCTTTAGAGCTGTGTGAGTCAGTGGATTATGTTTTGTGGGTTACTTTGTGTTATGGATGTATTTTGCAGTATTTTAGGTGTCAGAGTAGTTAGGGTCATTAGTTTGGAGAGATGTTATGTTTTTTTTCCAGGGTCAGTGCACATTTGGTTACATAGGTCGAAAACAGATCAGACAGGGAAGGGCACACAGATATTTCTTATGAAAGATAGTAGTGAGGGACCTTGTCTGGTGAGTTTGGCTGTGGAATTGATGCAGACTCGTGTGAGGAACTATGAGGATTTTTGTTTTGGTTGAAAGGGGGTAAGGTGGTAACAGGTAATCAGTTTGCACATGTTATAAAAAGGCACTGTGATGTATGGGTTTGTCATGGGAGAGGTTTTCCACTCATTCCTTTCATATTAGTAAGGCTTCAGGTTTGACAAGGGAAGGCAGAGCCATTGAGGTCATCTGGAGAGTGGGGAGATGGTCTTCCAATGCCTTTTCATCTTATATTAGGTAATGGATTCAATTGATTTTTTTTTTTGTTTTTTGTCTTTCAGGAAAGGAGATTGCTATTGTGGGCCATTCATATATCCATTGGGAGGAAAAGAGGGCAGCAGTTAAGACAGATGGACAATTCTTAGGTTTGCATCATTTGGGGTAGACAGTTGGCAAGGGATTAGAGGTCTTAGATGGACTCAACTTATCGATGAAATCCAAGTGATACAGTCAAGGATGGGCTTTCCTCAAATATTAGTGATACATTTGGCTGGTAATGATTTGGGGATAATTCCTAAGAAGCAATTAATGGATAGGATAAGGGATGATCTGGTTATATTGCAGACATTATATCAAGGCATGTGCAATGTTTGGTTGGAGATAGTACCACATTTGTGTTGGAGAAATGCTGCTAGTTTTAAGACTTTGGAGCACGCAAAGATTTTTTTTAACTATAGGCTGGCACAGCAGTTGGGTGCTTTGGGTATATATATGATAGACCATTGGGATTTTGATGACAGGGACCCAGGGTGGGTTTTATCCGATAGGGAGCCCTTGAATTAGTTTAGCATAGATTTGTTTAATGTACATTTAAGTTTATTTTTAGAAGGTTTAGTGAAAGTTATTTTGTTGGTGAGGGGAAACAGCCTGTGGTCAGGCTAGTGGGCAGAGAAGAGAGGCATGCTTGTCCCTCTTCTGTTCCCCTTCTTGGTGTTGGATGTTGATGCAATGAGTTTTGGGAAAGAAAGGGAGCAGTAGGACACTGCTTGATTGATGAGAATAAGTGAGCAGTGGTATGGAGGCTGCTTATTTGGACAGGGTGAGTGGGGTATGCTGCCCTGATGTATGTTATAAGGATTTTGCATGTTACGGTTACAACGTTGTTTGTGTCACAATTGACATTCAAAACAATGTAATAAAGTTATGTCTGGAATTAATAAAGGTCATCAACTGTCATTTCATTGCATGTGTATTATTGAAGGAGATGGGTACCAAAGTGTCCTTTACCCATATTAATTTCACTGTGATACTGGAACTACTATGGTGTAGTATGTTGTACAATGAAAATGTTAGACTGCAAGACATATTCATATGACAAACACACCCACTTATATTGCATGTAATTGCCTATTCCATGTCTGCCTGTTTATATTTATATATTGCTTTTAATATTAAGATGTGACATGTGAATTAGGATAATTTTATAATAACCAGAACACTTTCTATTATCCTATATTAATGCACTGATTTTCAGAGAATTGCGGAAACAGTTCAGTATGCAAAATATATGCATTGTTTGTTACAAAATGGAAAATCCTGTGGTGGGAATCTCTGGGGATCATAACAAACTTTCTCTTTGCATGCTGTTCTAACTACTCTGATTCAAGATTCAACAGTGTAGAGGTCAAGTTAGGATCAGTTATCTAATAAAAAAAGTAATGAGGAAACTTCTCTGTGTGGAAGATCAAATATTCTCTAGAATTCAGAAACCTAATAAAAATCCAAAATAATAATAGGTGGTAGAAATAGTCTTTAAACCTTTCCAAAGAAAAAATCCACTAATGAAAGTAGGGAAGCACAAGTTAGTTCAAGTTGAATTGTCTTTATTAAAAACACACGCAAAAAGCAATCCAAACAGTTTTTGAAAAACAAAATAAAAGTGAATAAATTCACCATTCCATTTATATACATGTTTAAAAGCATGGCAGTGGCTTACTAGGGTAGCTGTGTAGTAAAAGACAATTAGCATGTTTACTTGCTAAATACGCCTTCTCCCATACACCATTGTGATATTCCATACAGTGCTGGCCTAGTTAAATACTTTGTGATTCCAAGATATGTTAAACTAAACTAAATTAAAAGTTAATAATTGCTAAAACTTCCTTAAAACATTTCATTGTAGTATCAAAAAAAAAAAGAAAAAAAAAGTTACATAAATCTTAAAAATTCCTTAGAAATCTTTTCTACCAACATTCAGAAACATTATTAACATAGATCCCTTTCATCTAGTAGAACTTCTTCAGGTTTGTTTGTCAAGTGGGCATAGCAATTAAAAATTAAAAATTAAATAACAATACATAATATTACATTTTTTGGCTAAAAACAATATATGTTATTTAAGAAAATGTAATACAAAAATCAAATCCTAATTAAAAACCTTTCACATTCTTGAGAATATATATATATATATATATATATATATATATATATATATATATATATATATATATATAAATAGATAGATATAGATATATATGTTTATAAATCTATTCATCTCAAATGATGAATCTGTTAAAGAATTTTAAAGTAAAATATACTCGGAAATCTATAAAAAAAATAGTCATTCATGCTCACAGCAGTGATATTCACTCAGGTCTGCAAACCTAAGGAAAAATGTGTAAGCAGGACTCTGTTTAAAATTTATGAATGTTATATTATTGGAGTTGATATAAACATATATTATATCTGCCCCTAATACTCAATATGCATCTAGTTAAGCTCAAATTCTGTGCATTCAAAAGTTACAACCTAAAAGGTTAAACTGTCATAAAAATCATGCATGTGCTATACAGAATCTATGTTTTTTGTTAAAAAAAATTACGAAGTTAATAGTTATTAAAGTTGTTAATAATTACAAATAAAAAAATAAAGTTGACACCCTCAGTGTTGTAAACAATGGGGCAGCTTTCTTAGCTCTAGTATACTTTTCAGTGAGCAATAATAGTTTAGTCCAAGCTTTCTAAAAGAGTTCAGCCTTAGTTGCCACTTAAGTTGTTGTTTTTCTAAAGTATTTGAGATGCCTGCTTCAAGTTCAGTAAGGTCTAGATGATCAAGTATCTGAAGTTTAAACCCAGAGTGTCTTCTGTGGAGTTGAATGTGTCTGGCCAGGGCATTGTTTCTACATGTACACCGAATCTCGGATAGATGACATAAAATCCTTCATTTCAGTTTATTAATAGTCTTTTCCACATAAAATGCATTGCATCCATTGCAACCAGCCCAGTAAACAACTTGTGTAGAGCTGCAGCCTCCGCTTACGTTAGTCTTAATAATTTTTTTAAATATGGGCAGTAAAAAGAATCTCTCTCTTGAATAAAGGCGTAGAAAGAACACTTTGTTTCACATTTTTTCTTGTTCCTTTCCTGTGGTTTAGGTTTTCCTTCTATTAAAACTCCTAATATTTCTAGCCTTCCTATATACAAAATTCGGGAATTTACCCAAAATGTCTACAAGATAAGGGCTTTCTGATATTATAGCCCAGATCTCCTTGATAATATTCTTGCTACAATGAAAATCCATAGCATATGTCAGTATGCAGCTCTCTTTAGATTTATTTGTCACAAAAGGAGCTACTACCAGCCTAGCTATCTGGAATTTTGTAAATAATTATATGTCATTTGTGAATATTAATATGATTTATATAGAAGTGTGATAGAAGCAGATACTGCCAGCACATCTGTCTGGAATTTTATATATGGTTATATGTCATTTATGAATGCCAACATGATTCATATCCTGGTGTTACAAATGTATTAGAACTGTATGTTATAAGTATATAAAACTGCTGGTACAGAAGTGTGTGTGAAAAGGGATTGTAGAGTACTGAACTTAAATATGTATCTACATTGTACCCTAGTGGAAAAGAACAGAAATGCATATAAACTATTGTAACTATGTAAATTTATATGTTTTAAGAGTAGGAACTGGCCCATAAAAGGTTAACTTGCAAAACTTCAGAAAAAATAGTTGAAATTGGGATAATTTTGATAGTTTCATTCATATGTTTGAGAGGGTATGTAAACAGTATAATGTTGACTAAGGGCTCTGGGTATGGTTCTTGAGCCCTTACTCCCTGGTAAAGCTGTAACTGCTATTTCTAAATTGTCTGATACTGATTGCTTAAATTATAATACTGTTAAAAATTGTCTGTTAGAGTGTTTTAAGCCAACACCTGAAGCTTACAGGAAAAAGTTCTGTGAGCATAATCGCAAGGCAGATGAAATTGTGTGTGTGTGTGTGTGTGTGTGTGTGTGTGTGTGTGTGTGTGTGTGTGTGTGTGTGTGTGTGTGTGTGTGTGTGTGTGTGTGTGTGTGTGAATATATTGCAGAAATAAGCACTTATATTCATAGGTGGGTGAGGGGGTGTCATGTCACCACTTTTGAAGGTCTGGCAGACCTTTTGGTGAGGGAACAAGCCCTTAGCTCTTTGCTTGAGGACACAAGAATCTGGTTGGCAGATAGGCAATGCAATACCACATATGAGTTGAGGGGAAAGGCAGACCTATACCTTGCAAAGCAGGGCATCATTGCACAGGAAAGGGATAACCAGTGTTGCTCATGAGTCTAAGAAAATCCATGGTGGGCAGCCTAGCCCACTCCAACAGAGTCTGCCAGTAGCAGGGAAAGCCACTAGTCCACATACCCATCCAGGACCAAGGGTTAAATGTTTTAAATGCAAACAGTGAGTTCACGTAGCATAGAGATGTCCACAGAGGCAAGGTGAGGAACAAAAGGTGGGAGAACCAGTAAGTGTAAATGACAGAATGCCAGCAGTGAGTTTTCTGGAGATAACAAGGTACCAAACTACCACAAGAGGTTATATCCTATATTAGTAAATGGGAAGCAGGCCACTGCTAAGAGATACACAGCCTCTGTCCTAACCATTGTGAAGCCTGCAGTGATTAAAGAGAAGCACTACTTGCTTGAGCAGTCTACTCCAGTCAGAGCTTTAGGAGAGACCCATTCCAAATATCTATGGCTAGGGTTCACCTTCAATGAGATGGTGGAAAATGAAGCCAGCAAGTAGTTGCATTTGAGGATATCCCTGCAGATGTCCTTATAGGCAATAATTTTGATAATGCAGTAACTCGTGTCGATGCAGTGATACAGTTAGGCTTGGAGACAAGTATGTGGGTCTGGTAGCCTGGGTGGGACTGAGACAGACTGCATACTTGAAGCCAGGACTGGTATGGTTGTTACTTCAGGCAGAAAGCTACCCCATAGCAGTGAGACTGAAGGTGAGCCACAGCTGCTTGTGGGTACTGATGTTCCCTTGACAGAGTGACTGCAAGGGCAGAGGTGAGTAGTAGTACCCAGGCTGACAGTGAGGTACCACTGTCAGAGGATGCCAAACTTCCTGTGGAAGGGGAGCTGGAAAGGGTTGCAAAGAGAGAGTTAAGACAGGCTCAGATCTCAGACCCTACATTACAAGGCTTGAGGGAGGTAGCTAGTAAGGCACCTGATTCTCAAGGGAAGGAGGAATATTTATGCTGGGACAAAGTGGTACTGTATAGAGAGTGGACCTGTGAGGGAGGGCTGGAGGGTGAGAGAATACAGCAGTTGGTAGTGCCCAGAGCTTCCATCTGGCACTTCTAACCATAGCCCATGACATTACTTTTGTGAGTCATATAGGCATAAAACATACAAAGAGATGTATTATGCAGAACTTTCATTGGCCTGGGATTTCCAGAGATGTAATAGGGTACTGCAGGACCTGCAAGCAGTGCCAAAAGTAGGCAAGGCAGGGGACAAGGTCTTTGATGCCTTTGCCTGTGTTGGAGAAGCCATTTCAAAGGGTAGCTATGGATATTGTGGGGCCACTGAGTACCCCAAGTTCCACAGGGAAAATTATATCCTAGTGGTAGTAGATTATGCTACCAGACCCTGAGGCAGTGGCTCTGTCCTCCATTGAGGCAGAAAATGTGGCAAATGCTTTGTTAGAGATTTTCAGCAGGGTAGGTTTCAAAAAAAAAATACTGACCGACAGAAGTGCCAATTTCATGTTAGGCCTGATGGCTTGTCTGTGGAAGCACTCTGGAGTGAAGCACCTAAAGACCTCCACATAACCATACAATCCCCAGACTAATGGTCGTATTGAGAAGTTAAACTCTGCACTGAAGACCATGATTAGGGTATTTGCAGACCAGTTTAAAAGGGAGTGGGGCAAATATGTACCCCATCTGTTATTTGCTTACAGAGAGGTGTCCCAGGAATCCACAGGTATTTCACCCTTTGTGTTGCTGTATGGGCATAGGGTGAGGGCACCTCTAGATTTAATTTGAGATGAGTGGGAGGCTGAGTGTGAATACCACAATGAGTCTGTTGTGGCATATGTCCTAAACCTCAGGACAAGGCTTAGGGAACTCATGGGCTTGGCCTAGGAGAACCTGGCAGAAGCCCAGCAGCAAAAAAATGTCTGGTATGACAGGAGTGCTCGAGCTAGAGAGTATGCTGTAGGGCAGCAGGTAATGCTTCTCATTCCTGTCAGACACAACAAGCTGCAGGAAGCTTGGGATGGACCCTTTAAAGTGGTAAGGAAGGACAGTGATGTTTACTACATAGTAGAACTGCTAGGCAGGAGGCAGGGGCACAAACTGTACCCTGTTAACATGATAAACCTTGTCATGACAGTGAGGCCCTGGTGCTAAGTATTTGCAGTACAAGTCAGAAGGAGTCTGAGCAGGATTTATATCTACAGGAAGCCAGCCAACCAAATCCCAAATTACTATGGTGGAGCCTAGGGCTGCAAGCATATGATAGGACAGTGCAGTACTGTACTAGGGTCAGCAATGCCAAGGCAGCTACAATCTCAAGACAGGGTATAAGGTAGTGTCCTCCCAGATGGTTCACCCTCCCAAGCAATATTTCTCAAGGGTCACTTGAAAAACTAGCTTGAGTTTTCAAGGGAGGGAATTTCACAAAAGAAGTACTGCCAGGCTAGCTATCTGGAATTTTGTAAATAATTATATGTAATTTGTGAATATTAATATGATTTATATAGAAGTGTGATGCAGGGAGATACTGCCAGCACATCTGTCTGGATTTTTGTAAATGGTTATATGTCATTTGTGAATGTCAATATGATTCATATCCTGGTGTTACAAATGCATTAGAACCGTATGTTATGTGTATATAAAACTGCTGGTACAGAAGTGTGTGTGAAAAGGGTTTGTACAGTACTGAGCTTAAATATATATCCACAGTGTACCCTACTGTAAAAGAACAGAATGTATATAAACTATTGTAACTGTGGAAATGTATATGTTTTAACAGTGTGAACTGGCCTATAGAAGGTTAACTTGCAAAACTTCAGGATAAAATAATTGAAATTAAATTGTTTTATAAGCATGTGATAAAAGAGACGGTTTCAATGCAGCAAGGAGACATGATGAATAAAACTAGGGAGCAATCTGCATTGTCTTGTAAGTGTTTTATTGTTGTATATCTTCCAGCAACTGCAGAGATCTGAAAGATATGAATTTTTCACAGGGAGATGCTAAATACTGGCATTTTCTAGCAATGGGATTTTTCACCTGGGATAGTCAGATGACAAAAGTGATGTCATCCTGCAATTATTCTAGAAGCAGTATTTGAGAAATTATTTAAGAACTCTCTGAGAGAGAGAGAGAGAGAGAGACAGAGACAGAGAGAGAGACAATGCATTTTGTATTTTGTCTTTGACCAGGCAACATCAGCTGGAAAACCCACTCACCACATCTGTCTTGCCTTGGTATGAGTAAATAAGTCTAGGGTACAGTAATTTCTCTTAGATACATTTAGGAATATAGTGAAGTATATCTTAGATATTTTATTTATTTATCTGAGACTGTCCTGCAATGTTGTTTTAAATATTTCCTGTGATTTTAAACTCTGAAGTAACTGTGATTGTTTACTGAGTATTTTCCTGTTATTTTATTATTTGTTATTAAATATATTTAAACCTTTCAAATGTGACTGGTCTGTCTTTAGATATTTAAGCTGTTAGAGTTCTTGCATATCTATTTGGTGACACTGTGTAGGCCACTCCTAACAGCCTTGCTCTTTGTCAAACTACCATTCAGATTAATAATAACATTACACAGTAATATTGGACACCCTTTGCTAAGGGCCTTAAAGCAGCTAATAAGTAGTGGCTGGTGGCAGTAAGAACTAACTTGTAGTCTGGGCAGAAGGGCATAGTTAGTAAACCTGTGCCAGCCTTTCCCAGGTATGTGTATATGTGTGTGTGTGTGCATGCATGTGAGTGTGTGTGTGTGTGTGTGTGTGTGTGTGTGTGTGTGTGTGTGTGTGTGTGTGTGTGTGTGTGTGTGTGTGTGTCAGCTACTTGGGCAGGGACATGAAGCACTGGCTGGACAGAGAGGGTGCTGGAGGTCTTGGTTTGGCCACTCAACTGAGATATCAACTCAATAGCTATGCCAGTGGGGTGTCTTATTGGGGATCTGGTGAAAGAGGAAGAAACCAGCCCCAGACTGACTGTGGTGTCTGTGTGCTCTTAAGGGAAATTGCAATTTACTTGTGTGTGTACTTGTCATACTCCCAGTGTGTATGTCCCCCACTGTTGCCAGTGGTGAGGATTGAGGCTCCTGGATTACTAGGCTAGTGCTGGGATTTCAGATTATTGAAAATAGATTTCTTAAAATTCTTCAATGGGTCAGTTTAGTGTGTGTGCATTGGCATTTTTAAGCTTGAGGATTGGCTCAAAAATGTTTCTTAACATTTGGTTCTTGTACCCCCTTACTAAGCAATCATTTTCTATAATGTTAAAGTTTCTCAGAAATGTTTCCATCTTTGTAGTTATTGTAGCTAACCTATATCCTTGGGACTTAACCACATTATATTTTGTCTTGATGGGATGCAGACGTTTACTGTGAAGTAAGAGGTTCACTCTCTTCAGTTTTCGGTAAAGATCAGTAGAAACTCTAATGAAAAGCATAGCTTGATTCCATATAGCACATGCATAATTTTTATGGCAGTTTAGCCTTTTTTGGTTGCACATATTTAATGTACAGTTTTGAGCTTAACTAGACACATACTGAGTATTAGGGGCAGATATAATGCAAGTTTATATCGGTTCCAATATTATAACATTTATACATTTAACCAGGTTCCTGTTTACACATTTTTTTCCCTAGGATTTGTAGACCTGAGCAAATATCACTGCTGTTAGCAAGAGCATCTCTTTTCTTTTTTGATAGATTTCTGAGTGTATTTTATTTTACTTTAAAATGATTTAATAGATTTATCATCTGAGATGAATAGACATGTGTATATATATATATATATATATATATATATATATATATATATATATATATATATATATATATATATATATATATATATATATGAGATAGTTGTTTTATTTAGGATTTTTTTTGTACTACATGTTCTTAAAATGTATTATTTTAGCCCAACAAAATGTTGTATCATGTATCTTATTTATTTTTTAATTTTTTTGTTGCTTTTCCCATTTGACACACAAACCTGAAGAAGTTCTAATAGATGAAAGCAATCTTTGTTAAAAATGTTTCTGAATGTACGTGGTAGAAAAAATTTCTAAGGAATTTTGAAGATTTATGTTAACTTTTCTTTTTTTTTTTTGATGCTAGAATGAAATGCTTTAAGGAAGTTTTATCAATTATTAATTTGTAATTTTTAATTTAACTTTTAATTTAGTTTAACATATCTTGGAATCACAGAGCTTGAGGTAGGGCAGCAATGTGTTGAATATCACACTGCTGTATCAGGGAAGGGGTATTTAGCAAGTAAACATGATAATTGTCATTTACAGCACAGCTACCTTAGTAAGCTACTCTCAAGCTTTTAAACCAAACTGTGACTGATAAGGCACATTTAAATGTAGTTTTTTAAGAGTCATTGTTTTCTTAATAGTGCTGTAGTTTAAAAAAAATAGCCATACAAAGATTGAATTCCAGCTGACAAACTCAATCTAGCTGGACAAGCTTCCAAGTCAATTTAAGAGAATAAACCCAGTCCTCGATCTATGATCTCATATTTTCCTAATTCAAAAGTTGAATAAAAACTATGAAAGTCTTTCTTTTGGTTTTCAAAAGCTTTATTTTTGAAGAATGTCCAAAATAGGTAGGTTAGTGCTGTGGCAAAAATCTCTCTTTGTTTTATTTTCAGTTGCCTTGTAACAACTACTCCACAGACAGTCAGGGTATTTATACTTTGTACAGCATCAGCACATTAGGAATATGTAAATACTGATATAAAAAACTTTTTTCTTTGGTTGACAGAGTTACATTCATTTATGAGGATATGGATACAAACTCTCTGTTTTCGTTCATTTTATATAGAGATGGACCTATGGGTGGAGACTGGCCATGTTATAACCAGTGCTTTCACATTCATATGCTTGTCTTACAAATGTATTAGAAATATAGGTTATGTGTATATTAAACTACAGGTACAGAAGTATGTGTTGAACAGGAAGTAAAACAAGTACCGAACCAACACGGCCGGGCAAAAACCTCTTGTTAGTCTGAAGAAGCGATAGTGTTATTGCAAAAGCACTTACTTATTATTACTTTCTATTTTGTTTAATAAATATAGGTTTTTGCACAGCCGTGTTGGTTTGGTACTCGTTTTTTACTTAAATTTCACACAGTTTTCTTGCACTGCACTTTTCACCTGCTCCTGTGTATTTTTGCTTTTTGTGATGTGTTGAACAGGGTTTGTACAGTACTGAGCTTCAAGGATGTGTCCACAGTGTACCCTACTGGAAAAGAACAGAAATGTATATAAACTATATACCTGTGCAAATGTATATGTTTCAACAGTAGAAACTAGAACATACAGAGTTAACATGCAAAACTTCAAGAAAATAGTTGAAATTAGATTGTTTTACAATTGTGCTATGAATGTTATCTCTTAGTTTCAGTGCATTTGTATTGTCTTGAAAGCGAAGCAATTACTAGATGTAAAATGTTGAAGATTTTTATTGTTTTATGACTTCCAGGATTTGCAAACATCTGAGAGATATGCAATTTTCACAAGGAGATGTCAAATGCTACACTGGAGTTTAACTTGGGAACTAAAGTCAGGTGACAAAAATGATGTCATCCAAGCTAACCCAGCAGTAATATTTGATATTAATTTAAGAACTCTCTCATAGACAGATTGTGCATTTTGTATGCTGTCTTTGACCTGAAAACATCCACTCATCACCACCTTCTTCAGTTGTCTTGCTGTAAGTAAGTTTTTAGGGTATAGTAACAATTTTAGATTCAGATATGCATATAATAAAGTGTAGCTTAGATGTTTTCTTTATTTATTTGAGACTGTCTTGCAATGTTGTTTTAAATATTTCCTGTGATTTTGAACTCTGATGTAACTGATTACTTACTGAGTATTGTCTTGTTCTTTTACTATTTATTTATTATTAAATATATTTAAACCTATCTTGGCTGCAGATATATGTGGGACATATTTAAGCTCTTAGAGTACTTGCACATGTATTTGTTGACACTGTGCAGACCACTCCTAATTAGGCTTGCCTGCTCTTGATCAGACTAACATTTGGATTATTAGTAACATTACACAGTAGGATTGGACATCCCTCTGTTAAGGGCCACAGAGTAACTGATAAAGAGTTGGCTGGTGGCAGCTGGAGCTACCTTATAGTCTGGGCAGAAGGGGGCATAGCTAGTAAACCTGTGCCAGCCTTTCCCAGGTGTGTGTGTGTGTGTGTGTGTGTGTGTGTGTGTGTGTGTGTGTGTGTGTGTGTGTGTGTGTGTGTGTTTGTATATAAATCAAACTTCAAAGTGTGTGTGTGTGTGTGTGTGTGTGTGTGTGTGTGTGTGTGTGTGTGTGTGTGTGTGTGTGTGTGTGTGTGTGCGTGTGTGTGTGAGCTACGTGTGAAGGGACATGAAGCACAGGTTGGACAGATAGTGTGCTGGAGGTTTTGGCTTGGCCACTCAGTTGAGATCTCAACCCTATAGATGTACCAGTGTGGAGTCTTATTGGGGATCTGGAGAAAGAGGGAGAAACCAGCCCCAGACTGACTGTGTTCTCTGTGTGCTCTTAAGGGAAATTTCACTTTACTCTATGTGTACTTGTCATCCTCTCAGTGTGTACATTCCCCACCATTGCCAGTGGTGAGGAGTGAGGCTCCTTGATTACTGGGCCAGTGCAGGAGCATCACACCTTGGATGCTTAATAGTCAGGAAACCCAATAACTTTTCACTTATTTGACATTCTTCACTTAAAAAGAGTAATTCTTCATTCAGCAAATTGTAGGCCTCTTTTACTTTCTCGATAGTGAATTCCTCATAGAATAGTTCATTGTTCAGCATTAATGTGATTTTGTGGATGTAGACAGAGGTATCAGTCACTAAAATGCCTCGACCTTTGTAGGCTTTCATTATCCTTCATGTTTGGTCCTGGCTGAGGTTCTTAAGGGCTCTCATTTCCTTTAAGCTCAGGTTATAGTATTTCTTTTTTGGGGGTTTGGCTAGTGCCCTTCTTATGCCAGCTTCACATTTAACTTCAATTGCCAAGACTCTAGGGTGGATGGGGGTGGAAAAACTTCTGGGTTTAACCCATTTCTCTTTTTTGGAGTCGTCTGTTTTCTCATGGAAGAAAATGTTCAGGTTGAGCTTTCTGACGAACATTTTGAGATCAATAATTGATTATACTAAGTTACCCCTTTGATGGGGTACAAAGGTTAGGACTTTCTTTAGTAATTTTAGTTCAGTGGCAGAAAGTGGTTTCTCTGAGTGGTTCCAGATTTTGTAGACTGCGGGTTGCTGTAGCTGCTGTTTGGCCTTTTATTTGGGAGGTCCATGGGTGAGACCCCGAAATGTTTCAGGTCCCTCTTCCCTTTTTAAGTCTTGTCCCTGTTTTGTGGGTACTGTGCTGTGGAGCTGATTAACCTCAGATGGTATAATTCTCTTGTGTGTCTGTTTGCTGGGGTAACTCCTTTCCGGTTGTAACTGTTCTGCCTTCCATGTGTCCTCCTTGTGTACATTGGATCCAGACTTAGAGTTCATGGGCCCTGCTGAAAAACCTGTTCCTTGCTGTTATTCTCCCTACTGAGAGCTGGGGGAGTCTGGATTGCTTCATAGTTCTGGTTTGTGTTGGTTTCTTGGTCCTGGTCCACCTATCCTGTTTTTGAAGCTCTATTAGCACTTGCTTAGATGGTTTAGAAATGGCTGTAGGTGGACTCCTCACCATGCTCTGGGCTAGAACATCCCTGTTCAGATTTAGATGTTTGTTGGATCTTAGTTCTTGGCTTAGGTGTTGGATCCTTTCAACCACTGGTTTTATCTTGCTCTTGAAATCTATAATAGTCAATAGTTTGTTGTCCAGTTTGTTGATGTGGTCACTAGTCCTGAGCAGTTATCTCTTGTGGTCAAGCAGGATTTCCACCAGTTTGAGGCCTGCTATATGCAGGGCATTGTCCCATTCTGCTAGGATCATGTCATCCTTATTTTTGACATAAAGTCTTTTTCGTATCCCGAGACCTTTAGGTACAATGTTCCATTTTAGGCATGTGGCAAGGAAGACTCCCTCCCATTGCAGGTGTTTTAATGTGATGATTTGATTCTCCAGTTCCTCCAGGGTGCAGTTGTCATCTTCACCGTTTACCTATTCTGGGTTCTGGTTCATTTTGAATTTGAGTGTAGGTTGCTCAAGGATTCCTCTCAGTAGGTCCATCATCTTGCTGGAGCTGAAGGGTGCTGAAGGGTTGACGTCGATGTGGGCTGTCTCAGACATTTTCCTGTGGGTACCTCATGCAGAAAGTGAGGTTATGAGAGGCTCCTTCTAACTCTTTAATCAATCAGAAAATAACCACTGAGGATTCTCAGGTTGAGAGACTTTACCCCAAGGTTTCTCTGAGCTTGAATTTCAATGGTGATACTAACTTAAAAAATAACCATACAAAAATTGAATTTCAGGTGACACACTCAATCTAGCCAGACAAGCTTCCAAGTCAATTTAAGAGAATAAACCCAGTCTTCAATCTACGATCTCATATTATCCTAATTCAAAAGTTGAATAAAAACCCCCAAAGTCTTCCTTTTGGTTTTCAAAAGCTTTATTTTTGAAGAACGTCCAAAACAGATAAGTAACTGCTGTGGCAAAAATCTCTCTTCATTTTATTTCAGTTGCCTTGTAACAACTACTCCACAGACAGTCAGGGTATTTATACTTTGTATAGCATCAGCACATTAAAAATATGTAAATATGGATATAAAATCTCTATTGTCATCGGTTGAAAGAGCTACATTCATATATGCAGATAGGGATAAAAACTCTCTATTTTCATTGGTTAACAGTGTCACCTTCATTTTGTATAGAGATGGACCTATGGGAGAAGACTGGCCATGCTATAACCAGCACTTTCACAAGTAAGCTTCATCAAACCTACTTATTAAACAAATGTGCAGGTAAAATAGCACTCAGATGAAAAGTAATTAAATCAAGGTTTCTAAATTATGACTAAGCTTATATTAAGATTAACCCAGGGAACATTATCCAGGGTTGAATAATAAAACCAGACTATTTGGTGCCAGAATCTTAAACATCTTAAAAAATCTTAAAAACGTATTAAAAAAGTGCCGTGCCTTCTCATGCCATTTAATGCTTTGTCCAGTAGATAACCAGAGGCCACTTGAATAACCATATCTCAATTCGGGTAATGGTAGAGCTACTGTGGAGCATGTCACTACTCTCCAGAAACTTATGTAAATGCAGTAAAAACCCAGGGGAGTAAATGCAAAATATACCAACAGAGGAAGAAGCAGAACATTAACCTTTAGATAGTGAGCATGAATAGTGGCAGTGGATTAGAGAAAACATTTTCTTTAGGAAGTCAATGTTAGTAGTAAGAACAATGATGCAGTTTTCTTAGGTTCAATACTCTATTGATGGAGATTATAGTGTTGAGTCCTGGTGGTTTGCCTGCATTAAGCTGTATCTGCCATCCCAGCTCCCTTTTCTCCAGAATGTGGCAGTGCCTCATAGTGTTCCCTTTTTGACAATATCTGTGATATGGAACCTGAAAGAGTTATGCCCAGTCTTTTTGTTGCCATGCCTTGCCAATGCACTGTTGTAGTTGCAGTATTGTATGTCATGTAGGTGCTGAGCAATCCTTGTTTACAGCTTGTTCAAGGTTTTGCCTAAATAAAATGTGGCACATTTTGAACTTCCCTGTCTGTAAGCTAGACACTCATTATCACAGTTCCCTTTGTGTTTGCTAAAAGAGGATTTCTTTGTGTTTGGGCAATTGAAATTATCGGCATTGCTCAGCAACTTACAGTACACTTCTGTTTTCCACAGTGGTAGGTCCCAGGTCTATTCAAGTTAGTGGGTCCCACTCCCTGCTTGCCATCTCCATGAAATGTCTCAAATTCCTGTTTCTCCTTATACTGAAATTTGGCATATAGGGGAGGAATGAGCTAATATCAGGGCTGTGCCTGATAATACTCCAGTTGTCCCTAATAATGTCTCTAAGCGTTTTGAAATCCGTAGAGTAACTGAGCACCATTAAGAGCTCCTCATGGTTGTTGTGTTGCCTTGATCTTTTTTCACTTAGTTCCATGTAGCCCAAGTTGTTTTGTTTGTCTTCTATAATGGGGTCAGAGATCGAATGAATGAACTTTTTGCTTTATCCTCTTTCCAAAATGTCCCTCTCTAGTTTATTGATGTTGGTCATGAAATCTCCTACGTTCTTGGGCACTCAGGTGATCCAGAGCCTCTGTGACTTAGGAACATTTCTTTTGGACTGAAAGGTGTGCATGCTAGTCTGGTGGAGGAGAAGATTAACCCTTGTGGGTTTTTGGTATAGATTATTGCTGAGAAGATTTGAGTTGCACTCCTTGGAAATTTTGAGGTCTAAAAACACTGTGTTTTCTCTTATAGCTGTTGCTGAATTTTAAAACAACTTGTTAAATTCCCTATGTAACCAAAACATTCCTTTAACCTCTCCTCTGAGCTCTCCCTGATGATAAAGATATCATTGATAAAACAATAGTAACATGCCATCTCTTTAAAATATGGGGAATTATAAATGTGGCATTTTTCCCATTTACCTAAGGCTGTGATGGCCAGGCTCAGTGCCATCGCTGCCCCCATTGCGATACCTTTTTTCTGTCTGAAGTAATTCCTATTGAAGCAGAAAAAGTTGCTACTCAGGAGGATCCTGAGTAGTGTGCAGATGGACTCAGCCTTGTACCTGTGGTTCAAGCCCGTGGTGTTGATAACTTCCAGCACAGCTTCAATGCAGTATTCATGGGGGAGCACAGTATAGAGGACATTGATGGTCACTAAGATGACATTTTTACTGACTTTTAGGTTCCTGATCTTCATCAGCAAGTCACTTGTGTCAAGCACAAAAGATAGGTTCTTCTCCACTAATGGCTTGATCTGTAAATCCAGGTAGATGGATATAGTCTCAGTGATACTACCCCCACTCAGTCTGACTGGGCAGTATGGCGGTCATTTATATTTTTATGAGGCTTGGGAATGCCAAAGAAGTTGGGAATCCTTGGATGTTTAATGGTTAGGAAATCCAATAAGTTTTCACTTATTAGACATTCTTCATTTAAAAAGTATAATTCTTCCTTAAGAAAATTGTAGGCCTCTTTTACCTTTTCGATAGTGCATTTCTCATACAAGAGCTCATTGTTCAGCATTAATGTGATTTTGTGCATGTAGGCCGAGGTATCAGTCACTAAAATGTCTCCTCCTTCATCTGCTCTCATTATCTTTCGTGTTCGGTCCTGGCTGAAGTTCTTAAGGTTTCTCATTTCTTGTATGCTCATGTTATAATATTTCCTTTTCTGGGGATTGGTCAGTGCCTTTATTATGTCGGCTTCACATTTAACCTCAAATGCCAGGATGCTAGGGTGGATGGGGGCGCAAAAACTTTTTTTTGGAGCTGTCCAGTTTCTCATGGAAGAAAATTGTTAGGTTGAGCTTTCTGCTGAACATTTTGAGATCAATAATTGATTGTACCAGGTTACACCTTTGATA
The DNA here is from genome assembly GCF_019279795.1 of Protopterus annectens. Classification (NCBI taxonomy): domain Eukaryota; kingdom Metazoa; phylum Chordata; order Ceratodontiformes; family Protopteridae; genus Protopterus; species Protopterus annectens. Next base: position 745,124,579 of record NC_056749.1, on the reverse strand, counting down.
TGGTACAAAGGTTAGACCTTTCTTTAGTAATTTTAGTTCGGTGGCAGAGAGCAGTTTCTCTGAGTGGTTGCAGATTTTGTAGACTGCGGGTTGCTGTAGCTGCTGTTTGGCCTTTTGTTTGGGAGGCCCATCCAGGGGACCCAGAGGTATTTCAGGTCCCTCTTCCCTTGCCAAGTCCTGTCTCTGTTCTCTGGGTACAGTGCTGGGGAGCAGCTTAAACTCTGATGGTATGCTTTCCTTGTGTGTCTGTTTGCTAGGGTAACTCCTTTCTGGCAGTAGTTGTTCCAGCTTTCAGGTGTCCTGCTTGTGTTCGTCAGGTTCAGACATGGAATTCATGGACCCTGCTGAAAAACCTGTTCCTTGCTGTTATTTTCCTTACCAGAAGCTGGGGGAGTCTTGATTGCTTCATAGTTGTGGTCCATGTTGGTTTCCTGGTCCTGTTACACCTAATCTGTTTCTGAAGCTTTATTGGTCTTTGCGTGAGATGGCTTATTAATGGCTGTAGGTGGTCAAGTCCTTACCATGTTCTGGGCTAGAACATCCCTGTTCAGTTTTAGATGTTTCTTGGATCTTAGTTCTTGGTCCAGGTGTTGGATCCTTTCAACCACTGGTTTAATCTTGCTCTTGAAATCTACAATAGTCAGTAGTTTGCTATCCAATTAGCTGATGTGGTCACTAGTCCTAAGCAGTTGTCTCTTGTTGTAGTCAAGCAGGATTTTGCCACAACACTCACCTAACTTTGTTGGAGGTTCTTCAAAAATAAAGCTTTTGAAAACCAAAAGGAAAACTTTGTTTTTTTTATTCAACTTTTGAATTAGAAAAATATGAGATCATAAATCGATGACTGGGTTTATTCTCTTAAATTAACTTGGAAGTTTTTCCGGTTGGATTGAGTTTGTCAGCTGGTTTCTTTGCATGGTTATTTTTTAAATTAGTATCACCTTTGCAATTCAAGTTCAGAGAAGTCTTTGGTACAGTCTATCAACTTGAGAATCCTCAATGCTTATATTCTGATTGATTAAATAGCTCTGTAGTTGGAATAAGTGACCTAACCTGATTACTCCACCAATCTTAGTAGCCTTCATAATGTACAGATGACGAGACAAACACAGGAAAGGAAGACAGAAATAAGGTCAGTCATAAAAGAAATTGAATAATTATTGAGTTATGCTTTTTATGTATGCAATGTGTTTAATATTAGACTACAGGTAAAGAAAACCACTTTTTGGAAAGAAAAATTTCACTTGAATGGAGTTCTCCTTTAATACCATCTTGGCTAAATTATAAACTTTCAGACAAATGTACAGAAGACACATTAGAGCTACCCTGCCAAAATGGAGACTATTATTCAACAATGCAGTCAATGTTAAACATGTGTGAGTTTAAAATAAACAAAACATGACAAATTTGCTGGTAAAGTGACTGTGTTGCTAGTGATCTAAGACTAATGAATGAACTGTGTGCTTGAGGGTTGGCCTAGATGGTGAAGAGTGATCGAACATCCAATATCAGTAATGCTTCCTCTTGGAGGGTGTGGCTTTATGCTACAGCTGGGCTGGACATCTTCTAGTGTTAGTGATGTAACAATTATGCATGGGAAGCTAGGATTATTTACTTCATGTTTACATGCACAGAACAATGTGTATGATATGTTTAAGGTATCACTGCACTTTATTTCCTCCTCTAGGAAGGTTTGTCCCCATCCAAGCTTATTCTCCCTTGTATAACATAAAAAATACTCTCCCTAGCTGCAGTACTGATGTTGTCTTCCTGACTCTATAAATCGGATGGAAAAGGGACAGAATATGAGTACTAGAGACAGGATCCAAAGAAGCATACTGAGTTATTAAAATGATTAAAAGACAGTAAAGATTTTAAATACAAATCAGATGAATAATCTTTTTAGAAGATGAAATAACTATGAAGAGGACTTCATGAAACAGGTGGAGCACAGGTTTGCTAAGTTCCTAACATAAAACATCTCAGTTCATCAGACACAGTCAGTGCTCATTATTTTGCAACCACCTGAGTCTCCAACCCTGATTCAAAAATGTGCCTAGTTTTGTTCTCTTTTAGGAACCATATTAAAATAATTCTATAAAAACCAATACATTATGAAGACGGAAAACAAGATGGAAAAATTATGTTTTAATTAGATCATGACTTTCCTTTTGCTGTGTCTACTACCTGAAATAAATCAGTGTCTTACAAGAGGCAGTGCTAGAATAGTAAACAAAACCAATATTTTGCATCCAGAAGTATACTCCATGTATGTCAAGCACTGCAGATATGACTTGTCATTCTGCAACTAAAGGAAAAACAATGTCAAAGCTTGGAATTTTGCCTGAGAAGACACAAAGGATTTTGACATTCTGAGTTAAAAGGAGGATTTCAGTGCTGGCACCACAAAATTACATGACCCAGCATTGACATAACTCATTCAGCATCATCTGATTCCCATGAACTGTATTTAGGAAACTTAACAATTGCATATTTAATTCAGTAGAAAATGTTAAGTGGGCAAATTCTAAAATCATCAGGTATATTGTTCTTTCCCAGGCTATCCCTGGGCCATATTAACACTGTGACTAAATAAGATTGCCAAAAGTAATATAACTGTTATAATATATGCAATGGGATCAGGTGTCTGTGAGTAGAGAGGATAAATACAGCAACTGATTTCCCTTTATGACATAATATATGGCCTGTTATATTGTTTATCTCATTGTTAAGTGGCAAGGGTACTATCATATAATCAGTTATATCCCAGCTCTATAATAAAGATGAATCTATGCTAGTTGTGTGAGTTGCTGGACCTTAAGTTTGATTACCCAGAATGTTCACTATTATTATAGAAGATATTACCATCAATGCATGCTTTAAGGTCCATAACAATCAGTATTTGCAAATGATGCAAATATTTCAGCACACATTGTCCTTATTGGCTGCTACATGGATTTCATCCCTACTGGGTTTGATACATATTTGGGTATTACAGTTCAAACAGAGTTCATGTCTTTTCTACCCTTTTAACTTTTAGACACAGTGGAGCTTTACTTTTCCAGTTATTGTTCAGAGCAAACAAGAGTGTGGAGTCCTTCTTCTAGTGAATTTGTTCACAGCAGCCAAGTGACACATGTCAGAACTTGCTAAACTGTATTATTGTTCAGGACATATGTCACACAGTTGTTTATTTCAGATTGTACATACAAATAAGTGATTATGATGCTTGTTTTATGGTATGGAAAACTTTTTCATTACATATAAAATAGGCAGATAAATGCTGTATGTAATATGTAATACTTTACTGTTTTTTTTTCTGTGCATTTAAAGTGCTTTATTGATATGCCAGCTTTTATTGTCTTCAGAAGTGATTGGGGTTTGATGACAGGTTACACTACTTGTGATGGATAAGTATTACACACTGCATGAGGGTCAGGGGACAATTATAAGAGGAAGGAGGTGGAGATAACCAGGCACTGAGCCTGGGCAGTTAGGTGACCTCTAACTTCTTGCATGAAGCAGATGAATCCTATCGAACACAGGAATAGATTCCTTAACTACATACGAGAAGACTGATTGTTTAGATCTGTTATCTGCAATTACAATAGCAGGGCGGCCACGGTGGTGCAGTGGTTAGCATTGCTGCCACACAGTAAGAGGATCTCTGGTTCGATTCTCGGCTGGGGTGCCTTCTGTGTGGAGTCTGCATGTCCTCCTTGTGGTCACGTAGGTTTCCTCCGGGTGCTCTGGTTTCCTCCCACATCCCAAAGACATGCAGTAGGTGAATTGGACACTCTAAGTTGGCCCTAGGTGTGAGTGTGTGCATGTGTGTGCCTTCTGTGGAAGGTTGGGCGCCGGGCTGGCAACTCAACACCGTAAAACTCCACTGCAAATCATGAGCGGACAGAGGATCCGCTGTGGCGACCCCTAACCGGGAAAAGCCAAAAGAAGAAGAAGAAGATATGCAATTACAATAGCAAACATGATGCTGTTACAGGAACAGAGGATCCTTGGTGGGATATTCTATTTCAGGGTAGAGGGGACAGCAGGTATGTGATAGAGGATGTGCAATGTTACTCACAGGTTAGAGGTGGAGTGGTAATTTTTGGCATATGGCCATTTGTTGGCAGCAAAGCTAGGACAATGATATGTCAAAGATAGAAGACTTGTTGCAAACCCACAAGTTTTTTAGAGTTATAGTTAAGCTTGGGGAAAAGAGATGAGTGAAGTTTAAAAAGTTAATTACCCATATTAATAAAAACACCAGGGAGTGTGCAGGAAAGTTTGGATTAGAGAAAATTGCAAGTAGAACTAGTTTGGTAATGGTCACCAATAACAAAATTAGAACATGGAAGGAAAAATGCATAATTGTCCAAGATGATGATTTTAATTTGAGGGTTTGTATCTAAATGACTGAAAGAACTTTTAAATGTTATAAGAAAATGGTCTTGGAGAATCAATAAAACCGACTGGATATTCACTGTTCCAATGAGGTGAATTCATGTACTGGGAAATCCTGAGGAAAACTGTGCCTGTTCCCAGCAGGAAGTTCATGCACCATAACTGAAGTGTTTTACTGCCGAATAACTGCAAGTAACTGTAGCAGTGGCATTTACAAGGACTTGTGTGTGTCTTTGTGGGTCGGGATATGTATGTGTCCTGACAGCAATGAGATAAAATATATTGCTATGGCTATTGCTTACATACATATTCATTTGAACACAATCAGACATTTCATCAGTGCACAGTCAATAATGTGAATGTAACTAGTAGACACGTGTGTGTGTGTGTGTGTGTGTGTGTGTGTGTGTGTGTGTGTGTGTGTGTGTGTGTGTGTGTGTGTGTGTGTGTGTCTGCGTTTTATGTGTGTGTCTTCCTGTTTATATGTGTGTGTCTGACCGTGTGTGTGTGTGTGTGTGTGTGTGTGTATGTGTGTGTGTGTGTGTCTGTGTTTTATGTGTGTGTCTACCTGTTTATATGTATGTGTCTCTGACTCTGTGTGTGTGTGTGTGTGTGTGTGTGTGTGTGTGTGTGTGTGTGTGTGTGTGTGTGTGTGTGTGTGTATGTCTGAAGTGTGATATAAGTAGCTGAATTTGGACTGGACCAGCAGTCATATGCAATAAGTCAATAACTAAAATAATCAACCATAGTTCTATATGATTTAATATCATTAGGAGTGGAAACTAGTAACCTGTATAATAAGCACCCAGTCTAAAAGGCATTTATAATCAGACATTTTTACAGAAGTATGTAATAGTACATGTGAGCTTGACTTTTCTAGTTATTTTTAATAGATATAACTAAAAAAAACACAAGTTGTTTGCTCTCAAAGTTGTTTTTGATAGACCATAATAGTAACATTGTTGATTACCATCTGTTTTCTTGTGAGGTGCTGGAATATAGGCATCCATGTACACAATGGAGCAATAGTGAAACAGAAAGACTGATGCTGCTGTGCACACACACTCACACACACAAATGCATGCACATTTATGCACATGCAGTTTCACATACATGCATGCATAAATACACACAGACATGCAATCATAAATACACACAGACATGCATGCACAGACATTTGCAGTTACTCACACAGAGACACATGCACAGACACACACACACACACACACACACACACACACACACACACACACACACACACACACACACACCTAGCAACCATAGCTACTTTATTAACTGTGTTCATCTTGTGATCAAATGAATGAATAAATGTGTAAGTAATGCATTTCTGCTACTTGTCATATGAATACATGGAAAACCACTGCCAAACACTTGTGTGTGCACACACACACACACACACATACACACACACACACACACACACAATATTAATTGTCAAACATACATACCCTCCTTCATGTTGGCTGGTAATGAAGATAATTTAATTAAAATAATCATCTAGTTAACTGATAAGTTTGCTACTATACTCAAAATCCCATCTAGGGAAACATTTTTACTCTCTGTCTAGTTGAACCTTTTTAACCTATTCATCAAAGTTTTAAATATGCTTATTTAAGATGTGAACTCTTCCACAAATTGTATATTGTAATTTTTTCTATTGATGTACTATCAATGCAGTACTGACCTGTTACATTACTGATTTAAAGTTTTTGTTTATATGAGCATGTCTCCATAAGTTGTAAATATATTTGACTCTCTTACTAGAAGTTATATATTTTTAGATACATCTATACTGTTTTTGATTGTAATTCTTTATTTTTTGTTCTTAATGTGGAGCTTTTCTCCCGAGGCCTCCAATGAAAAGGGGCTTTTTTCAGGCCAGTGGACCATCCCGTTAAAAAAATTAAAATCAAAATAAAAATCTACAACTGACTGATTATAGTTTTAGTTTTGATTCATGCCTTCTCAGGTAAAAGTCATGTGATACATCCTGAGCCAATGGAAAAAGCTGACTGCTTTATCTAGCACCTCAAGTAGCCTGCATTGAAACTTTGTTTACATTTTCCCCAAATTGTTTGGGTATATCCCCTTATATTCTAAGAGAACACTTCTCCTATTATACATTCTTATATGTGGATAATAATTCTAATTTGTTCAAGCACTTATTGTTATTGTTCTTATTTATAAATTTTAAAAGCCCATTTTTGCATAAAATAGCAGCAAGATATAAAAATTCTCTAAGCAAAGGTAAAGAATTTGATTTCGATTTTTTGTAATCAGTTTTAGCAACAGCCAAAAAATTTTAAAAATAAAGAGAATTGTTTATGAGCAGAAACATTCATTAGTACAGTTTCTCTTGGATTCCTTAACTACACACGAGAAGACTGATTCTTTAGATCTGTTATATGAAATTACAATAGCAAATATGACGCTGTTACAGGAACAGAGGGTCTTTGGTGGGATATTCTATTTCAGGGTAGAGGGGACAGCAGGTATGTGATAGAGGATGTGCAATGCTACTCACAGGTTAGAGGTCGAGTGGTGATTTTTGGCATATGGCCATTTGTTTGCAGCAAAGCTAGGACAATGATATGACAAAGACAGAAGACTTGTTGCAAACCCACACATTTTTTACAGTTACAATTAAGCTTGGGGAAAAGAGAGGAGTGAAGTTTAAAAAGTGAATTACGCATTTTAATAAAAACACCAGGGAGTGTGCAGGAAAGTTTGGATTAGAGAAAATTGCAAGTAGAACTAGTTTGGTTATGGTCACCAATAACAAAATTAGAACATGGAAGGAAATCCCAATGCGTGATTGTCCAAGATGATGCTTTTGATTTGAGGATCTGTATCTAAGTGACTGAAAGAACTTTTAAATGTTATAAGAAAATGGTCTTGGAAGATCAATGAACCCGACTGGATATTGGCTGTTCCAATGAGGTGAATTAATGTACTGGGAAATCCTGAGGAAAACTGTGCCTATTCCCAGCAGGAAGTTCAAGTACCATAACTGAAGTGTTTTACTGCTGAATAACTGCAAGCAACTGTAGCAGTGACAGTTACAAGGACTTGTGTGTGTCTTTGTGGGTTGGGATATGTATGTGTCCTGACAGCAATGAGATAAAAATATATTACTATGGCCATTACTTACATACATATTCATTTGATCACAATCAGACATCTCATCAGTGCACAGTCAATAATGTGAATGTAACTATGTGTGTGTGTGTGTGTGTGTGTGTGTGTGTATGTTTTATGTGTGTGTCTTCCTGTTTATATGTGTGTGTGTGTGTGTTTTATGTGTGTGTCTTCCTGTTTATATGTGTGTGTCTGAGTGTGTGTGTGTGTTTTATTTGTATGTCTTCCTGTGTGTGTGTGTGTGTGTGTGTGTGTGTGTGTGTGTGTGTGTGTGTGTGTGTGTGTGTGTGTGTGCGCGTCTTCCTGTTTATATGTGTGTGACTGTGTGTGTGTGTGGGTGTGTGTGTGTGCTTTATGTGTGTGTCTTCCTGTTTATTTATATCTTCCTGTTTTTGTGTGTGTGTGTTTTATGTGTGTGTATCTGTGAGTCTGTGTGTGTGTGTGTTTGTCAGCGTGTATGTCTGAAGAGTGATATAAGTAGTTGATTTTGGACTGGACCAGCAGTCATATGCAATAAGTCAATAACTAAAATAATCAACCATAGCTCGATGTGACTTATTACCATTAAGAGTGGAAACTAGTAACCAGTTTAATAAGCACCCAGTCTAAAAGGCATTTATATTATGAAATTTTTACAGAAGTATGTGATGTGAGTTAGACTTTTCTAGTTATTTTTAATAGATATAACTAAAAAAACACAAGTTGTTTGCTCTCAAAGTTGTTTTTGATAGACCATAATAGTAACATTGTTCATTACCATCTGTTTTCTTGTGAGGTGCTGGAATATAGGCATCCATGTACACAATGGAGCAATAGTGAAACAGAAAGACTGATGCTGCTGTGCACACACACTCACACACACAAATGCATGCACATTTATGCACATGCAGTTTCACATACATGCATGCATAAATACACACAGACATGCATGCATAAATACACACAGACATGCATGCACAGACATTTGCAGTTGCTCACACAGAGACACATGCACAGACACACACACACACACACACACACACACACACACACACACACACACACACACACACACACACACACACACACACACACACACCTAGCAACCATAGCTACTTTATTAACTGTGTTCATCTTGTGATCAAATGAATGAATAAATGTGCAAGTAATGCATTTCTGCTACTTGTCATATGAATACAAGGAAAACCACTGCCAAACCCCTGTGTGTGCACACTCACACATATACACACACACACACACAAACACACACACACACACACACACACTATTAATTGTCAAACATACATACCCTACTTCATGTTGGCTGGTAATGAAGATCATTTAATTAAAAAATCATCTAGTTAACTGATAAGTTTGCTACTATACTCATAATCCCATCTAGGGATACATTTTTACTCTATGTCTAGTTAAACCTTTTTAATCTACTCATCAAAGTTCTAAATATGCCTGTTTAAGATGTTAACTCTTCCACAAATTGTATATTGTAATTTTTGCTGTTGATGTACTACCAATGCAGTACCGACCTGTTACATTACTGATTTAAAGTTTTTGTTTATATGAGCATGTCTCCATAAGTTGTAAATATATTTGACTCTCTTACTAGAAGTTTTATGTTTTTAGATATGTATCTACACTGTTTTTGATTGTAAGACTTTATATTTTTTTCTTAATGTGGAGCTTTTCTCACCAGGCCTCCAATGAAAAGGGCTTTTGTTTCAGGCCAGTGGACCATCCCCGTAAACAAATGTAAAACAAAATAAAATAAAAATAAAAATCTACAACTGACAGATTATACTTTTAGTTTTAATTCATGCCTTCTCAGGTAAAAGTCATGTGATATAGCCTGAGCCAATGGAAAAAGTTGCTGACTGCTTTATCTAGCACCTCAAGTAGCCTGCATTGAAACTTTATTTGCATTTTCCCCAAATTGTTTGGGTATACCCCCTTATTCTCTAAGAGAATATTTCTCCTATTACACATTCTTATATCTGGATAATCATTTTAATTTGTTCCAGCAATTATTTAGTGTTCTTATTTATAAAATTTAAAAGCTCATTTTTGCATAAAATAGCAGCAAGATATAAAAATTCTTTAAGCAAAGGTAAAAATTTTTATTTCTATTTTTTGCAATCACTTTTAGCAACAGCCAAAAAAATTTCAAAATAAAGAGAATTGTTTATGAGCAGAAACATTCATTAGTACAGTTTCTCTTTTTTTAAATACAACTATCAAAGTACAAACCTTTTAAAATGTCAAAGATGTTATGCCAATGTACTTTCACTTTTTTATAGTGAAAGAAAATATGAACCCAGTCTGCATTATTTTTTTTCATTACATCTCCAATATATTGACTTGCTAGTTTTACTAAACTTATCTAACATATTGAGGGGGTTATACATATTCTGTGAATATCTTCCAGAATAAACCAGAAGTGGTAGAACCTGTAGATTTTAAAACAACTTTATTTTATTCATCAATCAACCTATGAAAATTATAAGATTCCAAAAAAAGGTCCAGTAATCCTTATTAAAAAAATACTGTTATTATTATTTAAATAAGTTTATGAAATATAGATAAATCTGTTTTATTTCTTAAATCTACTTTAATAATAGTTGTTATATACCTATATATTTTAGGAACTGATATATGGTCACCTTCATTCAAAACAATCAAGTAATCATTAAACATTCATATTATAGTTTGTCGAAAAGTTGTTAGCAGCATTTTTGCATTCAATAAAGCCTACATGATCTGCTAAGAATGTTTGTGTTTTGTGCCACAACACGCATGTGACCCTGTACCATTTTAGATTCAGTGAGCTGCTCTACACAGAGTGTAGAGCTGCACAAATGCGATAAACCCTGTGGTGTGCTAATCACAGCATAAGCATCTGAACTGTATGTTAATCAACCAATCCAAGATGGAGGAGCTATTCAACAAACTATAAAGCAACTGTGTAGACTCGGTGCTGGTTTTCCCTGCAATTTCCGAAACCTTCAGAATACAGCCATGGAAAGGAGTCTCCACAGCAAAAATGTTAAAGACTGCTGTTGCTTTAATTCATGTGTCTGTGTAACAGGCTGAAGTCTATGCTGCTGCTACTGTTAAAAGACCACTGCCAATCAGGAGAAGAGTTTTTAGACCCCAATTAACTTATCACAGTCTGCATGAGTTGGAAACTGTAGAGTGCTAAAGGGTGGACAGAGACACACTACAGAAATTCTGCAACCTCCGTCTTCGTCAACTTAGACCAAGTGCCAAACAAGGGGAACCGATACCAGTGGAGACAAAGGTATGTGTAGCACTTAGAATGTTAGCTACAGGAACTTTTCAGAGGGGAGTGTGACAGACGTCAGCATCCAGGATCCTCCATCAATTCCTGAATGCTATACTACAACATGCCAGTGACTTCATATGTTTCTCCTGTAAACCTGAGGATAGGGCCACAAATATACAGCAGTTGTACTATGTAGCACCCCACTCTAAAGTACTGGGTGCCATAGACTGTACACATATAAAATCAAAGCACCACCTGGGGAACAGGAAAGGGTGTACATAAAAGGACTTCCACCCCATTAACTGCCAAGTAATGTGTAATGCTAAGGGAATCATTTTGAATGTGTGTGTTGGCAACCCAGGCAGTTGCCATGACTCACATATTTGGCACAACTCCCAAGTGTATGAGATGTTTACTAGGGGTAATATCCTACAGGGTTATTTACCTGAGGATGCAGGTTATGCAGGAACCATGGCTGATGTCGCCCATCAGAAATGTGCACACACCAACTGAAGAACACTAGAATGAGACACACACTCAAACAAGATATATCATAGAGTGTATGCTTGGGCTGTTGAAGTCACAGTTTGGATGCCTAGACACATGAAAATGAGCAATGGAAGGTGCAAAAGTCACTACGAACCAAAACACAAGCACCTCGAACCCAGGGTATAGACACAAACAGTTTATTGAATTTCAGTGTAAAAACAAGATAAAATAACGCTTCAAAATATCACATTTTCATCTCCAACTTCATCAGATAAAAATCCCTTTCTTATATCACCCCTTATATATTAAACCAAATCATTAAACAATTGAACCATGTCCAATAGGATCAAAGACACAATTAAACAATAAAATACATTCATAATGTCCCTTCATTCTCAGGCTTCAAACCAAGTAAACAGTAGCATGCTTTTAGGTAATAATGGCCTTTATATAATATATAAAATAAATATTTAAAACTGTTGAATGTTTATAACATCTTTAAGTAAAACTTTGGTGTATATGTAAAAACCTTGATTAAATAGTGTAAGCTTTCTGTTAGAAAATTTCAAGATGTGCTTTTAGTTCCTTCTACTGGCTAAAATGTCACATTACCCCATTTCAAAATTAAAATATAAAATAACCTAGAGACTGTTCCCCACACTGCGAGATTAACACAATAACTTTTGAAGTGCTTAAAATTATAAATACCTCCTGAATCTAAATATATCTAAAACATTTTTAAAATGAATTATAACTTTGCTGATCTCAATTTCAGTACTGGTGCTAGTGAAATCATGTCATTAAGCCCTGGAGATTTACTGGCTTCCAGAATTATCTGCCAGTATAATTCTCTATATTCCACTAAAGTTTCCCACATGCCTCCCCTAGGATCAATGGGTACAACTTCTAATATAAAAAACTGGAATTCCAGTTGGTTACATACAATACTGTGCTTATATAGTGCGTTGTTTTCGTTTTTGGTCCTAATGTCATAGAGATGCTCGTAAATCCTTTGTTTTAGTTTCCTTTCACTCTTTACCACATAAAATTATTCACATCCCTTACATAGAACCAAGTATATAATACCCTTGGTGTTACAGTTTGCAAATGTATTCAAAATTAATTTCCTTTTCCTTGCGTGTAGGTACACAGCATCTCCTATTATAAGGTGTGAACAATAATTACAACTGCCACACTTAAATAGTCCTTTTTTTCTTTTTTATACCTTTCTCCAAATTATACCTGTTTACTCCTCTTTCTAAAAGATTCTTAATATTCAATCCTTTAAGGTAAGTGTACCTCAGATCATGATCAAAAATATATTTTAAATCAGGCAACTTGGCAAAATTTTTCCATTCCTTGTCTATAATTCTTCTAACTAACCCTGTCTGACCATCATATGTTATTGCAATCACTGAGCTGTAATTCTCTTTTGGTTTTTCATCAGATTTATGTTCATCAATCTTTTGTGGTTTCCCTAATATAGGGGCAAACTTAGTGTCCCTTCCTTCAGTAACTTCATTACATATCTGGTCAAATAAATCTTCCGGGTACCCTCTGTTTAAAAACATCACCTTCAATGCCTCACAGTCCTTGTTGTAAATTTCATTGTCGGAGGTCATTATACATAAATGTACTAGTTGTCCTTTCACTACTCCTTTCTTTTGATGGAGTGGGTGTGAACTAGTAAAATGTAAATAGGAATTCGAGAAAGTCTCTTTTCTGTATATCCTAGATCTGAAACCTTCTTTTGTCTTGCTTAAGTTTACATCCAAATAATTTAATTCATGATAGTCACATTTGTATGTAAATTGCAAAACACTAGTAGTGCCATTGATATATTGGACAAATGCCTCAAAATCATCCTCATTTCTCACCAATAAAAAACAGAGATCGTCTAAGAATCTACCATAGAAAGTCCAGTAACTCCTGTATAGAGAATTTAAAATGAAATTGTTCTCCCTGTAGTCTATTATAATATTTGCATAAGTTGGAGCACAATTTGCCCCCATAGCCACACCTCAAGACTGTTTAAAATATTCGCCTTCAAAAAAATATAATTATTTTTCAATACAACTTCCATTAATACCAAGATCGTTCTAAACTCTTTGTGACTAATTTCTTTGAAACCAACCAGCATCTCCTCAAACCACGACAGGCCAACATCATGTGGTATACTTATAAATAAATCCACCACATCCAATGTCCCAAATTCCACCCTGTCAGAAAATAAAGTATGGTCCATGTTTCTCAAAAAATCCCAAGAATCCTTAAGTATATTAACACTGCTCAACACCAGGTTCTTTACTTTTGAATCTGCATATTTTGCCAGAGGTGCTGTCACAGAACCCTGTGCAGAAACTATAGCTCTCAGAGGCAGATCATTTCTGTCTTTGTGTACTTTTGGAATATAAAAATTGAAGGCACTTTAGGTTTCTCAACATGTAAGTATTTATAAGGGTCTATGTCTATTAGTCCTTCCATGAGAAGGTCATTTAGTAGCACATATATTTAGATATATAGAATATCTGTTAAATGTCTCTTAGTACCTGGTAACTCTACCATACTGTCCAATCCTGTTTGCGAGCCAACCTTGTTAGTAGTAGCTCGCACCCCTTTATGAAAATGGCTTTCAGTGTCATTGGTAAAAATAATCAGAGGAGAGCCATCTAGACTACCATTGTCTGCAGTATTACTTCTTTGGTCTTCTCAACCCTCACTTTCATTGTTGACGGTCGTTCCTTCCTTTGAAGGAGAACGCCTAGCTTCTTGCTGGTTTCTGGGTAAAGGTAGTGACGATAACAGCGAAGCCATCGATTGGCTAACGGGTGTCAAAAGTCCCACAAGCTGCTTCAACTGCCCAATGAGCTTCCGAAGCTCACCAACCTCGGATCCCTTACTTCCACTGTCCATAGTCTTGTCTGACTGGGAATCCATCAAAATAAACCAAGAAACTGAGCAATGGAAGGCACAAAAGTCACTACGAACCAAAACACAAGCACCTCGAACCCAGAGGATATACATGAACAGTTTATTGAATTTCAGTATAAAAACAAGATAAAATAATGCTTCAAAATATCACATTTTCATCTCCAACTTCAACAGATAAAAATCCCTTTCTTATATCACCTCTTATATCTAAAAATAATCCCTTTCTTATATCACCAAATCATTAAACAATTGAACCATGTCCAATAGGATCAACAATACATATTCTAAATATAGATATTCTAAATGCAAAATTTGAATTTGGAAAAAAGCTAACTAATGCCAGTACTAATGGAACATACAGTAACATGTTAAGGGATTTGGATTATTTTTTGTACAAATATAAAATGCTAGACATGGATAATTCATATTTGAAACACTGTTTAAATTTGAATATTGTACCAAAGGGGCTTAGAGTATGTAAGTACCCTAACAATGTATTTGAAGGTACTAAATTTCATTGTGATTTAATAGATGCATTTGACAAGTGTGGCTTTGATATTATAAGAGCCATAATTAAGAATAATGAGAAAGAAATGGAAAAATTGTTCATAAACATAGAGCGAATAAATAATGGCATTACCAATGATTTATTATTTACAATAGAAGAAGAAAAAGGAAAATACTATAAACTATTAAAAAACCTGGAAGTTCAGTGCTTAGAAGTACAGAACAGAAAGATTGGTAAAATAGAAAGGGATATGAATGAATACAAAACAAAAACACACTACCCAAAACCCAAGTCCTGGGGGAGGAGAGATAGGGGCTACCAGGAGAGAGAAAACTATGAAGCTATAGGGAACGATGATCCTTTTCAAAAAGACAATGAACTTTGTAATTCTGAATTCCCTCCTTTATGAAGGTCTGAACGATTACGGTCTAAGGAACCCGTAGACTATAATTCAAAAAACTACAAGGGGAGGGAATAGAGGCTTCAGGGAAGGAAACAACAAATATGGAATTAACAAGCAGTATATGAAATGATGGTTGTAAATGGACATACAAAGATTTTAATATTTTTAATTATTCTGATGTTGCTGTTAACAAAACCTTTTTTGAGTTATTTTCTAAAGGTTTTGGTTTTATACCTAAGCAGAAAACTGACATTTTTAAATTACTTGTTGATCTTAAACTTTTTGTTAGAAAGAAAAATGTAGAACTGTTTTTTAATGGAAAGACAACTAATAACAAAGAAAAAAGTTTAGTGCGTAAGAGCACATTTAATCCACCATTGCATCCCCAATTAAGAAATTTTGAAATTGCAGTAGAAAATGAATTAAGGACTTCCTTCAAACGGCATGAAGTACACCCCAACCTAACTCTTGCGGAGCAGGAAATACTTACAAATATTAGTAAAAACAGGAATGTGAGGGTAATGAAGCCAGACAAGGGTGGGGGGGTGGGGGTTAGTGCTAATGGACCACATTTTATATGAAGGAAAAACGATGGAAATGTTAAACAATTCTGACAAATACATTAGAATATCCATTAATGAAATCAATATTGCATATAAGAAAATATATGTGCTACTAAATGACCTTCTCATGGAAGGACTAATAGACATAGACCCTTATAAATACTTACATGTTGAGAAACCTAAAGTGCCTTCAATTTTTATATTCCAAAAGTACACAAAGACAGAAATGATCTGCCTCTGAGAGCTATAGTTTCTGCAGAGGGTTCTGTGACAGCACCTCTGGCAAAATATGCAGATTCAAAAGTAAAGAACCTGGTGTTGAGCAGTGTTAATATACTTAAGGATTCTTGGGATTTTTTGAGAAACTTGGACCAAACTTTATTTTCTGACAGGGTGGCATTTGGGACATTGGATGTGGTGAATTTATTTATGAGTATACCACATGATGTTGGCCTGTCGTGGTTTGAGGAGATGCTGGTTGGTTTCAAAGAAATTAGTCACAAAGAGTTTAGAACAATCTTGGTATTAATGGAAGTTGTATTGAAAAATAATTATATTTTTTTTGAAGGCGAATATTTTAAACAGTCTTGAGGTGTGGCTATGGGGGCACATTGTGCTCCAACTTATGCAAATATTATAATGGCCTACTGGGAGAACAATTTCATTTTAAATTCTCTATACAGGAGTTACTGGACTTTCTATGGTAGATTCTTAGACGATCTCTGTTTTTTATGGGTGAGAAATGAGGATGATTTTGAAGCATTTGTCCAATATATCAATGGCACTACTAGTTTTTTGCAATTTACATACAAATTTGACTATCATGAATTAAATTATTTGGATGTAAACTTAAACAACACAAAAGAAGGTTTCAGATCTAGGATATACAGAAAAGAGACTTTCTCGAATTCCTATTTACATTTTACTAGTTCACACCCACTCCATCAAAAGAAATGAGTAGTGAAAGGACAACTTGTACGTTTATGTAGAATGACCTCCGACAATGAAATTTACAACAAGGACTGTGAGGCATTGAAGGTGATGTTTTTAAACAGAGGGTACCCGGAAGATTTATTTGACCAGATATGTAATGAAGTTACTGAAGGAAGGGACACTAAGTTTGCCCCTATATTAGGGAAACCACAAAAGATTGATGAACATAAATCTGATGAAAAACCAAAAGAGAATTACAGCTCAGCAATTACAATAACATATGATGGTCAGACAGGGTTAGTTAGAAGAATTATACACAAGGAATGGAAAAATTTTGCCAAATTGTCTGATTTTAAAATACATTTTTGATCATGATCTAAGGTACACTTACCGTAAAGGATTGAATATTAAGAATCTTTTAGAAAGAGGAATAAATAGGCATAATTTGGAGAAAGGTATAAAAAAGAAAAAAGGACTATTTAAGTGTGGCAGTTGTAATTATTGTTCACACCTTATAATAGGAGATGCTGTGTACCTACACACAAGGAAAAGGAAATTAATTTTGAATACATTTCAAACTGTAACACCAAGGGTATTATATACTTGGTCCTATGTAAGGGATGTGAATAATTTTATGTGAGTAAGAGTGAAAGGAAACTAAAACAAAGGATTTACGAGCATCTCTATGACATTAGGACCAAAAACGAAAACAACGCACTATATAAGCACAGTATTGTATGTAACCAACCGGAATTCCAGTTTTTTATATTAGAAGTTGTACCCATTGATCCTAGGGGAGGCATGTGGGAAACTTTAGTGGAATATAGAGAATTATACTGGCAGATAATTCTGGAAGCCAGTAAATCCCCGGGGCTTAATGACATGATTTCACTAGCACCAGTACTGAAACTGAGATCAGCAAAGTTATAATTCTTTTTAAACATTTTTTAGATATATTTAGATTCAGGAGGTATATATAATTTTAACTACTCCAAAAGTTATTGTGTTAATCTCGCAGTGTGGGGAACAGTCTCTAGGTTATTTTATATTTTAATTTTGAAATGGGGTAATGTGACATTTTAGCCAGTAGAAGGAACTAAAAGCACATCTTGAAATTTTCTAACAGAAAGCTTACACTATTTAATCAAGGTTTTTACATATACACCAAAGTTTTACTTAAAGATGTTATAAACATTCAACAGTTTTAAATATTTATTTTATATATTATATAAAGGCCATTATTACCTAAAAGCATGCTACTGTTTACTTGGTTTGAAGCCTGAGAATGAAGGGACATTATGAATGTATTTTATTGTTTAATTGTATCTTTGATCCTATTGGACATGGGTCAATTGTTTAATGATTTGGTTTAATATCTAAGGGGTGATATAAGAAAGGGATTTTTATCTGATGAAGTTGGAGACAAAAACGTGATATTTTGAAGCATTATTTTATCTTGTTTTTACACTGAAATTCAATAAACTGTTCGTGTCTATCCTCTGGGTTCGAGGTACTTGTGTTTTGGTTCATGATGCCTAGACACATCTCGTGAGCCCTGCAGTACAATCCACGTACATGTACTGAAATCTTCACAGTCTGTCCCATGCTTCAACATTATCCTGAGAAAACAGCTTCAGCAGGATCAACAAGTGGAAGAGGCACATATACCGCCACTACTAGCAAGGAAACGACAGCCACAAGTCAGAGGGGGAAACAGAAGCTGCTGTGGGTGTAGGTAGATGCAGACATGCTCAATATGCCCTTGCATTGTGTAAGAGGCAATGCATAGCACACTCACTCACTACCTAAGGGGCTAAAACCTTCATCCTATGCACATATATATAGTAGTATTGATGCCAGGCAATGCTCACGACCTTTACCTACCCTTGTATTGGTTGTGTACTCCTAGCATCTGACAGATCCATTAACAATACATGTAAAAGAAACTTGGATGATATGCCCACCCCAAGCACATGTGTAATGAACTAGAATGGGTTGTTGGGTGTATCAATCTATAACTAGTTCTCCCCCGAAAAAAAAATTGTTAAACAAACTTAACTATTGCTGTCAGTATTTTACTATAGAAGAAATATGGAACAATTGATATAGATAAGCCTATGTAGAAGCTCCTCCTGGGACATACTTGTCCTCCCTGAAACAGCAGCACATTATCAATCCCATGTTGTTGTGCACTTTCCACTGAGCTCTCTTGATCCCTGACAATGGACAGCAAACTCTTCATTTGGCTACCAACTGTGGCTCTGTCTCAGGACCCCCCCCCCACCAGTAGCCATCTGTCCATGGGCCACTGCATTTGCTCTCCTCCTGGCCAATGAAATCATGTCAATGGCCCCACAATGCACCCAATCATATGTCATGCTACGTCCCCCAACAGGGTTTACATCATTCACTATTTGCTGCCAAATTTTAAATCTTCCAGACATATCCCCATGTCCACTTTCAAGTAGAAAGGCACCATGTTGTCTAAATGCTTGGACAATTACATCATTCTCAGGGACACTGAGGGGGGGTTGCAGGGATTAGGATGCCTGGGTGCCACAGTACAAGGTGATATAAAATACAAAAGAAGGACAGCACACATAAATATCACACAAATAAAAATCCTGCTTAGATATAACACATATGTAGTTTTTCAATATTACCCACTGGAGAAAAAAAAATGTTCAAGATTTTCTAATATATAAAAGGATAGTTGTGGTTGTAACATATCACAGTCACACACAAAGCAAGGTTTGATCAAAAACAAGGAAAGTAACAACAGGAAAGCAAACCTCTGTACAAACTATTTTGTTTGTGCCAACACAGACAATGAATTTGGCTTCTCTACCCCCAAAACAACAGGCAAATGACATCTTGGTACCAAACAAAGGAATAAAACATCAGTGAAATGTTATAAGTGATATCAAAGAAGCTGTTCAAAGACGTGTACATATTTACCACAAAACATTCATTTTTTATGAAATTGCCATTCAACTTTACCTGTGGCCAGCACTCCCCTAGGGGTGTCTATGGGTCATCCTAGAAGGCTAATGCCCCTGTGTCATTGACAATATAACATATTTACATTTGACTGAAATAACAATAGACGAGTGTAAAGAGAAACATCTGTAACATTAACACTTGTGATGAAAGTTAATAAGGCTGTGCATCTGAGCACATAACATGCCCTGACAAAAATGCCTATGCCATCAGTAAACTTCTAAGAAGTGCATACAGATAAAAGTAGCATTTGCTAATGCATATATGTTATATATATAATATATTTTTCCTAGTGAATGTGAGCAAATCCAGTATACAACTGAATAATGTAATCATACTGTAGTACAGAGTATGTATGCTGTATCTTTAATAAGCATTTCAAGGACTGAAGGTGCATATAAATAGTCAGCACATGCTAGCTTTAGTGCTATTGTAAGAGTGCAGCTAAAGAGTGAGCATGTATGAGTGTAATAGCTAGTTTGTTTATAAGTTTATCTAAGTTAAAGTTATTAAGCCTCAATCCTGATGTGTTTGTACATAATAAAGCTGCTTGAACAGAACACACTAAGTCCTGTCTATTGTATCCTGACTAGACGAATGTCACATACCTTATCAAGATCAGTAGTATTCTGTGCAGATAAATCCAACATAATAGCAATCTTCTTCTGTGTTATCCACATAAACAAGTCTCCTCACCTTCAGGTTCCCTAGCTACACGTTTCACTTTTTATAGTGCAGATTCAGGCCTTTGAACATGGTGAGGTAGAATTGCTGAATCCCATACTCTTGGCTCCGTGTGTAGATGCAAACATAGTGCAGGCATTCTCTCAGTGTTTGATGCTAATGGACTGCAACTGTGAATGATTAATGGTAGGGAGAAAAAAGCACAACAGTAATTCAGGCTCGTTCCCTTCACTGGGTGTGTCAGCCACGTTAGACTTACTAAGTGTATAAGTAATTGTATCAAGGTTTTAAATGTTAGTAAGCAGCACACATTTCACAGTTTCTGTTCGGTAATATCCAACCTCCCCTTTGTTTTTTTAGAAATCGTATATTATTAGCAACATGAAACTTCAGACTAAAACTTTGCATAGTTCTCCAAATAATTAAATCAAAGTGCACAGAACTAATATTCAAAATCCATCAAGCTCTTTAATAAACTGTTAGTGCTTTCATTTAAATAAGTTTTAAACTTCATCAGACAGGTTTCCACAGGTAAATACATCCTTAAATACCAGCAGCCCACCCCTGATTGGTTTGAAACAACAGTCCCTTTAAAAACACAGTATCAAAAACATAAAAATAGTCACTTTATATATGTGTCTTAATTTTATTTATTTTATTTATTTATTTAAATTTGTTGACCGGGAGTGTCCGACTGGACGTGGGTCCATTTTCAGCGGAGGCCCAGGGAGGAAAGCTCCACAGTAAAATAAACAGACAGTAGTTACATTGGATTACATAGTGATTAACAATTTAACATAGAAATTACTTACAACATATTTACAGATGAAGAACATAGTACATCAGTAGACAACTAGAATCTTTATCTGTGAAGTACATAACAGGCATTAACAAATGTAACAATGAGAAGTTCCTGCTGTATAATAAGTACTAGGCTTATGAGCATCTGAGCTTGCTATCATCAAGGTAGTTAGTGGAGGTGAAAGAAAGGTAGTAGTTGGATGGGGTGGATGATATTAGAGTGGGAGTTGCAAGGGCATAGCCAGCATGTTTTTAGGTGCGCTTTTAATAAAGTTTTGAAGTTGGTGCATGATGGTACGAAGGTAATTGTGGGTGGGAGTGAGTTCCATAATTTGGCTATGGCGCAAGAGAACAGTGCGTCACCAGCAGAGTTATTGGCTTTAGTGATCTGCAAGTGATTTTTGTTGCTGGATCTTAGTGGTCTGATGGTGCGATAGGGTTGGAGTAGATTCTGGAGGGATGGGACATTTAGTGGATGGTTTACTAGTTTGTGGGCGAGTGAGAGTTGATACCACTGAAGGAGGTGAGGGAGTTCAAGCCAGCCCAGTTCAGCAAGTGAGAGACAGTGGTGACTACGGTAGGATGCCCCTGTGGCGAATTTTGCGATTTTGTTGTAGCAGGTCTCTAGCTTGTTTAGATCACATAGCCTTAGGTTGGTATATACTGGAGAGGCATAAAGTAGGGTGGAGATAAGGTGGGAATTTGCTACTGAAATCTTTGCTGCTTTGGTGAGAAATTGTTTATTTCTGTATAATGCTCCTAGTTTTTTGTGGACTTTTTTTATGGTCATGGATATGTGAATGTCAAATTTTAGTTTATTGTCTATTTCCACTCCTAGCAATTTGGTGTGTTCAGTTGGGTATATAGTGGTGTTGTCTTTTGCTGTGATGTTAAAGTGAGAGTTGTTTTGAGTATGTTTGGTGGGTTGGAAGATGAGTAGTTTAGTTTTGTTTGGGTTGATTATTAATTGGGCATCGGATAACCATGTTTCAACAGAGGAAAAGGCTTCCTGTGTGACTTTTTGCAGTTTGGGTAGGGACTGGGCTGAGCAGATGATGGTAGAGTCATCTGCGTATTGGATGAGTGTGCCATGTTTGGTGGCAGAGGCTAGATTATTGGTGTAAACAGAGAAAAGTAGGGGTCCAAAGATGGATCCTTGGGGAACCCCTATGGAGACAGGTAGTTGGGGAGATATGTCATTCTGCCATACAACGGATTGTTGGCGGTCAGACAGGTAACTCTGAAACCAGTTGGTGACTGATTGTGAGAAGGATAAATTATTGAGGACAGAGATAAGTTGTTTGTGTGGGACCATGTCAAATGCTTTAGATAGGTCTAGGAAAGTAGCAGAGGAGAGATAGCCATTGTTTTTATGCTGAAGGATAGTGTTTGTAATGGAGAGTAAAGGCAGTGGTGGTGCTATGGTTTGGTCGGAAACCATGCTGAGTACTGGAAAGGAGGTTGTTAGTAAGGAGGTAGTGTGAGACCTGAGAGTGTATGCATCTCTCTAGTATTTTGGAGAGTGGAGAGAGAATAGCTATGGGGTGGTAACTGGTTAGTTCTGCAGAGGGTCCGCCTATGTGGAGGGGAATTATATGTGAGACTTTCCACAATGTGGGAACGTAACTTTCTGACAGAGATCGGTTAATCAAGATGGATACTGGGTAGACCAGAGCATCAGCTGCGATTTGTAGGTATTCACTTGGGAGGTTGTCTGCTGCTAATTTGGTGGGTTTAAGTTTAGTTAAGAGTTTTTTATGTTGGAGGTAGGTACAGGAGAAAAAGAGAAGGCAGTGGCGAGATTACTAGTTGAAGGTGTGGGTTGGAGGGGAGGGTTGTGTTGTTTAGCTAGTGATAGTATGGTTTGGGTGAAGTGTGTTTTGAATGAGGTAGCAATATTTTCTGAGGAGTGAGGGATGTTAGGAGGAGGGGTACTGACTTTACCTGGGTGGAGGATGGAGTTTATGGAGGACCAGAATTGTTTGGGGCTGTGCTGTGAGGAGTCTAGGGCAGACTGGTAGTATTGGAATTTGTCCCGTTTTATTAGCTTTTTGACTCTATTGCGTAGTTCTAGGAATTTCTGTCTAGCTGCGGGGTTTTGGTTTTGCGCCAGTGCTCCCAGGCTTTATCCCTGTTTTTCATTTCTGACTTAGTGGTTTTCTGTAGCCATGGGGAGGGTTGTGCTTTGGTTCTGGAAAATCTTATGGGGCATGGTATTTAAGTATGTTCAGGTACGTAGTATTAAAAGATTCAACTCGATCATCTAGACTGAGGTACTTTAGAGCATGCCAGTTACATTCTTTGAGGGATGAGATGAATGTGAGTGGGTTAAAGTTTATTTTTTTACGTATTTGACGATAGATGACAGGTTTAGCTTGGTACAGGTATTTTTGAGTAGGAATGTTGGGGAGTGATCACTGAGGCTATCTGATAAGCAGCCTGTTATATATGACTGGGGGTTCCTACTGACTAGTATCCAATCCAGGGTAGAGTGCTTGCTGGAGTTTTTATTTATCCTTGTTGGTGACTGGACTAGTTGGGTGAAGCCATGAAGGTGTACATGATGGGTTGGATTGTTGCCAGAACAGGATTGCCAGTCAATATTGAAATCACCTAAGATGATAGTTTCTTGGGGGAGATGGTGGGTAGACCAGCTGAGGAGGTTTTCTAGTGGAGGGATGTTTTGGCCAGGTGGGAAGTGTTTGATGCTAATGAACTAATTACTAACATTTACAAAATTCTGTGATTTTTATTGCAATTTCTTTCTTTCCAATGCTTTTAATTTTAAAATACAAGTAATTAAACTATGTCCATTTATGCCTGGCCAGGTGGCAGCTTGCAGGCGCACTTGCCATTCTAACTTTTACTTCTCTAAATATAACATCCATGGTGTTTTATCATCTATTGTTGCATTATCAATAGCAATAAATGTAAACTGATGTCCTGCATTGTCTGCTATATGTTTGGCCAAAGCATTATTTAAACTGTTTTTCTGATAACATAATCATGTTCATATAACCGCTGGCTAAGACGTCTTTCAGTTTTGCCAATATAAAAACGTTTGCAGGACTCACAGTTGGATATATATACTACTGCTTTAATATTACAGTTATATTTATGTTTCAGATAATATGTTACATTTCTTATAGTAAAGCTATTGCCTGTTTTAACCCTATGGCACCAATTACATGCTCCACATCTGTTCATGCCTTTGATTCCCAGAATTTTGCTTTTATCTGAGTTTTTAAATAAATCTTTAAAATTTGATCCCTTATGATAGACAGTTTTGGGCTTTTCTCCTATTATTTCTCTTATATGTGAGTCATCCATTAGAATAGGCCAATTTTTATTAAAAATCCATCTTTCAATTCTATAGTCCTCAGTATATGTCACTGTTAATATTTTTGAAAAATCTATATTGCTGAACATTCATAGCTAAATCCACTGATTCTTTCCTATTAGTATTAATCATACCGCTTTTATCATTGTTCTGTACCATAGATTATCCCTGTATGTTATCGCACCCTAAAATTGGCTTAAAATATCCTACCTCTATTTTCCTCTTTACCTCCCCATTTAATTCATCTACCAACCTATCTGGATATGCTCTCCTCATGAACATGATTCTTAAATTTTCACATTCTTCAAAGAAATCTTCCTGTTTGGAAATCATTTGGGTAGCCCCCACTAGCTGCCCTTTAATTACTGATCTTTTTTGATGTTCGGGATGTAAACTACTATAATATAAGAAGCTATTTGAATAGGTCTCTTTTCTGTAAATAAGTGCTTCGTATCTATTATGTGTTCTGTCCTTGAACAGATGCACATCCAAGTAATCCATGTAATCTATCACACTTACAAGTAAAAGATAAAAAAGATGTGGCATTATTTATATACAAAATAAATTCTTCTAATTATGCTTGAGAATTTTTCCATATAATACTAATATCATCTTGAAATCTAACATTGGATTTAATGCTATCTTTATGTGTGGTATCAAAAATAAATTTTCTTTCCCAGTAAGCCATATCTATATGTATGTATCCTCCACCACATGGTGACCCCATCCCTATCCCTTTCGTTTGTAAATAACAATTATTGCTAAATGAAATATAATTATTACTATTAATTCCAACAGTTCCATAAGCAAATTAACTTTGTCTTGTAGTAATCGTTTTTCACTCAACATTTCATTCACCCAACCAATCCTACATCTTGGGGAATAACATTTGTGGTTAGCAAAATATCAGATGATTCATATTCAACTTCATTCATTAATTCCAAAAAAGTCCATGAATCCTTACAAATTTGATGTTCATTTTCTAATATTTTTTAAACTCATAATCTAAATATTTTGCACACTCTGATGTAATGGAGTCCCTCCCATCCACTATCAGTTTCATAGGTGGATTATTTATCTGCTTGTGGATTTTGGGGACTCCAAAACCTACTGCGATTCTTGGGACTGTTACATTTAAGTAATTGTATAGACTTAAATCAATGCGTCTTTCCAAAAATATACCCTTAAGCAGTAAAGGAATCCGTCTATAGGCTCCTTTTAGCTCTTTGATCGATACTTTTTGATATGTGTCTGTGTTCAAAATCTCTTCTATTCTATTGTTATAATCATTTACATTCATAATTGCTAACCTGCCCCCCCTTATCTGGCTTCATTATTCTTACATTCTGTTCCCTCAAATATTTTAAGGTTTCTTGTTCATCATTACTTAAATTTTCATTTCTTCTATTTTGTTTTCTATGGCATACTTCCTTATTTCTTAAATCTAATTCACATACTTTTTCATAAATTGCCAGACGGGGGTGTAGGGGTGGGTTATAGGTACTACTAATCCTGTAAATGTTGTTTGTACTATTGTAAATGCTATCATGATGATTAAGTGAAAAGTAAAATTTTCTCAAGTACATTTTTAAGTCTATAATTGTATTAGTGATATTTAAACTTTTGCATGGTATAAAGGTCATGCCCTTTGCCAATAAATCAGCAACTTTACCATCAATACCCAAATGTGAAAAATTATAGAGTTTAAAATCTCCATCCTGATTTTTAACAGTTACGCAATTATTATAGATAGACATTTCATCATTAAAATTCAGATCAAGTTCTTGTGTCCTATCTGAATTATCCATCCTCATGTCCAAGCTTTTTATTAGGTCACCACAGGCCACTAAATAGCCTGAGTACTCCATTGTTGTTCTTGGGTCTTGCCCTTGAACCCCGCCCCGCCCTTGATACAGGTTGTCATTTTGAAAATTGCCTCTATTTTTTAACCTCTCCAACCTTCTCAGTTCGGGATAGCCATTGTTATATGTGTGCATACCCCATTCCGCTGTATTTTCTCCATTAAAAGAAGTATTTTGGGTGATTTGGTTGTTAATGTTCCGGTCATCACGTTTTGGATAGCATACCAACTTCTATTTTCTGACTGTGAAGTAGGGGGCTTGGATAAACTGTTCCATTGGCATAACCATTTAATCTCTGTTAAGCTTCCCCAGTTTAGCTGTCTTTAATTTTTCAATATGCTGCTCAATACTGTTGTAAATACGGAGATGCTCATATCTGACATGTTCATACGGCACATCTTCCCTAATGGGCCTATCCAAATCACCCAACGCATTACTTAGCATATCAGTTTCAATTTGATTTTGATTAATCAATGTTTGTAACAATTCAGTTCAATATTTGTCGAACAGTTTTAACAAATCAATACGTAAAGCAGAATTCTCCATTAACCCCGTAGGGTGACGCCACAAACTCAAGCCTTTGGGAATAATTTTGAGGTTTATGCATTCCCTTAGGTAAGCGTTTTCTAGTTGTAGTTTTTTACATTTCATTAACTTAATATCAAATTCATTAAGCTTATCATCTAATGTTGAAGGTGCTTGCCTTTGTGAAGATGTGAATGAGAAGTTCATTTCTAGCCAGTCATTTAATAACGGAACTTCCCTTCTAACTGCATAACCTCCGCCTCCAGTTTTCTCGTTGATTACTCCTGCTCCATATATGTCATTTACCTCCATTATGGCCAGCCCCGTTGTTTCATTTCTTCCATGGAAATTAAAGTTTCCTCTTTGAGTTGTACCACCTTGCTGTAACACTGAGGGATCTGCGATAATATTAATTTGACTGTTTTCTCTAAGTCCGTTGGGTGCCAAATACGAATCTCTGCTTCCTTGAACGTCCAGCCGCTGATATAAATGATCTCTGCATTGGGTAAGCTGCTGTATAAGGGCAGGTAAATGCCCTATAATCCTCTCGAATACTTCACTTTCAAGTTGAGTGTAGAGTTGGGGACAGTCTGAATCATTTCCTGTTGCCATGACTAACCAACTAAGTAAATACAAAAACGTGAACAGACTGAAGCACTAAAAATACAAGCAACATGAAACTTCGGACTAAAACTCTGCACTGTTCTCCAAATAATTAAATCAAAGTGCACAGAACTAATATTCAGAATTCACCAAGCTCTTTAATAAAATGTTAGTGCTAGTTTGTTCACGTTTTTGAATTTACTTAATTGGTGAGTCATGGCAAGGGGAGATGATTCGGACTCTCCCCAACTCTACTCTCAATTTAAAAGTGAAGTAGTCGAGTAGTCAAGAGGAGTATAACAGAACAGAAAAAGCAAACATACAGAAAAAGCAAACATACATGCTACAGGCTCTAGTACAAGCTAACTGTAAAAGTGAAGTGCAGTACTGTAATCAGATGTTATGGGTTCAAATATCACAGATAACAAAGGCATACAATACTAACATCATTTAAAAATATTACAATAATTTGATTTTACCAGAAGTGGCATAAATACACTGCTGTTAATGGAAATCTGTATAATTTAACAAAGCGTATTTGCAATATATACACATTGCAACAATTACTTTGAGCAATCATTAGTTTTGGTTTGTAGGTCTTAAGTATACTTAAATGTAAAGGTACGGAGAAATATAAAATACTTCATTATGGTGATAATGCATTGTATGTCACATAAGATGTTGCTAATTATCTCTTTTTTTTCTCTTTCCCCAACCCTTACCTCTCTTTTTTTATTTTTCTGTGTGCCATCAAAATGTTTCTATGTCATACACCTGTGAAAAATCACAAAATGCTTTACACCACAAGGAAGTAGGCCAAACCCCATGCCTCAACCTGCCCCCGCTCAACCGGCTACTGCACCGATGCCTAGCACATCTGGGACAAGACCTGACAGTACTGCCTTCACTACCCCTGCACTACCTGAGCCCTCCACATCAAGTAGCACTACACCATCAGCTGGTGCTGTGGTACCCTCCAGGAGTACTGGCAGAGGTGGTGACTTTGTCACCTGACAGGACTTGCCAGGATTGGTGCATAGGGTCATTTAGAGCACTATGTGCTTGCCTACGCTTGATGGAGAGGATGCTCTCTTTCATGGTTCGCAGGAGAAGACCTCAAGCACTCCAACAGCCAGCAGAGTAAGGGGACAGTAATGGGAGTCCTGTGGGTGAGGACTAGTTTCCAACTGTCCCCATGTTTGACAGTCATAGGTCTCTGTTGTTCACTCCCTAACCCCAATCATGGTGTCCCACAATGTTTTGTGCCACTAACCATCCCTGTCTCTTCTCTTGTTTGCTGTGTGTGCCTGAATATGCTTTCTCACCTACCCTACTTACCTGACCCAGAAATACCTACATCCCAGACCCAACATTCCTCTCTTATTGATGTAAAAAAAAAATCGTCCCATGCATAGCTGTCCACTTCACACACAATTTGATGTGACAGTCCACATTCAGCTAATACTCTATGCATATTTTTCATATTGCACTGTTAAAGAAATAGAAAGCTATGGTTATTTCTCACCTCCCTCCTGCAAATTCCTCCATTGCTTTCCCTTTATTCTTTCCACTGCTTGCCCCCCATTTTACCACTTTCCTATCAAACACATTTTACCACCTTTTAGCTGGTCAAATAATAGAATTATGCACCACACACATAAGTAACAAATCCCCACTGAAGCCCTTCACTTTTTGTCCTTTGTGTTTGCACAGAGTTTGGCCTCGTGCACCAATGCAGAGCAACAGTGAATGGTTCTTCACATCTTGTGGCATGGTCCGGTTGACTTCACGCAATGTTGAGTAAACACACCACTCTAATATAATACACAGTTCAGATTAAAGGCACTCATATTAAAAATGTCATATCCTTTTATTTCTTGGCACTGATGAATGTATGAATATGTAAGCTCATAAGTGTGCCATTGACGTTAATCAATTCAGTACTCTTTGTTTTTTATACAGTACTTCACTGTAGGCACTCCTTCTCACATTTGATCAAATTATCACATTTAATTATTTAATGACATCCCAAATACATATGTAAAACATTTTAATTGACCTGGATGTGAACCCTTTATCATCTGTTTTCAAAGAAAGAAGTTTACTGATGCTTTACCCCTGCTGCCATGAGTCAATTAAGCATCAGGTGCTTTTCTTCCACTCAGTACTGTCCAAAGTGTTGACTGCTACACCCCTCCACTCAACTTGTTTGTGTGGAGGTGAACAAAGTAATAAGACTATCCAAATGTTTTGAATGGAGCAGAGAACAGCATTTGTGTATCACTTAACTACTTGCAAATGGGGAAAGTAGTACCACTAATTTTTGAAGGTGAGATAAATTATGACACAACATTTGTGTTATGAACCATGTAAGAACACCACATTATAAGTATTTGTCAAGTTGCAGTAGGAGTCCTTAAATGTGTATCTCACATGAGCAAACACTTTTCCATCAAGTGCACAACCCTGCTGCTTGGATCTGTGCTATTGAAACTGTACATGAGTATGTATGATTTATGCTTAGTCCCCATTTCCTCTTTAGTTCATGAAAGCAAATGTAAAAACACAAAGCAAGGGTTTTCTGAAAGGCAGATCATGCCTTCTGAA
Source organism: Protopterus annectens (assembly GCF_019279795.1). Lineage (NCBI taxonomy): Eukaryota > Metazoa > Chordata > Ceratodontiformes > Protopteridae > Protopterus > Protopterus annectens. The sequence goes on along the minus strand of NC_056749.1, from coordinate 745,094,490 downwards.
CTTGATTGACTTATTTGAGGCAGTCACTAAAGCCGTAGACAAGGGTAAGGTGGTTCACATAGCCTATCTTGACCTCGCCAAGGCTTTTGACACCATCTCCCAATCTGGAATTATAGCTAAACTCACTAAACTAGGTATAAATCCCTACATCACAGGATGGGTTGCCAAATGGCTCACTTACTGAAACCACACTGTAAAAGTTGCAGACTCCAAATCTGACTTCAAACCAGTGACAAATGGAGTACCACAGGGTTCAGTCCTGGGACCTCTCCTGTTTGGTTTCTACTTCTCTGAAGTACAGGCTAACACAGAAGGCTTCTGGCTAAAGAAGTTCGCAGATGACTGCAAACTAGGAGCCATAGTCGAGTCCCCATATTATGTGGACATCTTACAGAAGGGCCTCACTGAGACAGATGCCTGATGTCAGAGGCATGGCTCAAGCTTAATGCCAAAAAGTGCATTGTCATCCCCTTTGGTAAAAACTCTGTACCCATGAACTACCACATAAAAGGCAGTCTACGTAATGCTGAATGTGTGATAAGAGACCTTGGGACCCAGGTGGACAGTAGTCTGTCCTTTGATAATCACATCGACATAGTAGTCAGGAAATCCTTCTATGTGGCACACCTCATCACAAAAGGGTTCTCATCCAGGAAAAAAGAGGTCATTGTTCCCCTCTACTCGGCATTCATTAGATCCATTATAGAGTACAATGCCCTTTTGGAATGTACCTCACAAGACATCTGCAGCAGCTGGAAAGGCCATAGACGTACCTCACAAAGAGGATTACTGCCTCAAACAGATGTCCTACACTGACCATCTCAAAAAACTCCAGCTTTACTCTGTAGCATCACACCTACTCCGAGGAGATCTGTGCCTAACATATAAAGCTATGTTAAACCCAGAGCTGTTGGACATGCTACACCTAAAGAAATCCCAATCCCTCCGAGCTACACACTCTAGGGACCTAAACCTTGTCATCACAATAAACAGGACATGCTGGAGGGATAGATTCCTGTCCCAGAGACTTCCTATATTCTGGAACAAGCTACCCATCTATGTCAAGCAAAGTTCCTCATTAGCACTCGTCAAGAAAAATCTTGATGAGTGGATGGGAAATAGGAAATACACCCTGGTGATCACTTCTGTGGCTCTGCTCAACAGGGGCACAGTAAATTAACTTTCTTGGGTGGCGTAAGCCAGAGAACCTTGTTGGCTAGGCTTACTTAGGCCCTTGGGCCAATAGCCTAGTAACTACCTATGAACCTATAAGAAAGAACACATATTTACACTGTGGCCATGTGTCACCTGCACCCATGCCCTTGAAATGTGGTCTGTCAGTATTTGTTCCCAAATATAGCAACTGCACTACAGAAAATAATTAAAATGCTTTTTTATATGGCATGTACTTCTTTATATTGACAATACACATTAATATTTTCCAATGGTTGTATAATATGGACAGCTGTTAACATATAGTTTGAAAATCTGTAATTTTAAGGTATACCTGCACATTAGAAACATAACAGCAAATGTTACATTGTGCACTCTCATTAATCTAATAACATGAAGACCTTTAATATCTTGACATTTTACATGCCTACATATCCATGTCATACACGTCTCCCAACATCTTCTCACAAACATCCAGTGCTGATGGCATCCAGTATAAATTGTCCTGCAGCCTTGTAAAAATGAGACTTGTGCCATGGCTTTTGCATAAAGTACTGAGTTCTTCAGTCCCTGTACTTAGATAGATAGGGGTTTGTTTCTCACTATATTCAACTGGTGTGTGTGTGTGTGTGTGTGTGTGTGTGTGTGTGTGTGTGTGTGTGTGTGTGTGTGTGTGTGTGTGTGTGTGTGTGTGCGTGTGCGTGCATGTGTGTGTGTGTTTGTGCACTTGCTTAACATTACAGACAGCATTTTACACCAGCAAGTGGGCACTGCTATAACCATCTTCCTCTCACCAGACTCTGCTGATTTCATTAGCTATAGCTGTCTGTCAAACATGTTCTATTAATATCACAGATGAAGTTAAGATCCCTAGAGTGATTGACTCTTGTGCAGTTATATTTACAGATATGCAGAATTTCTGTCAAGGTAGGGTCAGAGACTGGCCTGTAGGCCAGGCAGAAGTCACCTCATCCTATATGATACAGAATACAATGACAGGGCTTTCAGTCTATCCACGTATGGTATGGCATGGTTTGTAGGCTCTATATTTTCATGTTGAAAAATCCCTGTGGTCTCTACAGCTGCTGCAAGTGGTGAGGTACATTCGAAAGGGAGCATTGTGCTCAGTTAGTGTTCTGATGTGGGTCAAGTACAGTGATGTTAAAACATCCACAAACCTGGATATGATGGTCTGACTTATGAGGTGCACAACATAGAAGGCTTTCTTTACAACTATGGAAACTTGGTGGTTCAGATTGTTATTTACCTGTGTTCCCAGGTCTTGCACCATGGGTTTCAGTTTGGGGGGGGGGGTGTTGTCAATGCTATAATTAGCATATAATTCCATTTTTCAAGAGGCAGAAATAATGGCCCTTTTTGGCATTTATTTTCAAACTGTGTGGCATTGGCACCAATAATTTGTCTTTTTAGCCTCTCCTGTAATATGTTTACCTCATTGGTGGACTCAATGATTGCACCCAATTTACAATACAATAGAAACCTTGCAAGCCAAGGGTCATACACTTTAGCCTGGACTTCTGAAAAATAGATTTTGAACAGTAAAGGGCCAGTACAGATCCTTGTGGTGTGCCACTGCAGATGGCTGTACTGATTGAGGTTGACTCACCAATTTTGTCAGTATGTGTTCTGTTGTGAACCAATTGGCTAACCATCTAGTGATTTAAACATTAATCCACAGCTGGGAGAGTGTCTCAATGATACCTGAGTGAGGGATTGTGTCAAAACCCTTGGCCGGATCATGATAGGTGGTATGCAATGTCTTACCTTCATCCAGGGCTTTGATGACTTTCTCAAAGGAGTCTACTAAGTTTAATAAGCATGATCAACCCTTAATGAAGCCAAATTAGATTGGGTTTAGAGTTTGAAGGTCACCTATGGCCTTATTAATAAGGTCCATGATGATTCTTTCCATGGCCTTGCAAAAGAGACTGGCTGATGGCCCCCTCTTTATGCAAGGCAATTGCTGCTGCTCTTTTCCACTCCACTGGAACAAAGCCAGTTCTCAGGCTATGGTTATATTTGATCCACTAAGTCCCATTTTAGATTGCTTAGTAAGCAACCTGGGATATTATCTGGTACCATTGAGGTTTTTATCCTTGAAAAGTGCAGATATGACCTGATGTCTAGAAATACTAGGCAGGGGACTGGTGACAGGTATGCTTTGGGATATGGCTGTTAGGACCAGGGGGTTGAAGTTTGTGTCAAATCTGTCAGCTAGCAGGTTGGCCATATCCTCTTGTGCAACTTCATGTTTAGACTCCTAGCATTAAGCAGCAGAAGTCTCAGTTTGCCTTGTTATGTCAGAACGTCTGCTGCTTTCATATTGGCTAACAAAGGCACTATAGGGAGGCAAAGCCCTTTGCTATATCCAACAACCTAGAGGACACAGATTCAGTCCATCTCTGGCAAAGCAGCATGGCTTGTCGACCATATAAAACTAGGCTGACAGATACTGGTTCCCCCTGAACTTGACACCAGAAGATAACCCAATTTTTGAAGTTCATCAGTATTGTTTATATTATGGCATCATCCTGGAAAAAGGTAGAATGCTGCTTAGGGCTAGGGTCATACCTGCCTGAGACACATAATATGACAGTTCAGTCATGTGTGTGTTCATATAGCCCAGAGAGGTGCATTATGAAAACAAACGCATAACCCAATGATAATGTAGACATCACACCCCTATGAGCAGACCAAGTGGTATTTGACCAGTGTACTGAGGTAGATGGTATGAGGAACATCCATCAGCATGTGTCCACAGTGGTAACTACTCTCTTGTATGTAACACAACTCCTGAGCATGTGCAAGACATCCCCACTGAAGGCCATAATACTTCTATAGTTCACAGCTTTCCTAACACCAGTAACTGAGTACAATGCATCCTTCATCATGATGTACTCCCTACACATCTTCCAGGGATGTGTAATTCAATATACCATTTTTACCACAGTGAGCTCCCAAACATCTTATTGGCCATACCTTGGTATTCGTGTTGCATAAACATTACTGTCTGATGCTGTGGAACCCCCATCAAAGTGTTATATCAGATGCACATGTGATACCAGTTTCAGTGATGCACACAGTACATACATAGCTGTTTGGCAACATTGATGGCATGGGTTACAGTCATGACAGTGTGGATTGTGATATATATATATATATATATATATATATATATATATATATATATATATATGTATGCCATGCACACCAGGCAACTAGCCTGGATTAATCAAAATGTCACATACAGGTATAGCAGTGTTTCTCCTAACACCTGCTGTAGATGTTACAGTGTTAGGACGGTGTGCTTGATTCCCCTCACAGATTGCTGACATCTCATAAAAGTTGTACAAGTGTGTTTCTGCAGAACCATTTATGATCACTCACAATGACATATGTTATTTCAGAGACATGGGATTACTGGTGTATTATTCTGATATTGTCCATGATTGTGTGTGCTTCTGTTTACTGTTGTCCGTGAGCCTGTAACTATGTGTCCCACTTGGTGGAGACCTCTGCTGACATTACAGTCATATTCAGGCAACTCATTTTTAACAGCTTCACAATATGCACCTAAACCCTGTTGTATATAACATCCCTGATGGATGTCCTCTCCATTGCTCATGTCAGGATTCATATATCATAAGCACATCTTCTCCATTGTTATGTCGTCTTGTGTGACAGTCACATAATATACATTTTTACTGTGCAGCCCATACTGTATCATGCCAAAATGCGATTAGTGTTCCTGCTACAACTGTCTTCATTTAAATGTGAGGCAAAGCAAATAGGCAGTTGATGTCTTCTACCCAAAACTGAAGTAACATTGTAACATCTGAAGAAACAGTGCTTATACTGTGACAGCACTGACGTTCAATAAATGCTGGATTTCTGCTTTTATTTGATTTGGGGTATAAGACATCAACTGCCTATTTGCTTTGCCTCACTCTTCTGGTCTTTTTCAGTGTGTTTATTTGGAAGAGTGAGGCTTTTACTACCTTTGCTGCATTTTTTATCATTTGTCTTCATTTAAATGCTCTAATCTGCTGTACATATATATGTTTCACCTGTTTGCTTTCCTTGTGTTCATTCCTACAATTCATCCAGGTATCCATATTCAATACACATGCTTCCCCTGACTGTTTATTTTAAATTGTAGTTCATGTACTGTGATGGATCATTTACACAGCTTATGTTCAGTATGCTTGAAATGTTATTTCACAACACTCTGCACTGTATACACTGTCCTGTAATGTGTGTAAACTATATAAATTGCTATATTCTAATCCTGGTAATTGATCATTTTTAATTTCTCTAGGATTTTGGGTTTCTAATGCCATGATGGGAATTGACCTCATTCATAAATGAAAGTATGATTAAAGTACATGAAAGTTGTCCTGTTTCAATCTTTGATGTTGCAAAATAACACCAGCTGGAGCCAACCAGTGTTAAAAATCACCAAAATCTTAACAGAAGTAACACTGCTGCAGCCGGATAAATGAACAGTTCCAATTTGTTTAAAATAAAATAAATCCACAAGTTCAGATTGAGCGCTTTCTTCCCTTTGAAAAGAGATTGCATCAGAATCTACCACTTCTAATCCAATTTCCCCTTAAATACTAAATTAATAACTGACAATATCCAATTAACTACATAAAGCAACACATCCTTAAAAACTTTAAAATACAATATATCATAGTTAAAAATACACTGCTAAAACATTATCTTCATTTAATAAAACTACACAGAAAATATTTAACTACTGACTTCAAAGTGTAAATTATTTCATAAAAGCTGCTTTATTATGTAACAAGGGCTTGATGAAATTTTATCATTAAGCCAAGGGTCTTGGCTTGCCTGTAACTTAATTTGCCACCTTACCTCCCTTTCCTCTATGTGGCTTGTATAGTCACCTCCTCTTGGATTTTGTGATACTCTTTCCAGTATAGCAAACTCAAACTCAGAAAAGCTCGGGCATACAATAGAATGCTTGTATAATGCATTATTCATGTTATTAGTTAGTATTTGATACGTGTGTTCATATATCCTGTCCCTTAACCTTTTCCAAACTATTTAAGGTTGGGTCTAGCGCTGGATCCTAGACCCAACCTTAATTAGTTTGGAAAAAGCTATTATGGAGGATGTATATAGGTTGAAAGCCAGAGAATGACATAATCCCACGATAAAGAATTTGAGTAAGAAGGAAAATGAAGTTTTTAAAAACTGAGAGAGAACAAGACAAAAAGAGTGATGTGTCCAGATAAAGGGGGTGGCATGGTTTTATATGACACCCTTGAATACTCGCAAAAATTTTTTGAAATGTTAAATGATTCACTTACTTATTCATTATCCTCTATTAATGAGAAAAACATTAGTCATCGAAGGATAGATTTCTATTTAGAGGAATATTTAATAGAGGAAAGAATATCAGTGGATTTATATAACTTCTTGAAAGTTAAGAGGCTAATAGTGGCTACTATGTTTGGGATCACCAAGACCCACAAGGGTCTTGAAAATTTGTCATTTAGAACAAATCTGAACTTGTGGATTTATTTTATTTAAATAAATTGGAACTGTTCATTTATCCAGCTGCAGCAGTGTTACTTCTGTTAAGTTTTTGGTCAGTCTTTGATGTTAGCCAGAATTGCTCTTCGAAGCATCTGCAATGTGCCAGGTAATGACTCCTTCTGCAATTCGTACTGAGTTACATCCATCAGTAACATATCTAAGTATGATTGTAAATTCTTTTTTATAAGACCTGCTGCTCCTACTACTACTGGAACTGTTTGGGTATCCTTCTTCCACAATGCCCTTGTTTTTGCCTTCAAATCCTGGTATTTTATGACGTTGTATCCCTCTGTACATAAGACACTGTAGTGAAGGGGTGTAGCAATTTCAACAATCAACACTACTTTTGTCTTCTTTTCATGGACTATTATATCTGGTCTTCTAGCATCTATTTTTTGAACTGTTGGTAATGGATTATCCCATGTGATATAAATTTAATCATTTTCTTTTATGCTTTGTGGCTTATGTTTCCAGTGTTTTTCAGCTACCTTAATATTATAATGTTTGCACAATCCTCAATGCAATAGTCTTGCCACATTATTATGCCTTTCAGTATACAGTCCTTCTGCCATTATTATATCAGAACCAGCAACAAGATGTGTGACTGTTTCCAGTTCTGTTTTACAAAAAACACATTTGTCTGTTTCTCCCACATGTTCAATAGACTTTGTAAACCAGCATGAACATACTCTACTGTGTTGGGGCACCAATATTAACTTTTTATCTTTTGGTTCAAATTCACCTTCCTTAGCCATTCCTGTGTTTGATCCTGATCAACATCAAGTTGTTCCAAGAGTTTTCTATACTTGCAACTATGTTTATGCATTTTCCACATTTCTTGCCTTCTATTCTGATCCTTCATCTTATATTCATTATTTTGTTTTTTTTTGGCACATTTAGTTGCTGCCTGATTTTTATCTACTTCTGGTTTGATTTCCATTCCAGCTTGACACCAATATGCTTCTGCTAAACTAAGCAAGGAAGTCACCTTAGACTTAATCTCCTCATGTTTCCAAACTTTCACTATGTTTGGACCTTGTGAGGTCAGCAGATATCTATGCAGCCCCAAGACTGCAGATCTGTACATGTAATCAGTTTTGAGGAGGCCCATACCTCCTTCAGAACAGGAAATATATAATCTTGGTATGCACTAATTTTAATAAATCATTCGATGCGCATGAAGCATCTTTCTTGTTTTCCTGTCTAACACATCCAACACCTTTTGGGGCCAGTCAATCACTTCAAAACTGTAAGTTATGACAGGCAGAGCAAATTGGTTTATAGCTTGAACTTTGTTCCTAAACATCAGTGCTGTTTTTAGTATTAATTTAAGTCTTCTAAAATATTCCTTACTAAGATTTATTCTCATTTGTTCATGTTTTATTGTTGATCCTTCATCAATTTGCAAATATTTATATACTCCCTGTTGCTCAAGTTCTTTTATATCACATTCCTGTCCAAAAACTGATGTTTTTTTGGTGCTGCAGTTTTCCTGCTTTAAAGGTTGCTTTTGCACATTTATCAAGACCAAATGACATTCTTATATCATCTGAAAAAGTTTTGACCACTTGCAGTTGTGCTTTCAGTTCCTCATCTGATGAACTGTAAATGTAAATCATATACAAAAAGAAGATGAGAAGTCTTTATACTTTGTTGCTTTCTTGGAGCCAAATTGTAGTCATGACCTGCTTTAAAGGTTGCTTTTGCACATTTATCAAGACCAAATGACATTCTTATATCATCTGAAAAAGTTTTGACCACTTGCAGTTGTGCTTTCAGTTCCTCATCTGTTGAACTGTAAATGTAAATCATATACAAAAAGAAGATGAGAAGTCTTTATACTTTGTTGCTTTCTTGGAGCCAAATTGTAGTCATGACCTAATCTGTTACGCTGACAGCTTAATGGGTTAAGGTCAGGCAAAAGAGCAGCAATGACTGAGGGTCATCCTGGAATATCCCCCATTGAATTTTTATCCCTTGAATAATAATATGTTCTTTATGATGGCTTAACTGCAAAATAGTTTGCCACTGTTTCATGGTTGTTGTAATGTAATCAAACATTGTAGGGTGTATCTTACACATTTTTAAGCATTATTTTATCCCTGAATGTGGGATACTGTCAATTATTTTGTAGTCTATCCATGCCATACTTAAATTCTTCCCCTTTTTACAGTTCTCCATTATGACTTTGTTTAACAACAAACGATCCTTTGTTCTGTATCATGTTTTTTTATTACCCTTTTTTTACATTGCCATGATTGAGTTTTCTTCTAATGACTATAAACTTTGTCGGCATCAATTCCAGTGTGTAGTTTATGTCATCGGAAGGCAAGTTATTGGTCTATAGTTTTTAAGATAGCTTGCGAGTTTGCTCTTAAGTAGGAGTATTGTTTTTCCTGTTATTAACCAGGCTGATGTCTGTTGGGGTGTGCATATAAATGGTTCTTACTCATAGCTAAATCATCATGTAAAGATGTTAATTCTTTTAGTCAGAAGTTAGATGCTGCATCTGGGTCTGGGTCTTTCCAATTAGGAGCTTTTCTTAACTTTGTTTCTGCCTCTCTAGCCATTACTTCATTCCATTTCATATTCTGTGCATTTGAACTTATTATTATTTCTTTTACTTCTTCTATTCATTTAGCATCTTTGTTATGTTCCATAGGATATTCATAGATATTTTTCCAAAATTCATCTATTTCTTCTTTTTTGGTGGAGTTTCAATTAATTTTGTCTTGTCTCCCAATACTCTATAAAACTTTTTTGGGTCATTAATAAATTGCTTACTTTGTACTTTTCCTTTATATTTATCTGCATATCTTCTAAGTTTTTCTGCCTGTGCTGATACTTTTAGTTTATTATTCATGACAGTACATGATAGATTCTGATCTGTACTGATACTGCTCATTGCTTTTATCACATCTATCTTTCTTTCTGAGTATTTTTGTTGATCTGTTCCCTCTTCTATAATCTTCTAACAGTGATGATTCTTGCCTTAATTGCTTTATAATTTTCTCTAGTCAACACTTCCATGATGTCATTCAATTCCTCCCCTTCCTTTCCCTTACTGCCCTGTGTTTTTGTGGTAAAACTTTGTTAATAATTTAGCTGCACAGTAATATATCCCATTTACTTCTGTTATATTGTATGCATCTCTATGGACAGTCCTGATTACTGTGTTCATTTGTTTTATCAAACTTCTATCCTCCTGGGTTTTATTGACTTCCTGTAGTCTATTTCTTTCATTGATCATGTCTTTCCATCTCTATTAAATCAAGCAACTCTTCTCTTAGATCTTTTTCTTCTAAACTGAGGGAACATTCTTTGTTCTCCATTTCCTGTGGGCATTCAACAGTTCCAGAGCATCTTCCTGTGCCACATTCTCTTCAGTTTCATCAAGTATCATCCATTGCTCTTTCATATGGGAACTCACTGGCCTATCACTCCACAACATTGATTGCGTCAGAGTTGCCACAGGTTCTTGTTCCTCCCTTTGCTGTGCTACTCCAAATGAACATTTGTACTGGTTTCCTATGGAAGGCTCCAAAGTATCTTCATATGTCAACTGATCAGATGTTTCTCACTCCACTGGTTTCTCCTTAATTTGGAGATCCATTGCTCTATCCTGTTGTCGTGTTTTCTGATTTAAATTTTCTACACTAAATCCTTCACTTTACATGTAATCCATAACCTCAGTTTCTATTTTAACTTCTCCATTGCTAATCCTCTTTTCTACTTTTCCTCTTTGTTTTCTTATTTTTTGTATTGTAAAATTTTCCATGTCCAGATGCCTTTGCTGCATTTCTCTTCAAATATCTTTGATGCTGCTCTTTTTTGTATTGATTGGTTTTGCTTTCTCCTTTGCATAGATATTACAACTTATTAAATCTCTTTTTCTTTCCCATGTTCATATTTCTTCTTCAGATGTCTGCTGATCTTCCATTTTCTCCTTACTTTGCGGACTCATTCCATCATGTTGTGATGTAAGCTGTGTTAGACTTTCTACACTAAATCCTTCACTTCTTAAGTATTTCATAACTTCAACTTCTATTTTTTTAATGTCTACTTTACTAATCATCTCTTCTACAATCCCTCTTTGTGATATTATTTTTTTATTGATTTTTCATATCTGGATGCCTTTACCTTATATTTCTCTTTGAATATGTTTGCTGCTACCTTTTCGTGTTGATTAATTCGTCTTTCTTCTTAGCTTAAATATTCCACCATATCAGATCTCTCTTTCTTTCCCACATCCATATTTCTTTTTTATACCTTTCAAAAGCTTCTAGATTTTCTTCTTTATATTTTCACATTCCTTAGATGCTTCTTTTTCCAAAAGGATCAAGGTTTCTTGGTTCATATAATGTTTTTCATAAATCTGTTGAATTAATGAACAGAATTTGTTATTTGAAGCTTCTGACAGTTTTTTTTTTGTGGAAGTTTCCCCTAATTTCTCTCTTAATCTTTTTGTATATCTACTGCCTGAAAATTCTGGGTTTCTTGCATATTAGTAACAATACATCATTTCTTTCTTATACTTAATAGTTGACGCGATCCTCTTTATGGCTCTTTGTTGCCTATCAGTTTTTGTGATTTTTGTGGACTGATACTTCCTTCTACAATGGGGGGGGGGTATCCTTCCCCTAGACCTGGCCTAGCCCCATTGTAGGAATGTTTATGTGTCTTGAGGATTCTACACTGTCATTTGTCCCATCCTGGCACCAGTGCACCTACCAGCATTGGGCACTTTTTTATCCTGGGTGTTGTGCACCCAGCTATCTTTCTTATTTTTTAACCTTCTTCTGTCCATAATATATGCTATATAAAATACAGACTATACATCAGTGTCATCTTGGTGAGATTCCTGAAAAAACAGGTTCCACCTCATTAAGGTACTCAACAAGACTTGAGAACGAATTCAATTCCAGCAATACTGCTCTCCTTTGCTTGCTGACTTATTATTTCTGCACTTGAACCCCACAATATTCTGCACTGTATACACTGTCCTGTAATGTGCTTGGATCATATAAATTGCTATATTATTAACCCTGGTAATTATTGTGGCATTCTACGCAATTGTGCAGACCTAGTTTGCCTGTATATAAACAGGTCTACATTTCTGCTGCTGTCCATGTTGCTTTACATGGTTTCCTGGCTGGCAACACTGTTGTTAGCCATGAAACCATGCTTTTTTATGCTTAAACAACATGTGCAGCATGAATATATAATTAGTGCTGCTGCTCACTACACAAACATGTAAACTCCATGTAGGTTTTATGCAAACCCTACACGGAGTTTATTGAATCCCTGGGATAGTCTTTCTCTGAAAGCTCTCTGCAGATAATGTTTTATTATCCAAATAATCTCACCATAAATATTATTATTATTATTATTTTTAGACTATGTAAATCTTTATTATTCAATCTTTCAATACAATTATTTATTTATTTATCTATTTATAGTTTCATATGTTCATAGGTGTTTACTGGGCTAAAGGCCACAAGGGTCTTTTTAAGCCTAGCCATGCATCCCAAATCACTGACAATTTCTGATACCCTTGATAAGTGTAAGCATGGGCCTGGAAGATGAACCATTTACAGGTTACCCACCTGCTTCAGAGACATAGGTGCCAAATCAGGGATGAATTTCAGGTTTCCCATCCAATTGTCCAAGTTGCACTTGAATTGGATTAGGGAGTAACTCTGATTCACAAGGATGGGGAGCCTGTTCCATAGATGGGATAGTCTCTGGGATTCATACCTATCTCTCCAGCAGGTCCTATTTATATCACAGGCAAGGTTTAAGTCTTTAGACTGGGTAATTCTGGTGCTGTTTGTTTTGTGGATATGCAGGAGGTCCATCAGAGTGGGGTCTGACAATGCCTTGTATGCTGGGCATAGATCTCCCCTCAAAAGCCTGTAGGAGACAGAATACAGGGATAGGGCCTTGAGATGGTCTGCATAGGACATATTACTCACGCCCTGTATTCGTTTACTGAGAAACCTCTGTGGACATTCCAATTGTTGGATATGCCTGGTTAGGTACATACTTCCACATTCTCTTCAATTTCATCACGTATCACCCATTGCTCTTTCTTGTGGGAATTCACTCGCCTATCACTCCAAAACATTGACTGCATCAGAGTTGGCTCAATTTCCTGTTCCTCTCCTTGCTGTGCAACTCCAACTGAACATTTTTACTGGTTTCCTATGGAAGGCTCTAAAGTATCTTCATATGGCAACTGATCAGATGTTTCTCACTCCACTGGTTTCTCCTGAATTTGGAGATCCATTGCTCTATCCTGTTGTTGTGTTTTCTGACTTAAATTTTCTACACTAAATCCTTTACTTCACAGATACTCTATAACCTCAGTTTCTTTCTTTGACTTCTCCATTGCTAATCCTCTTTTCTACTTTTCCTCTTTGTTTTCTTATTTTTGTACAGTAAAATGTTTCATGTCCAGATGCCTTTGCTGCATTTCTCTTCATATAGCTTTGATGCTGCTCTTTTTTATATTGATTGGTTTTGCTTTCTCCTTTGCATAGATATTACACCTTATTAAATCTCTTTTTCTTTCCCGTGTTCATATTTCTTCTTCAGATGTCTGCTGATCTTCCATTTTCTCCTTACTTTGCGGACTCATTCCATCATGTTGTGATGTAAGCTGTGTTAGACTTTCTACACTAAATCCTTCACTTCTTAAGTACTTCATAACTTCAACTTCTATTTTTTTTTACTTCTATTTTACTAATCTTCTCTTCTACATTCCCTCTTTGTGATCTTATTTTTTAATTTATTTTCCATATCTGGATGCCTTTACCTATATTTCTCTTTGAATATCTTTGCTGCTACCTTTTCATGTTGATTAATTTGTCTTTCTTCTTAGCTTAAATATTCCACCATATCAGATCTCTCTTTCTTTCTCACATCCATATTTCTTTTTTATACCTTTCAAAAGCTACTAGATTTTCTTCTTTATATTTTGCACATTCCTTAGATGCTTCTTTTTCCAAAAGGATCAAGGTTTCTTGGTTCATATAATGTTTTTCATAAATCTGTTGAATTAATGAACAGAATTTGTTATTTGAAGCTTCCGACAGTTTTTTTTTTTTTTGTGGAAGTTTCCTCTAATTTCTCTCTTAATCTTTTTGTATATCTACTGCCTGAAAATTCTGCGTTTATTGCATATTAGTAACAATACATAATTTCTTTCTTATACTTAATAATTGACACTATCCTCTTTATGGCTCTTTGTTGCCTATCAGTTTTTGCGATTTTTGTGGACTGATACTTCCTTCTACAATGGGGGGGGGGGGTATCCTTCCCCTGGACCTGGCCTAGCCCCATTGTAGGAATGTTTATGTGTGTTGAGGATTCTACACTGTCATTTGTCCCATCCTGGCACTAGTGCACCTACCAGCATTGGGCACTTTTTTATCCTGGGTCTTGTGCACCCAGCTATCTTTCTTATTTTTTAACCTTCTTCTGCCCATAATATATGCTATATAAAATACAGTCTATACATCAGTGTCATCTTGGTGAGATTCCTGAAAAAACAGGTTCCACCTCATTAAGGTACTCAACAAGACTTGAGAACGAATTCAATTTCAGCAATACTGCTCTCCTTTGCTTGCTGACTTATCATTTCTGCATTCGAACCCCACAATATTCTGCACTGTATACACTGTCCTGTAATGTGCTTGGATCATATAAATTGCTATATTATTAACCCTGGTAATTATTGTGGCATTCTGCGCAATTGTGCAGACCTAGTTTGCCTGTACATAAACAGGTCTACATTTCTGCTGCTGTCCATGTTGCTTTACATGGTTTCCTGGCTGGCAACACTGTTGTTAGCCATGAAACCATGCTTTTTTATGCTTAAACAACATGTGCAGCATGAATATATAATTAGTGCTGCTGCTCACTACACAAACATGTAAACTCCATGTAGGTTTTATGCAAACCCTACACGGAGTTTATTGAATCCCTGGGATAGTCTTTCTCTGAAAGCTCTCTACAGATAATGTTTTATTATCCAAATAATCTCACCATAAAATATTATTATTATTATTTTTAGACTATGTAAATCTTTATTATTCAATCTTTCAATACAATTATTTATTTATTTATTTATTTATTTATAGTTTCATAGGTTCATAGGTGTTTACTAGGCCACAAGGGTCTTTTTAAGCCTAGCCATGCATCCCAAATCACTGACAAATTCTGATAACCCTGATAAGTGTAAGCATGGGCCTGGAAGATGAACCATTTACAGGTTACCTGCCTGCTTCAGAGACATAGGTGCCAAATCAGGGATGGATTTCAGGTTCCCCATCCAATTGTCCAAGTTGCACTTGAATTGGATTAGGGAGTAACTCTGATTCACAAGGATGGGGAGCCTGTTCCATAGATGGGATAGTCTCTGGGATTCATGCCTATCTCTCCAGCAGGTCCTATTTATATCACAGGCAAGGTTTAAGTCTTTAGACTGGGTAATTCTGGTGCTGTTTGTTTTGTGGATATGCAGGAGGTCCATCAGAGTGGGGTCTGTCAATGCCTTGTATGCTGGGCATAGATCTCCCCTCAAAAGCCTGTAGGAGACAGAATCCAGGTATAGGGCCTTGAGATGGTCTGCATAGGACATATTACTTACGCCCTGTATTCTTTTACTGAGAAACCTCTGCGAACATTCCAATTGTTGGATATGCCTGGTTAGATACATACCAAAGGGGGCACTGTACTCAATAATAGGTCTGATGAATGCCGAATACAGTGGAACAATGAATTCCTTGGACTTAGATGCCATACCTTTGTTTATAAGTTGCGCAACATAAAATGATTTCCTCACCACTGTAGACAAATGATGATCAAAGTCTAGATTACTATCTATGTGTGTCTCAACTCTAAGGGGCGTGTTTTCAATATGACAGTTGCCAGGGGTGGATGACTTCCAAAAGGATACTATTATGCATTTCTTGGCATTTAGTTTTAGTCCATGGCTCTGACACCAGTTGTTTGTCTATGTCAGCTCCTCCAGGAGAACATTTGTGTCAGTATGAGATTCAATGTTTTAACATTTGTTTACTTGGAAAGTCTAACTGGGACAGAGCCCATGTTCAGTGGAGGTCCAGGGAGAAATACTCCAGATGCATATCTTTGGAATATGGGAGGAAAGCAGAGCACCCAGAGAAAACCCATGTGCATGCGGGGAGGACATGCAAACTTCACAGAGAAGGCACCTCAGCCTAGAATTGAACTAGAGAACTTCTTGCTGTGAGGCAACAATGCTAATGCTGTACCACTGTGCAGCCAAATTAGAAGTATAAACTATTGAATAAATCAAAAATATCTACTTTTTAATTAGTTGTGATTTAAATTAATTTGTACATCCTCCTTCTGAAAACAGCTTGCCATCCATAAAAGTTATTAATACAATGCAGTTAAGCAAATTCTAAATCTTTATACATTAGATTTATTTTTTATTTATGAATTTCCTTTGGCATGTATGATAAGGATTAATTCAAGCAACTACTGTATTGCGTGAATGGGTGTGCCTTCTTTCAAGGCTGGGCATCGGGTTGGCACCTTGGCATTGTAAAAATCTACTGCCAATCATAAGCGGACCAGAGTTCCGCTGTGGCAACCCCTAACCAGAAAAAGCCAAAAGACATTACTTTTACTGTGTTTAAAATTATTGCCAAATACATTAGAATCTAAGTCTGGAAAACTAAACTCTTCCCATCCTTTGATTTAATGCTGGGAATCTAGGCATGTTTCTACTTTTCTTTTAAATTTCAAACCATTGTTTTAATCTCTGCCTTGCTTCAATTCGGCTAGATAATCACTCTTTTTTCAGCTCTACCCTCACTCAATCCTCAGACACATGTATTAACTGCATCCTCTATTTTATCTGTTACCATTACCTTCCACTCTTCCACTAATTACCACATTTATGGGAGCCCACTGAACATTGAAGGTGTTAAAAGAGATCTGGGGATGCAGGTTGACAGCAACCTCTCCTTCAACCACCACATTGTCACTGTTGTCAGAAAGTGTGTCTATGTGGCACATCTCATTACCAAGGGTTTTGCATCCAGGAAGATAGAGGCCATCATCTCTCTCTACTCTTCCCTCATTAGACCAATCATAGAGTACAATGCCCCATTTGGAATGTACCTCACTAGACACTTGCAACAGCTGGAGGGGCCACAGCAGTACCTCACGAAGAGGATACTAGACATGAAACACATGTCCTATCTGGACAGACTCAAAAGACGCCAGCTATTCTCTGTCTCATATCGTCTACTTAGAGGCGATCTCTGCTTGACTTATAAAGCCATGTTTAACCCAGCTCTGTTAGAAATGCTACATCTAAAGAAATCACAATCCCTCCACACCACACACTCCAGAGACCTCAACCTCATTACCACAGTCAACAGAACATGCTAGAGGGACAGGTTTCTCACCCAGAGACTGCCCATGCTCTGGAATAGACTTCCCATAAATGTCAAGCAGAGCACCTCATTATCCCTCTTCAAGAGAAGTCTCGATAAGTGGATGGGGAATAGAAAGTTCACACCGGGGATACTCCAGTGGGTCTTCTTGGTAGAAGCACTAGGAACTAAGGCAGCACAATGCCAGGGCACTTCTATGGGCTAGGCTTGTAAAGGCTCCAGGGCCATTAGCCTAGTACGCAACTATGAACCTATGAACCTATGAACATTCTCTTAATTCCACCTCAAAATTCCTTATTTAATTCCTTATTTTTGCTCCATGTGTAATAAATACCCCTCTAGTCAGCTTCCTTTCTCCTCTCATGTCTACTGTATGTAGTTTGTCTTTTCTCTCTGTATTATGCCCTCCAGCAGTCACCCTTAGCATCAACATTCCTTGCTTCAACATCCATTGATTCTCCCAAGCATTCTTTCTGACCTTGGAAATAAAATAACATGAAATTCACCCTATATTATCCTATCACTTTATGTTTAAAATATCATTATAGCTATTAAATAGTTCTCTAAAGTGTATTTGCAGCAATATTCAGGCTGCAATAAGAAGCAATTACTGCACCCATTTTTCAAGCATGACTCTCTCAACCATCCATCTCTTTTTCCCCCCAATTAATTCATTCCTATTCACCCCACCACCATCACTGATTAGACTGTCTGATCATCTTTTCGTAGCACTTTACTCCAGCAACCCCTCAACTATCTGTAGCCCATCTTCTGTAAATTCCTGAATTGTCTGCAATTTAGCCTAAATTCATGCAACTACACTTTATAATGTTTCCCTAATCAGTTTAACAATATGGATGTCAACACCTCCTGTAGCTATTAAAAGCCCTCCCTTAGCTTCCTAGCCCCTACTTCTCCCCCCTCTCAAGTTGGGCTTAATGAACCAATGAGCATGAATGAATGACATGTCAGAAGTAAAATACTCCCCCGTTGCAAAAGTTCCATAAGGTTTTAGGCTATCCTTCAGGCATTTCTCACCTTCACGGATTACCCTCCTATCATCCTATCCTATCTTCCCCTACTCTGCTAGACATACACAAGCAAGGACTTAATTTACTATACCAATTTTCATCATCCCCCATACCGAATAAATAGCAGGACATATAATGGTTAAGGTGTTTACCTCCCTGACATAAGGTACAGGGTTTGAGTCTCACCTTTGAAAGAAAAATTAGCTAGGCTTTAAATACCCCACAGAGGCGGGTAGCCTAGAACTTACCTATATAAGCATGGCAATGAATCCACTAACTTAATTAACTCAACTGAAGACAGCTCACATTTTACATTCCCATCTCTATCTATGCAAAATGATTACAAAATCCCCAAACATGTATTTGTAGAGTAAATATTAATCCTACACTCAACCCTACTTTTACACTCTAACCAACAGCCAGTTCTTGAAAACAGGATTTCTTGGTTTTTATTTTATTTTTACATTTGTTAACCGGGTTAGTCCGACTGGGCCCAGAGAGCCCTTTTTCAGAGGAGACCCAAGGAGAAAAGCTCCAGGAAAGTAATTAAAAAATAACAAAAACCTAACAATTCAAGTTGTAAAATACTTAACACTACAAAAATAGAGACAAATATACAATATGAATATATACAAGGTGAAAGTACAGTATTTTATTTTATTTATTTATTTTATTGCATTTATTTACCGGGAACGTCCACTGGCCCTAAAAGAGCCCATTTTCCGTGGAGGCTCGGGGAGAAAAGCTCTGAGATACAGGAAAATATAAACATTAATTAGTACAGAAGTAGAAACAGTGTTACAGATAGTGAATATAGTAACCTATACATAATATATACATAAAAGCAGAAATCTGGCTTGTTTGATTACAGTAATATATACAGAAAATATACATCAAAGCAGAATTCAATTAATTCAGAGTGGTATAAACAGAGATATATTAATCGATATTATTGTATCAGTATCAACAAGTGAAAATAAAAATAAATATGGAGAAAGTATTATCAGTTACTAGTAGCAAAAGACATAGGAGTTTAGTAATCATATAAGGTGAGTGAAGAGGTTAGGTTATAGAGCAGGAACATAGCCAGGAAGAGTTGAGATGATTTTTCAGTATTTGTTTGAAGGTGGTGGTGCTGCTTGTGTTTCTTATAGAAGGTGGAAGTGAGTTCCATAGTTTGGCGACAGTGAAGGAATAGAGGATTTGACTAGTAGGTAAGGTGGGCTTATCTACTTTTAGAAGTAAATGCTTTTCAGATCTTAGATGACTGCTGGGATGGTATTTGGCAAGTAGAGTTGAGAGAGCAGGACAGTCTGTGGGTCTGTAGATTATTTTCTGCACAGTAGTTAGTTGGGTGAATAAGAGATGGTGGGGGAGTTCCAGCCACCCTAATTGTTTCAGTGACTTATAGTGGTGGGATGAAAAATTGGCCTTGGTGGCAAATTTTGCTATTCTGTTGTAACACATAGCACGTTTGGATTTTGTAGAATTTTGGATGTTAGTGAGGAGAGGGGCACCATAAAGGAGAGAGGGTAATAAAAAAAGGTAGTTGCAAGGGTTTGTCTAGTAGAGAGGCTAAGAAAGTGTTTGTGCCTGTAGAGCATACCAAGCTTTTGGTGTGTTTTTTTGATGTTATTGTTTATGTGTAGGTCAAAGTTAAGGTTTTCCTCTATAATAATGCCTAGTAATTTAGTGTGTGGGGCATCTTCTATAGTGGTATTGTCTTGGGCTTGTATATGAAGAGTTTTTTATCAAATGAAGTGGTTTTCCTAGGAGTAAAAATTACTAGTTTAGGTTTTTTTTGGATTTAGGGCAAGATGATTGTTAAGCATCCAAGATTCAGTAGATGTGAGGGCATTCTGGGTAATTTGTCAGAGTTCAGAGTTGGAATGTGCAGTGCATATTATTGTAGAGTCATCAGCATACTGGATTACTGAGCATTGTGGGAGAATGGTGTAAAAGTTGTTAATTCTTCTTCTTCTTTTCCCAGTTAGGGGTCGCCACAGCGGATCACCTTGTCCGGTCATGATTGGCATTGGAGTTTTAGAGTGTCGAGTTGCCAGCCCGGCACCCAACCTTCCACAGAAGGCACACACATGCACACACTCACACCTAGGGCCAATTTAGAGTGTCCAATCCACCTACAGCATGTCTTTGGGATGTGGGAGGAGCACCCAGAGGAAACCCACACGACCACAGGGAGGACATGCAGACTCCACACAGAAGGCACCCCAGCCAAGGATCGAACCGGAGAACCTCTTGCTGTGAGGCGGCAATGCTAACCACTGCACCACCATGGCCACCCATGTAAAAGTTGTTAATAAAGATGCTAAATAAGACAGGACCAAGTATGGAGCCTTGGGGTACCCCTGTGGAAGTATTGAGGAAGGGAGAGTAAGACTGTTGCCATTTGGTGGATTGCTGCCTATTGGAGATGTGGCTGTTGAACCATTGTAGGGTAGGGGAGAAATGTGGAGGGTGGATAATTTAGAGAGGAGGATAGTGCGGAAAATATCAAAAGCTATGTCGAGGTCAAGGAAAAGTGAAGCAATTATATTACCAGACTCTAGTGCCCAGTTAACTGTGTCAAGGAAGGATAGGAGGGCAGTAGTGGTGCTGTGTCCTGTCTGAAACCATGCTGAGTGGGTGATAAAATTTTATTTTCATGCAGGTGGTTGACGAGTTGGGCATGGTTGCATTTTTCTAGTATTTTAGAGAGGGGTGAGAGAATTGCTATTGGTTGAAAGTTTGTGGTGCCTGTGTTGGTGCCACCTTTGTGTAAGGGGAGAATGAATGTTTTTTTCCAGATGCCTGGGACAAGGGATTCTTTAATTGATCTGTTAATGAGTATGCTGATGGGATAAGCTATGGAGTTTGCTGCTAGCTGCAGGAAGTCTGGGGGTAGATTGTCAGGGGCTAGAGTACAGGGCTTTAGCTTAAGTAAAAGTTTTTTTATTGTGCTGGTGGGTATGGGGGAGAATTTTAGGTTTGCGTTAAGGGTAGACTTGTTTTCTGAGATGATTTGGTCATCAGCTGTCTTGGTGGTGGTGCTGTTAACTGTAGGAAAGGTGGTGGTTAGGTTAGCTATGGTGTCAGTGAAGTAGGAATTGAGGGTAGCAAGTTCAATGGGGGGGTTGTGGGTCAGGGGATGGGTTGTTTTGAGAGCCATGGTGTAATAGTTGGCTGATGGAAGACCAGAATTTTTTTGGATTATTTTTATGTTGGATTGTAGGTGGAAGTAGTGGTCTTTTTTATCAGTGGTTATTAGATGTTTTGCCTGGTTACAAAGTTGCTAGTAATGTAATACAGTTGAGGGGTCTTTGTTTTTCTGCCATGATTTCCAGATTTTATCCCTTGTGGACATTACTTCTTTGGTGGATTTTGAGAGCCAGCATGCATGGTTATATTTTATTCATTTTTGGCCGGTGGGTGCTTGCCTATTTAGGATGTCTAGAAATATTGAGTTAAAGAATTCAACAGCCTCATTAAGTGGTAGGGATTTGAGGCATTTCCAGTTTACTTTAGCTAAGGTTTCATTAAATATGGATGGTTGGAACTTAGTAAAATTTCTGGTAGATTTGTATTGTTGTTGGCCTGTGGTTGGAGTAGTTTTGCATATGATATATGCTGGTTGGTGGTCACTAATGGTATTAGGTAGTATGCTTGCAATGATGACATTGAAAGGGTGGGGCACTAATATCCAGTCTATTGTGGAGCCCCAGTTGTAATTTCTGTGAGGTCTGGTGATGTCTTCAATTAGTTGGGAGAATTTGTAAAGATTTATGTTTTTTGAGGGGTTGTTGTGGCCTTTATCTAGCCAATCAATATTTACATCACCTAGAATGATGGTTTCATTATCTATATTTTGGGAAGTCCAGGCAGGTATGTTTTCTAATATTGGTATGTTGTTTCCTGGAGGAATATAAAGAGCAATTATGCAAATGTTTTTATGGTTAAGTTTTAATATAGAGATTAGTACTTCGGCTGGGGAGAAGATGGGTGGTGGTTTTGAGTAGAGAATTAATGTGTAATTGCTAGGGAAGAGTACTGCTACTCCTCCTCCTCTCTTGTTGGGTCAATCAACTCTCAGGCATGAGTAGCTTGGGGGGAGAAATTCAGGGTCTTTTATATATGATTTCAACCAGGTTTCGGTAGCTGCTATAATATCTGGGTTGTACTTAGAAATTCACGCATGGAGTTCAGGTATCTTATTTCTAAGGCTTTGGAGATTTATGGTTGATAGCATAAGAGATTTGCTAGGTTTGCTGGGGCTGAGGGTAGCTGGGCCTGGGTTGGGTTGTACATCACCACACTGGGAAATAGTGCTTTGGAAAATTGTGTAGGCTATACTTCTCATTTTTTTCTTAAAAATGGTGTAGTTGCTGCTGGTGGTATGATAAAGGGAGTGTCTTTTGAGAGGTAGAATTTTCACTTTGCATAGTACAGAGGTATTAGCTGTGAATAAGCTAGGGTGGATGTCTGAGTAACTTGATAAATGTGGGTTATGTGTGCTAGTTATACAGGTAGGTGCAGGAGGTATGTTGGGTGTCTGGAAAGTTGTGATTATTGTTAGGAGAGAGAGTGTAAGTGAGAGAAGCAAGATCAAAGTAATAGTTGTGATGGACATGGTGGTTGAGTGCAGTGTGATAACAAAGAATATGAGCAGGATAGAAGTAGTTTAGAGGATGGAGTACTATATGGGCTTATTTAGAAATGGGTGGGGAGGTAGAGTACAACAATGAGGAGGTATGACATGATAGGGGAATAATTAGGGGGGTTATGGTATAGGTGGAAGAGAAGTATGGGAGGGGTCAGTCCAGGTATAAGGTTGATGTTATGGGGGAGGGTGGGGATGGTGGCAGGCAGAGGAGCGGAGTGAGTGTAGGGAATGGAGCGGGTTCAGCCCCACAGGGAGAAGACCTGAAAAAATTATCAGTTTAAAGGTGAGTACTGAACTTAAAATATCAGTAGCTAACAAAAGCTTAATTGAAGTAGCAATGGAATATTTTAATTTTCACTGCAGGCACATAAACAGGGCTGTTTGGCAGTTTTAGAGAGAGTTGTGATTAGTCTAGAGACTATGCTGAAAGTAAAAGCAAAATTTACTAATGTAAACAGTAAAGGCTTGGACAGTAAAGACTTGGGACTGTGTGTGTGTTTGAGAATGCAGTAACAATCCCCTGGATTTACTAATCTGCCGTACAGGACTAAACTAGTCCTGCACATAAGTGGTAGTTTAGGAGGAGGACAGCAGTGCGCCATGCATATTAATGAAGGCGCACTGCCTGAGCTCCAAATCTTACATTGAGCCTGGACGAGTGCAGGGGGCGCATCTGAGAGCAGAGCTCTCAGAATAAACATTCCCCTGCAATGTAGAACAGAAGAAAGTGTAAATAAATGAGTGAGACCACTCATAGGTGTCTGCATATCCCCAACAACAGTCCCCATGTGTTCAACAGCAACAGTACAATGTAATAAAACAAAGAACCCTTGTATTTATTTATTTTAAAACCTCGAGTGCAGCTAACCGTAGTGCACGGGTTTGCCCATCGCATAGCTGCGGTTAAAGCAGCTGAAAAGGCTGAAGAGGATAACAAGGAATATATATGCAAATGAAGCAGCACTGCAATTTATTATTTTATTTATTTATTTTTACATTGTCACACCGCTAGTCTAGCTGATATGTCCATTTTCAGTAGAGGCCAGGAGAAAAGCTCCACAAACAGACAGACAGCAGATACACTCACTAGCTATATAAGGATTATTTACACATTGCAGTTGTATATATGAAATTTTTTACAAAATAAAGTGAAGACAGTGTTTTTTTTTTTTTTTTTTTCCACTCTAAGCAAATTGATCACAGAGAAGAATAAGAAACAGAAGAACAGAAAGCAAGTGAATATTAGAGAAGGAAGGAAATGGTGTGAGAGAAAAAAAGTTTAGTTTAGGTACACAAGTACACAAGTAGAGAATTAAGGGCCAAAGTAAGAAGATGCTTTGGAAAGTATAGAGGTAATCAATTTCAGGTAATTTCACTTGAAAGCTTGTTCCAGGGCGTGAACAACAGTTGGTGAACAAACCGTTCTGTTTGTTGTTGTTGCTGGACGTAGGAGTCCCAGCCAGAAGGCTGAGCGTGGTAAAGAGATGTTTTTAGAAGGAGTAATAAGAGAGCTATAATAAGTAGTTTTGTATGGCTATATTGAAGATTTTGATAGAAGATTTATTGTTGCAATAGTTGCTGAAGTAAAATTTCTGAGTTGTCTAGCCAGTTTAAGCAAAGAAGATTGACAAAACGGTACAATGTAAAAGGGGCCCTGTTAATAATCCATATATTATTATATGTCTGGAAAAGTTTATTGAAATTGATTTAGATAAGTTTGCAAAAATTGGTGAGGCATAAAAAGGTGGTGTAGAGGTGTCAAAAGCAAAGTAGCTCTGTAAGCAGTTGTAAGTGTAGGGTTTGCTCATAGAGAGATCCAAGTTTCCTATTGACTGACTTGATGGTTAAGTTAATATGGTTGAGAAAGCTGAGATTGTGATCTATTGTGACACGGGTATGGGGGTAGGGTATTGGGGATATTATAAGAGGTGGGTGGGGTAACATTACGTAAAAATTCTTTTGTAGGTTGTAATAGGTAAGAGTAATAATTAGTTTGGTGGGATCTGTAAGGAACCAGTTTTCGGAACCAGTTTTCGTTGCTGAGAAGACTTTTTGTGTAGTAGCATGAAGCTCATATGGGGAGGGAGCTCAGTGATATTGTACAGATGGATTGTGCATATTGTAGATTATGGATTGTGGAAATATTGAGGATTAGTTGTTAATAGTAAATAGAAAAGAGTAGAGGTCCCAGGTTTGAGCTCGTGGATAAGCGATAGATAGGGAAAGTAGGATGATAACCACTGGCATTTCCGTAGGTATTAAACCAAAGGATTTTGTCTAAGAGAGAAATTTGGAGTCATAATTGTTTATTTTAGCTAGGGAGAAGGATTTAAGGATAAGGAGGAAGAGAGGTAGATGGTTGACCATATCAATAAGTATAGAGGAATCTAAGAAAGATTGCCGAGAAAGACAAGAGCAGTTCATTTTTATTGAGGAGGTTGAAAACTGCGTGAGGAGCAGTGGTGGTAATTGTTTAGGAGGTAAACTGTTGGCAATCTGTTAGAGACACATGATCCTACGATCTGAAAAGTAATTCGCCTATGAGCATGCATCTTTCCAAGTTTTCAGCTAGTGAATGTTGTGAAGCTATGGGATTCCAAGCTGAGAGCTCTCTCCGAGATGGAATTGTGAAGTGGAACGGATATGAGAGAATTTAAAGAGAGATGGGTAAAGGTAAGATGTTCGGGTCCTATTTAGGTGCGCAGAAACTCAAGTGCTTTGGTCCTTGCTAAGCTAAGGTAGTGATGATATAAGACAGTGAGGGGGTGCCAAGGAAGGCTTTGTAAGAAGGAGAGACAGAGATCTGTTTCTGAAGGATGCGGTTTTTGAAAGAGGGGGGGGTAGTTGGAGTGTCTGAGGGTACCTGAGTGGACCGAGGGGAGTGTAGTGATGCCAAAATGTGAGTGTGAAGGAGTGGGTGTTTTGTTGGAAGTGTCAGCAGAAGGCTTTGGTGTTTCCCAGAATTTTTAGGAAGGAGCGGTGTTTGTATGTGCACTGCCTGCAGTTTTTTGATACCGCCTCTGTAAATTTTTGTGTGATTTTGACGCTGTGTGGCGCTGTGGTCAGCTGTAATTTTTTGCTCGAACACAGCCCTAAGTCCCATTTTTAGTAATAGTGTAGTAGTTAGAGCATCCACCTAATGAACAGGCATTCCCAGTTCAAGTTCCACTGCAGCACATATCATTTTCCATGTGAGATCTGTATATGAACATATTTTTACATCTTTTTGCAGTATAACCTACATAATAACATTTAAATGTGAACTGGAGTACTGCATGAAATGCACATGTGAAGTGTCAGTGTCATAATGAATAAGGCACTAGTAAGCAGGTTTAAGCACAAATAAGCAGTAGTAAGCATGTCTAAGTGCATTTGTGCATGGGGTAAGCATTGCCTACACAGATTAAGCAAAGTAGAAGCTAAATGAGTGTAAGAAACTGTAACCAGAGGCTAGCAGTGCTTACCGTTGTGCAAACCCATGCAAACCTGCTTACAACTGCTTTAAAGTGCCTTAATCACTGGATCCAATGGCCCATGTTCTGCCCCAGCAACAAATAAACTGCCTCTGCAAGACTCAATCTCCGGGCCCTGTACATTATAGTCACAGTAGTTAACCACTAAGCCATCACAGCAATAGATATGCATGAGGTATCAGCAAACTAATCCTCACCACAGGAAAATCAATCCAAACATGTGAACTGAATCTATGTACAGTGTGTTGTAGGATAACCTGCCACAGAACATAAATATGTGAACTGGAGTACTGCAATAAGCATAGATTTGAGGTGTTATTGTAATAACGTGTAGAAGTCCCCAGGTCCCCATACAGTGTATGTACACATGAATCACGGATACCACACATATATAACCTGTAATGAAGAATAAATGATTGCCAAATGGCAAATATACTGCTAATTAACTATTAAGCAATGCTAACCGCAGCACAGCTCAAGTTAGCAAGTGTAAGCAATGTGTAAGAGAGCCAATTAAATCTGCCTAGTGGTATACCTCTTTAAGCAGTGCCAACCTCATGTAAGCAGGTCTGCCCATAGCTTAGCCTTTTCAAAACTGGCCAATCATGGGGAAGTGTGGGAAAATGGCTGTATTTAAACCCCACAGGCAGGAATACTACCCATAACTGATTGTAGCTTCCTACTGCAGGCAGAATGGCTAGTGTGGTTAAAGGCACTCGATTTAGAGAGCAGAGCTGGGGCATCCAGGAGTCAAAAATCACGGTATGGCTCCTGGTAAAACACCATGATCAGAGACTACTGCAGGGCCAGTACCAGGGCTCGCATTATAAAACAGAGGCCTGGGACAGTCTCACTCATGACCTCACCAGTGCCACAGGAATCCCCCGGACTGGTGAGCAGGTCAGGCACCACCATGCTGACCTGAAGTGGTGGAGCAGGGATGTACTGGAACAGTGGATCCAGGAGTCTCGGCAGATGCCTAATGCCCCAGTACTAAGTACTCATTCTACTAAGTAGTAAATAATTGCTTAGCTTGTGTATACTATGGATAGGTATGGCTAAATATCACTGCATTTCTCTGACAGCTGCAGATGAGCGGGCTGCAAACCAGCAAGCCCATGATGCTAGGCTGCAAAGGCTGCATAGTGAGGCAGGTTAGTAATGAGTCTGCATGTACTGTCATAACAAATAAACATAAGAGCCTTAGAAAGTGTTGTACCAGTAGAAATAAATGTGTAATAATCTGTGAATAATGGTATAACCCCTGAAGTGCTTCTGTTTACTCTTCTCTCTTATGTTGGTGATCTGTTCCATACTCTAAATAGTACTGTTGTATCTTAAGCAGTGTCACCCACACTGTGATATGCAGATAAAATGGGCGTGAAGTCCTGCATAACAATGTTGGAGGTACCAAGAGGTCAGTTATATTGCAAAAGTTAGGGAGACTTAGATAGAAAACAGTCAAAAGCTTTACATCACTTCCCTGATAGCACAGTATAATGTGATGTTAGCTATAACAGTTTGTCACACACAGCAGGGGTTTGAATCCTGGGAGTGCTACTAAGTTGTTTGCATAATCATACCCCATGACTGTACAGATTTTGATACAATGTTCAGAT
Organism: Protopterus annectens; assembly: GCF_019279795.1. Classification (NCBI taxonomy): domain Eukaryota; kingdom Metazoa; phylum Chordata; order Ceratodontiformes; family Protopteridae; genus Protopterus; species Protopterus annectens. The sequence goes on along the minus strand of NC_056749.1, from coordinate 745,066,491 downwards.
AGAAAGCTGTATGCATAATTACACTCAACAACAGTACAGAATTTGCTTAAATGTTCAAATTGTAATTCGTATGCATATTCATACCCCACAACTGTTCCAGTCTGTCCAGCATGTCCAGATAAATGGCCCATATCACCAGCTTGGTACCCAGTTCCCCTGAAAACCCAGAGTGATGATCCAAGAAATGTAGGCAGCTGTCAATGACATATAACTGATAGTCAAACATGTACATAGTCAGAGAATGTATATGGAAACAAACCTGTCATTCTAGCACCTCACCCAAAGTATATGACAGCAATTCTCACCATATGTTGCATTAACACCTACAGTCTGTCATGCCTGTATGTAAGACACAGGTCACATATATAACAATTTATAAACATACCAGTGTACAATATAAGGCCATTGTGTAGTGTAATAATACATATAAGAGAAAGACCACTGCAGTGACTAAGAATGTTGTGAAAACTACAAGGATATATTAGCTGTTAATTGGACTCTCTCTCTCACAACGATACCATATGTGCATAATAACCCAATGACACTCCTCAACTGGTATGTGTATACTCCACACTTTTGTTGGGACATATGTCCTAATGGTTTATAAATATTCACATTTGTTTCCATACATGTGCCATGTGCAAATACACCCATATTGGTGGCATGTTGCTATCAATGAAACCTGCATGCTCCTGTAATGGCCACTGTTGTTCCATATATGCATGTGTTTTGCTTGCTCTGCAACTGTGTTAAATCTGGTGTGTTGGGTTAATGAGAATACCTATGCATGCTGTTATAACTAATCTTGAATGCCGTTGACTGTTACTAATCCATATCTGTCATAAACCTGTGACAACACAGCTCGTTTGGGAAGGCCGGTCCCAAGGGACCCACTTGTCCCACCTCAGCTGGCCATGGCATCGGGCACCAGCACATCTGGGGCCCAGCCTGTGACCTCCTCCTCCGTGGGCCCTGCACCACCTTTGGGTGGAACTGCTACAGGGGATGGGGCTCGTCCCCCCCCTTGGAGTGAGCACTGAGGGGAACCAGTCACCTGTCAACAGGTCCAGGCCATGGTGCATATGGAGCTTGATCTGGTGTATTGAGAGCAGCTACGTCAGCTTGAGGGCCGAGTGGTGCTATTAGAGGGTGAGCCTGCCCCTCCTACACAGCCCCCAGCACAGCCCCCTTCAGGGCCGTAAAGGTGGAGTGGTGACTGCCCATGGGTAGGGACCTCAGTCCCACTGTTTCCTGTTGGGGGCTCATGGGCTTGCGACTTCCAAACACTCCTCCCCGTCTAAAGTGTTTACCCCCCACATGTGTCATATACTGGCCCTGTATGCGTCTTGTGTGTCTTGTCTTTTAACCTACCCAGCCTACCTCCCCAAATATACCTACAGCCCCTCCCCAACATCCCACAATCACCTGAAAAAAAAAAAATAAAAGGGCAGTCTGTTTCCACAAAACAATCTCACCCCATACATAGCTGTCCATTTCGCACACACGCGTCCACTAGACACATGTAATCTGGTGTAAATGGCATCACAATGAATATATGTTGTCCTCACCCCTCTCCCAGGGGTTAGAGGGTCCAAATGTACCTGCAAATATAGTGTATATGCACAGCTGTTGCTGTCAAAGAAATGGGCAGCTATGGACCTTTCCTAAACCCTTCCTGCACATGCCCAGCTATTTTCCCTATTGTCTTTCCCTCTTTGTGCCCTATTTTTCACCACTTTCCTATCAACCCCTCTTTCTTTTCTTTTAAAGGAATTAGTGCGTGGGTAAGTGGCTGTAAGCACTGATAAGCAGCGGTAAGCGGGTTTGCACGGGGTAAGCTATGCCTACACAGGTTGAGAAATCTGAAGCTGACTGTAAGAAAACACAAGCGGAGGTTGGCAGTGCTTACCGTCATGCAAACCCACTTACAACTGCTTAAAAGTGCCATAATCACTCTGTATCCAACGTCCCTTGTTCTGCCCAGCAACAAAATAAAATGCCTCACCAAGTCTTGAACCTAGGCCCCTGCACTTCACACACAAAGTGATTTACACCTAAACCATGGCAGATATACATAACCTGAAGTTTTCACAAACATATCATGAAGCGCAATCCATCAACAGTACAGGAAATGTTTTATTATCACACCACACAACCTGTTAATGCAAGAAGTCTGGACAAAGTATGCCACACTGTGGGTACAAATAGGGATATATGTCAACTAATGCTCTGATACACTTAAAATGTTGCTTGCTAGTTACACGGTTATATGTATTAGAACACATGTTGACAGAGATGAAGTCTGAAACACAAAAGTGCTGCCACTAGTTCATGACTTCAATGCTGCAATCATCCATGACAATTGCCAAGTGAATGAGGAATAGGCCAAAATATGAGCCGAACATTCATGGACATATGGACAGATATATATCTGTCAATGTAGACAGACAGACAGCTATATGTAGATAAATATATTAATTTATGACACACAAATAATCATATAACATCAATTGTATATAGATACATACATATGTTCATATGTATGTGTATTTATATATATATATATATATATATATATATATATATATATATATATATCTATATGTATGTACAGATGTATATATCTATAGATACATATATACAGATATAGCCATATGAGATATATATAGGTACATATACATATACACACACAAAAGGTATCAGTAGCCATACATATGTAGAAGTAGTGTGGAAGTACTGGGTGCAAAGTATATCCCTCAGCCATAAGCCCTTCAACTGGCACCTGTGAAATGTGTAGTGTGGCAATCATTCCCACAAATGAGAATACTGACATTAAACATATACCCACCCACAATTCAAAGGACATGACATGACACACAGGTATGCAAACACAGATAACCTTTATTAGTGTACTATACAATAATGCATGCCAATACTGGCACCACATAAGGTTTGAAATATGTAATCAGTCATGAATGCAAGGCCCATACAAAACAGTAGATGCAAGCAATGTGTATATATACCATACTATGCTGTCCAGTCCAAGGCCTTCAATTAGTACAACAGTAGAAACATGATTTGCCTTCAGGATACGTAACAATCAACAATTACAGATGGAGTTCAGCAGCCTCCAATTACACCCTGTAGTCAAGCCCAAAGGGGAAAAGTAGCACTTGTGTTTATGTCACAGTATCTTGTACATAACATTGCTTAACCTAACATCTCACTATCACACTGAATGACCCTTTTCTTAACAGTTATATCCTTGAAAACGTGCCATAGCCTAGGTTAATGTCATAGAACCTGCCCCCATAAAAGGCTATACAAGGGCAAGGAACACTGTGTACCACTCATTTACCTCTGGAATGTACAAGGGCACATATGTGTTCTCCAGCTGTTGCCCCCATATATATGGACTTGGCCCAACAGTTGGTATGGGAGTCCGTGACATGACTGGGATGATAGCAGTAATGCTAATGGTAAATAATGATTGGCCATTACCTAACAACCCTTCCTGTATCACAGCAGGACAAAGACTGGCCTATATGTGGAGAACAGAGGCAGGAACATAGGGCCATATATGCATTATTGCTGCTGCATCCCCTGGAAATTGCTGGTATTACAGGATTCATTGCAGCATACCCTTATGCAGAGTTAAGACATTGAAATACAAATGGATGTAGCCATGTACTGGTAGCACTCAACAGGCAGAATACCACAGATATATCTGGGACAATACCTGTGTGGTGCACAGACAAAACCTAACAGCCAATCCCCCTGGTATCATACGGATAGGCCCACAGTTAAGATCTATGCAGACCGACAACATTCCATGAAAAAGTACCATGTACACAGAAACCCTGTAAGAACAGCAAGATACATTGTACACAACAACACTACTCACGCTGTCTGTAGGTCAGAAACCTTACCCAAATGTGGATTTGGCCTGTGTCTGCAGGTTCTGCTGTAAGAGGTATTGCTACCTGCCATCTGTAACACTGATGTCCACACACAGGTAGGATTTCATCCATCATGGAACCGACAAAAAACAAACCAAGTAACCAGTCCACCAATACAAAAATCACGAAGGCACGAAGTTCTCCCAAAAGGTTTATTGAAAAACAAACCACAGCAACCTGCAGAACACTGCAACCAACACTGACCTAGGTTTCGTCGTAAGACTTCCTCAGAGTGTTGGTAATCACTTAATTTATACTAACCATGTATAAATTGATTAATTAATTGCTCCATGTTATTGCTCCATTAAATCAATATATTAAATTCATTCATACAACCAACCTAAAAAAATACTATGCTGTATATCATTTAAGGTCCTATCTTTATATTATTGCTTGTACTACTTTCAAATACATAAAAATTTATACATATGAATAAAATATTATACAAAACACATATAAACTGTTAGAAATGTTAAAGAACACCTAATACATTGTATAAAAAATCTTACAGCATACTCCATACTTTCTCATACATTATTCTGAATCTAATAAATGCTACCTATGATATTATGTGTATGAAAAGTGATATTTTAATTCATACCATTTATCAATAGTGCAACACAATATCAAACTTAATTTGTTATACCGGACAACCATTAAATGTAATTATTTATTTCCCTAGTAAATTTTTAAGTCTAAGATATGGTTTAATAGTTATAAATTCATTTAACCCTGGATAAAAATGTGCATTTAATATCATCTGCCATTTGATTTCACACACATCTAAATGGTATTCTGTTAACCTACCCTGTGGATCCTGAACTAACTGTTCTAGTACACAAAATGAAAATTTATGATCTTTATGTTCTATTATGTGACGAGCAAGGGCATTAGTGGGTTTTTGATGTTGAATATCTAGGACATGCTCCTTGATTCTCTCCCTAAATTTCCTACATGTCTTTCCCACATAAAATGCCATGCATTTGTCACATTTGGCTAAGTAGATCACATTAACAGAATGACAGTTAAATTTGCCATTAATTCTAATATTTATACTATTAACTGTAAGTTTACTTCCTGTTTTCATGACATGGGGGCAAGTACTACATCTACCACACTTACTTGTTCCTCTGTTGCCTTAACAAAGGTTTCCGAGTATACTTCTCCTCTTTCAAATATTTGTTTTAATGCTCTATCCCTACGATAAATGAACTTAGGTTTGTATGACATATAACCTTGAAACTCTTTTAATTTGCTAAATGTTTTCCAATGTTTTTCAACAATATCCTTAATAATTTTAGTATCTGCATTATAGGTGATGACAAATAAAATATGTTCATCCCCTAAATCATGATGACCTTTATTGGCGTTATTGATGCTGACAGAATATGAGCTCTTCAATATGGATTCCATCTGTCCACTATTTCTTTTTGTAAATATGGTTTTAATTTTGTACCATGTAGGAGGGGTAATGTTGTTGACACACTTAAGGATTTAAAACTATTTACACGTAAATTAAATTTACTCTCTTACTTTGGGTATGAAAAGAATAGTGAACAAGTCTTTAAAAACAATGGTTTATGTAAACAAAGTTGTTTTATTCCACCTTATAACAATTTGGTACATATTTTTGAAAACCTTTGCGAGATTGATATCAGACAAGTATATAAAGAAAATAAAGTAGTATGTCAGACTAATTTAAAACAGGAACATGTGGAGTGTATTCAAAATATAAGTGGTAATAAGAGCATACGTGTGATGAAGCCTGATAAAGGTAATGGAGCTGTAATAATGGACAAAGTGGATTATGATAGTGAAATGTTAAGAATGTTAGTAGAAGATAATTATGAAGAAGTAAGTATAAATGAAATTAATAGGGCCTACAAAAATATTGATTTATCCCTAGAGGACATGTTATATCAAGGGCAAATAGATGAAGAAGAGTTTTTCTATATGACAAATAAACACCCTGTGGTCAGTGGGATCTTTGGTATTCCAAAGATCCACAAAGGTGTCAATAATGTCCATTTCAGACCGATTGTAGATGGCAAGAGAAGTAAAGTGTCATATATAAGTCAGTATTTAGATTTAAAATTGAAAAATGGCTTAAATAGTTTTCCTTATATTACTAAAGATTCTTGGCACTTTTTGGAAAGGATTCGGAATATGGAAACACAAAACGACATTATATTCGTGACAATTGATGTTGTTAATTTATTTAGTGTCATACCACACGACACCGGTCTGGAATGGTTAGAAGAACAATTATTGAACAGTGGAGTATATGAACAAGATCAGATTAATTTATATGTAAGATTAATGGAATTAGTTCTTAAGAACAATTATATCTTTTTTGAAGGGTATAGATTTCGTCAGAAAACGGGGTAGCAATGGGGGCAGCATGTGCCCCCATTTATGCCAATTATATCATGGCATATTGGGAGAACCAATTTGTGTTTAAGAGTGAGTTTAGACCATATATTAAGCTATTCACCCGTTTTCTGGACGACATTTTTATTGTATGGAAGGGAGAACAGCAAATTCTTGAGAGATTCATTCATTATATTAATCAAACAATATGGTTTTTAAAATTTACCCATGAAGTCAACAGGGAAGAAATCAATTATTTGGATGTAAGTTTAACATACAATACAAATAACAACTCTATATCATCAAAAATTTATAGAAAGGCAACATTTTCAAATTCCTATTTGCATTACGACAGCTGGCACCCGGAACATCAAAAAAGATCAATTGTTAAGGGACAGTTTATTAGGGCGGCACGTATGGTAAGTGACGAGTTAGAATTTGACAAGGAAATTAGATACATGATAGAATTGTTTTCCAACAGAGGTTATCCTAAGAGTTTATGTGAAGAAATTAGGAATGAAATATTTACAAAAAGAAATAGTGGACAGATGGAATCCATATTGAAGAGCTCATATTCTGTCAGCATCAATAACGCCAATAAAGGTCATCATGATTTAGGGGATGAACATATTTTATTTGTCATCACCTATAATGCAGATACTAAAATTATTAAGGATATTGTTGAAAAACATTGGAAAACATTTAGCAAATTAAAAGAGTTTCAAGGTTATATGTCATACAAACCTAAGTTCATTTATCGTAGGGATAGAGCATTAAAACAAATATTTGAAAGAGGAGAAGTATACTCAGAAACCTTTGTTAATGGCAACAGAGGAACAAGTAAGTGTGGTAGATGTAGTACTTGCCCCCATGTCATGAAAACAGGAAGTAAACTTACAGTTAATAGTATAAATATTAGAATTAATGGCAAATTTAACTGTCATTCTGTTAATGTGATCTACTTAGCCAAATGTGACAAATGCATGGCATTTTATGTGGGAAAGACATGTAGGAAATTTAGGGAGAGAATCAAGGAGCATGTCCTAGATATTCAACATCAAAAACCCACTAATGCCCTTGCTCGTCACATAATAGAACATAAAGATCATAAATTTTCATTTTGTGTACTAGAACAGTTAGTTCAGGATCCACAGGGTAGGTTAACAGAATACCATTTAGATGTGTGTGAAATCAAATGGCAGATGATATTAAATGCACATTTTTATCCAGGGTTAAATGAATTTATAACTATTAAACCATATCTTAGACTTAAAAATTTACTAGGGAAATAAATAATTACATTTAATGGTTGTCCGGTATAACAAATTAAGTTTGATATTGTGTTGCACTATTGATAAATGGTATGAATTAAAATATCACTTTTCATACACATAATATCATAGGTAGCATTTATTAGATTCAGAATAATGTATGAGAAAGTATGGAGTATGCTGTAAGATTTTTTATACAATGTATTAGGTGTTCTTTAACATTTCTAACAGTTTATATGTGTTTTGTATAATATTTTATTCATATGTATACATTTTTATGTATTTGAAAGTAGTACAAGCAATAATATAAAGATAGGACCTTAAATGATATACAGCATAGTATTTTTTTAGGTTGGTTGTATGAATGAATTTAATATATTGATTTAATGGAGCAATAACATGGAGCAATTAATTAATCAATTTATACATGGTTAGTATAAATTAAGTGATTACCAACACTCTGAGGAAGTCTTACGACGAAACCTAGGTCAGTGTTGGTTGCAGTGTTCTGCAGGTTGCTGTGGTTTGTTTTTCAATAAACCTTTTGGGAGAACTTCGTGCCTTCGTGATTTTTGTATTGGAGGATTTCATCCATACTGTAAAGGTGAAGGGACAACGGCCACAGAAGGCAGCAATTTATAGTACAGGGTTGCCATGACAGTGATTATCTGAAGTACTACACAGCAGGCCGCATTCAATGAGCAACTTGTGGACACTGACTGATGTAGAGGCCACCATCTGATCATGTGCAATACCAACAAAAGCATGCTGCATTCTATTCAAACCAGCTCAATCACTCTACTGGAGAGACTGAGAGAGAGAGAGGGGAAAAAAAGCTTTCAAGAAAGGTCATAAAGCTCATGGTTGTGTTACAGTGGAAAAAACATAACAGGTATGTGAAACAGATATGCATTTACTGGCATGCAGTATATGGCATAGAATAATAGGGTGTATACTGTGAAAGGATGTATATGTGCCATCAGTACTTGTTCCTGTCATGATGTTCTGCTCAACAACTGCACTGGACAGTAGTGTTAGTCCCTGTGGGCAGTGGGACATACCTGTCAAATGCGCAGACCAGCAGTGAATGGCAAAGATGTGACCCATGATATCTGTGTTCTGTAAATTTATGTGGCCAATGACTGGTGGGGGTATTAATACTGCCATGATAGACACATGGGTGAGAGACCACACCACCTGCAGGACAGTCATGTTAAAGTGTAGCATAGCATGCCCAACTGCCATAGCAGTATAATATGCTTATCTAATGTTTTTCACCATATATACCCCCTAATGTTAGTCTGTGTTCACACGTGACACCTGTCTGTATTGCAGCAAGGCAGAACTGTTCAGCTGTGAAGTAAAGAGGGTACATGAGTATTGTCCAGATGTTCTTAACTGGGTGACAGACCATATGTCTGTGTGTGCTCCATGGTGGGAACACCATCCCCTGAGGTGGTTCCACATGAAAGGAGGGACCTGGATCCAGTGGATGCCTGTCAAACTCAGGGGACAGTATTCGATCTGGCTTTGTACCTGATACTGCCTGTAGCACCCCTGCCAGGCACAGGTCCCATGTCCATGGCAGGAGATGGTGAACTGCAAACCTTGCCAGGTACAGTCTGCAGCTGTCTCACAATTCCCTAAATAGTGCAGCCACATTGGGTAACTGTGTGCATGCAGACACACACACATAAACAACAAACCTAGGGCAAGCACATACCTGCACACACAACATCACAAGTGGCCCATAACAGTACTCAGCCCACACACACACACACACACACACACACACACACACACACACACACACACACACACACACACACACACACACACACACACGTTGTCAATTGTATGCCTCAGCCTAGGCCTCTGGCAAACCAACAACACACTCTGTGTATATGATGATACCTGTGCCACTCCCTGACATCCGTAACATTGATGCAGGGACAGGCTAACATGGTGCTGATGCACAGGGTGACTGTACAACAGTGCAGAAATGGAATGATGTGTAGCATGTTGCCAGTAGTAAAGTGAAATGCTAATATCTTGGAAGACGTAGCTGTGCAGCCATGATGCATCATAGCTGTAATTAACAATGTTGTATTGTTGTCACCAGTATTTATTCTGATTGTGTTTTCTTTATCCATGTGCCACATGGCTGATGGGTGTAGTGGTGTCAGCAGGCCTTCTACAGTGGACACCAGTAAGTGTAGTGGGTGGTACACATGTCATGGGTGGGTACAACACACAGAGCCTTTGGTTTGGATGCAGTACAGGTACAAGACTGTACACATGGAGGTATGTCTCCATGCATGTAACACATCTGTTGCACATGTAATCCCACCAAAGCAGGATAGGCAAAACCACACAGTGCTATATATGAGCCTTTGGTTTGGATGCAGTACAGGTACAAGACTGTACACATGGAGGTATGTCTCCATGCATGTAACACATCTGTTGCACATGTAATCCCACCAAGGCAGGATAGGCACAACCACACAGTGCTATATATGCAGTCTGTGGCATAGTCCTACCCTTAGGAGGGTGTGAGGTGCTCAACTACTGTGAATGGTGTAAACAACAACTAACAACCTGATTACATACACTGTACAGTATTACAGACAGCTATGTGGGGGGATAGACACAACAGTAACTGCAATAACAGGCAGTTGTGTCCACAACAGCCACACCCAGTGAGTTATAGCAACCTCAGTAGTGCTGCACACCTCAACAGTGTGGATGAGGGCATTAACACATCTATGACCTGTGAAGGACTGTATGTCCATAGGATGGCACCTGTGGAATGTTGGCATTTGCCAAGCAGTCCTGGTGGACACATATTCTGTTAATGGAGGTAGATCCCTTACCAGCTACACACATTCCCACATGTGGGATGGTGTACAAAAGCCTACTATGATCTACATAGGCATTGTGCACCTCTTAACCCTCATCAACACCTGTCATGATTGGGTAAAGGAGGCATACCAGATTCAGGTTGTATTCTCTGCCTTTGACAAGTTCAACATTGGCAGGGTTCCGTGTGTTAAGATTACCAGTGACATTGGCCATGGGTTCATTGTTGATATGTTCCATGTCCCTGCAGACCAGGGTCATCAGGCTACTGGGTGGCAGTTCCCAGCTGACATGGTGGATTTGTGGTCATCCTTGCCAACATTGGTGAGTCCATTGTCAGGTGTAGGCCTATTGGATAATATGAGGGATCCCAGCTACTTACTGCACCTGCCCAGGAGGTTCCCCCAAGCATGACACGTCACTTGACTGTACTGCATGATATGTTAGTAATGCCAGCCTGACATCCTACAGGTGGGATTGGGTACTGTTAACATGTACTGCTCTTGTCATGTAGAGTCCTGCTTATGGGTTCTGCTAAGGTTGGTATTATATTGCAGGCCAGACGTGTTTGGCTGGGGGGGGATACCCATCCATGCCAGATGTATGTTGTCTGGTTCTCTCAAACACATCAATGGTCTATGTGGACATATATGTTGTGGTTAGGTTCCCAGTTCCATCTAAAGATGTATGTCCATATATACCTATATTGATATATATGAGTTCACCTTTCACAGGAGACAATCATTTCTTCAAATGTCCCTTTCTGCAAACTGAAAGGACAAACCAGTCATTTCTTACTGCAATGCAGTTCAAAACACAGCAGCTGTAAAGGCACCTTCCCTGACTCTCAAACTGCAAGTTGGAATACATATCGTAATGCAGGGGAGCATGCCCCCCCTGAACTCCCCATCTGGGGGATGGGCCCCGCCACAACCCCCCTACTGTGATATACTAACTCCTAGTTTGCACTACAGTGGGGCTAGGCAAATATTCCCCATCCCCACTATAGTGCCATCCACAACCAAATTGCCTAATCTGCAGTGAGCGAATGCATAGTGACATTCACTCATTGCACATTCGATGCATATATTGCAAGATTGTGTAATATTGAGAACATACGTCTGGCCTTCCAGCTTTCAGACACATGGATTTCTCCCTTTGAAAGTTAAGCCATATATATGCTGACATATATGCATTCCTAGTGCTGTATATATGTGGGCATGTGGATGTAAACATATATATCTATGGATGTATATGTATCTATGTGTATATGTATGTACTGGCTTATATATATATATATATATATATATATATATATATATATATATATATGTGTGTGTGTGTGTGTTTGTGTATATATATATATATATATATATATATATATATATATATATATATGTGTGTGTGTGTGTGTGTGTGTGTGTGTGTGTGTGTGTGTATATATATATATATATATATATATATATATATATATATATATATATGTGTGTGTGTGTGTGTGTGTATACATATATATATATATATCTATATATATATATATATATATATATATATATATATATTTCTATACCTATATCTACATATATAGATATGTTATATCCATTTAAAGATGAATATATATATATACATACACAAATACATCTACATGGCGGAATAAATTTACTGTAATGTTGTATACCTGTGCTGGATGATATGTATGCAAAAACATCATGGTTATGCATATCTGCCATGGCTTAGTGGTAAATCACTTTGTGTATGGTGTGCAGGGTCCTGGTTTCAAGGCTTGTAGGAGCTGTTTATTTTGTTACTGAGCAGAACACAGCCCGCTGGATACAGAGTGAGTAAGGCACTGTAAAGCAGTTGTAAGCGGGTTTGCGTGGGTTTGTGTGACGGTAAGCACTGCTAACCTCCGATTACGTTTTCATGCACTCAGCTTCTAAATTGCTTAACTAATGTAGGCAGTGCTTAACTCCATTCAAACCGGCTTACAACTGCTTTAAGGTGCCTTAATCACTCTGTATCCAATGGCCGTGTTCTGCCCAGCAACAAAATAAACAGCTCTTGCAAGGCTCAAACCAAGGATCCTGCACACCATACACAATGTGATGTACCACTAAGCCATGACAGATACACAGATATTGAATGTTTCAGAAACATATCAGCCAGTTCTGTCATGCAACAGTACAGAGAATGTAAGCCAACATCTAGGTGTCTGCGTGTGTAACTATATTGAAACCTTAATGGATGCAACGTATCCATATATGTATAGATATACATATATATAAATATATATGTTGTTTTACTAACTCTATATTCATATATATCACTATCTATGCACATATAACTATATATCTGTTAGCAGATAAATATATCTATTTAGGTATATATGGCCATACTTAAGTAGATAGCAATTGCAAATTAACAAATACACCTATGTCCACATGCACCGTTAATGGGGTTGAGAGGCCCCACACACTATAAGTCTTGTACAAATAGGCATCCCCCCACAGTCAAACACATGCGCCCTGCAATACACTACCAAGTACAGTCTGCCTCCCATAGGAAATGTAATATGTGGAAGCCATTAACATCCCCAGGATACAGATACACAGACGCATATATGCAGATACAGATATACACACACATATATATGTATATATATATATATATATATATATATATATATATATATATATATATATATATATATATATATATATATATATATATATATATATATATATATATATATATGTATATATATATATATATATATATATATATATATATATATATATATATATATACATGTGACTACACATGCACATGCAGATATATGTACAGTAGGATACATATGAAGGAGGTGCACACAATATGGATCAGCCACTATGGCTACAGTTAACATCTGAACAATTGGACACTGTATGGCCAACACATACTACTCTCAATCATTGCCTGCAACATATACCCATAGAAAGGTCATAGGAAAGACACCACACACAGGTTTGCAGAAATTGGAATCCTTTAATTGTGTACTATAACAGTTCTATATGCCATATCATATACCCGTTCAAATACAACCATATTAACCGAGTACTGCAACTGTGAAACATTTACACTAATACAGTAGTCTGGAAAGGTTCACAACTGGTGTTGTCCAGGCCAAGCCCTTCAGAATATACAATAGTGCATACAGACTGGGCCACAGGATTCCACACAATCAACAGTATGTACTGCAGGTGTGTAGTTCAGCAGCCTCTGTCTACACTCTGTACAAACTCCGTACGGGGTAACGATGATTTGTGATCAAATGGATTGTACCCAGTACATAACAAGGCATAATGCACAGAACAGTCTGTATGGCAGGAGGCATCAGGCTTGCAGTACCCCAAGTAATGTAAGTAATGTCAATATAGGTGGAGCATACGGTACTGTACATCAACGTAACTTGTGGCAGCTCACCCCTGATACCCCCACAATTTGTAACAACCTAGGAAATTTATGGTGCTCCCCACCAAGACAAAATAATACAGGCCCATATACCACTGTTACATACACTGGCCTCTGCAGTGCATAAGAATGCACATGTGTTGTGTAGGAGACTCCACACATATATGGCCCCAGCCCCACTGTATGTGTGGGGGATACAACAGCGGTGGACTAATGGCAGCAATGGCAGTGTGATATACTCACAGCCCACTACAGAACAACCCCCAACAGCATGACATATGTTTAAAGCTTGGTATGTAGATGGGGTCAGAGGCTGGAACACAGGCACATATGTGGAACACTGTTGCCATACACTAAGCAAGGTGCTGGTGTTACAGGATAGTCTGCAACATACCCTTAGTCAGGGGATTGAAGTTAGAAATAGACATGGATGTAACCATGAACTGATAGCACGCAACACACTCACTGCCAGTGTAATATCTGACACAGGACCTGTGTGGTGGATGGACAACACAAGATAGGCATACCTCTGTCCAGCAAGAGGTTAGGCCTACAGTAGTGAGCTATGCAGATAGACTGCATTCCATGGTACACTAGTATGTACACACACACACACACACACACACACACACACACACACACACACACACACACACACACACACACACACACTTTGCAACACCAGTACTATGCAAAGCATTACACAACTCTACCCACAGTCTGTTTGTAGTTCCTGATCCTCCTACGAATATGTGGCTGCTCTGAGTGTGCAGATTCTCCTGTAAGAGGTATTGCTACCTGCTGTCTGTATCACTGATGCCCACACACAGGAAAGATGCCCATCACATAGGGAATGTAAAGGGACCACACCCACATGCTTTAGGGATTTATAGTGGGTGATTGCAATGACAGTGGTAATTCAATGTAGTACACATGTGTAATTATATATATATGGCTATCTGGATATGTATATGTACATATATTTCCACCATATGTCCTGGACATGGAGTGTAGCCATACACCAGCCACTACAGTCCCAAAGATGTAGTGCAGGGGGATAACAGGTATGTCTAGCAGGTATATTACTAGACTGTTGCTACTGTCATTGGGATTGTCTTCACAGACATGGTGTTTGTGGATGCTGACATCTGCTTATAACGTGTGCCATTGGCTACTGACAGACATCCTAGGAAATCATTGTAAGGTACCGCTGCTAGCATGTAATGTCCCTGTGGAGTGCAGCAGAGTTTTGGCCACTATATGTTGAACTTCGGACACACCCTGTACAGTCCAGAGGTATGCACATAATCCCTTAGTGCATCACATGTGTACTAGGCCTGACAATATGGATGTAGATAGCCATGTAGATGGGTATAACACATGACAACTGGTATACATTTGGCACCACAGGTGTTGGATTCACACACTCCTGTCTGGCCTGACATATAATGACTGCTGGTACAGGGGTGCCATGGACACATACCACCCACTTGATATTGACATAAATCTGTACAGCATCCCACTACTCTGTCTGACATACATGCCATTTAAGGGAGGCCCAGCAGCAGTACATCTGTCAAGTATCTGCACATAACATCCCACTGGTTAAGTACAGTAAGCTGCTAGGCATGTAACAGTGCACTGTGCAGGCTACAGGCAGACTGGCTCAACACTGGCCTACATCTCGTATGGGGGAATGCACATTTACCTGCATATATAGCAGGCTCGACAGCCATGTCACAGCACATTGTAAGATGCACCTGTGTGACAGTGCATAACCACAACCAATGTGAACAGATCCACAGCCACATATGGTAAGCTGGCATAATATTACAGTATATGGACTATCTGTTCTACACCATCCTCATATGTGCCACTCACAGACTTACCCTACATATACTGAGCTGCTACACAGTTTGGCATGATGGCTGTCTGTGGTATGGGACATGTGTGTGTATGGCCCTACAAACATGTTTGGCAAAATGGTACCATAGAGTGGGGCAGCACGTAGCATCTGATAGAAGGGGAGCTAGAACAATGACATCTACCACAGTCTGTGCACAGGCTGAAGTACATATTAACGATACACACACACACTGCTGACATTCACCATCACTACACAGACCTGAGTACTGTGCAAACATCCACAGAATGTCCAGCTTATGTCATGAAATATAACCACTACTGTACATGAAATGTGTAGCAATCTGATATATCACTGGCTTGTTATCAGATATGATGACAGTATTTATGGTGTACAGCACATATGTATCACTTCATGCATGCCATATGTACAAAGGTTGACAAGAGGTGTGGCTGATAACACATACACAGGGCCAGTATGGACATGCTGCTGTGATAACCTCATATATTTCCATTGTAACAGGGTATGTTGCAACATATGTCCTATGAGGGATATGAAGTCAGTAACTGTCACAGCCTTCATCATCTACAGACTGCAATCCTCACGCTACCTTCTGCATTCCTCAGATTGATGCACTGTGGCTAACACATGAAACCATAGGCATAACACTGCCCAGTCTGCAGATGACCCTGCAGATGCAGAGTCTTCATATACATGGAACTGACATGGGAGGTATTGTGACATGTACGACAGGCATAAACACTGTTAAACCAACATTACTCCAAATGCAATATAGCAGCATTTACAGTCTTTAGTCAGGTCAGGCACATCCCCCTCCTGTTTGTTGCCTTCATTTCCAGAGTGTATGTTGTTAGAGGTAAATCCCCAATCCATCTGGGATGCTGTTTGCCAAACATCAAATCCAGTTCCTGCTTACAGTGACTGCAAAGGCCCACCACCACCATGATGTTCCTAGGTATTGGAGTGTGTTTCCATGCAATTGTCTATGGGATTGTTACCACAGCTGTTCCACATGCAGTCAGCTAGGGAGGGCTGCAATTCATGCAGAGTCCATCAGCTGATCATGAGCATCACGTAGAATACACATGCTGCTGCCTAAGCAAGGCAGGTGTGGGTCTCGACATCCACTAGAGAGGGTGTGGGGGAGGCAGACAGAGGCAGATACATGTCAGGGAGGGGTGGGAGAGTAAAACTGAAGCATGTTTGTGTCACACACCTACCAGCATAGGGGATCAAACCCCCAACAACTACGTAGTGCTATCACAGTTAGATGCAGTTATTGTATATACCACATGGGTTACCTGATGTGGAGCACTCAGAACATATATGTGATGGTGAGTGACATCTGCAACAGGGATACAGTAGATATACAATAGGCGTCGTACACGTGCCTGTCTGCATGAACAGGTGCCAGCATCAACACAGGCACACAAACACAGGGACGCACACACATTGACACACTTGGCAGGGCCAGGAGTGCGACTCATCACTAGTGGGATTGCCACAACACATCAATGTGCAGGTGTCACATGCACCACATGGGTCATACAGAGGCCATATGGGCAAAGAGTATGAGGAGATGTCAGACATCAGACAGCATGCTTCAGTATGCCCTGGAGGGTTGTAGTGAGTGTGGATGTGGACATATGCAACATACAACACACACACACACACACACACACAAACACACAGGGTGCCAGTTCTGACATGCATGGGTGCATGTCTACACAGGTGTGTTTTGGTCATCTGTGCCAGCAGGCTGTACAGGGGTAGGCAGTGGGTATATCTTGGCATCAGGCCATATGACAGTGGTCTGCATTCTGGCTCAGGCCTGTAGTTACTGCATTTGCCCACACAGGTGGGTATTGCATCCCCATCCAGTCATCTGGGTGACTATTGTGTGTGGCCAATGCTGTACACCACATGCCATGTATGTGTTCCTTAGTCCATGACATGGATGGTGTCTGAGATGTGCACACCTCCCAGATGCATGTACAGTGACATGTGGAACTGTACCTGGGGCTTCTGGTCCATTTTGTGAACACAGATTATCATCAGATGTGCCAGTCTTGCCCCCCTGTGGCAGGAACTGGTAATGGGCAGCAGGTTTACCCTTCACCTACATGCCAACAGCTTTCCCTGATGTCAGTGTCATCTGTCCATACAGGGCATGTAGTCAGGCATGGTATGTCCGTTGTGAGTCACATGTGAAGGC
Organism: Protopterus annectens; assembly: GCF_019279795.1. Lineage (NCBI taxonomy): Eukaryota > Metazoa > Chordata > Ceratodontiformes > Protopteridae > Protopterus > Protopterus annectens. Next base: position 745,048,482 of record NC_056749.1, on the reverse strand, counting down.
ACCACAGGTGGTGCAGGTGTCCATTAGGGAACATGGTAGAGGTGCACTGTCTGCATGTATGTGCATATTGGACAGATGGGCAGGGTTACATGCCCTCTGTAGCCCACCACTATCACTACATAGTCACTATCAGTGGCCAATATGCAGTGTACTACCCACATATTGGCTGTTGCATAGGCATGTGTGTGCATATGACACATGCGTTGAGTGTGTGCTCTGGGTAATAGTGGGGTTGCAAATGGTGATTGGCTGGCCTTGATGCCACATGTATGGGTATGGCTTGGCACCCCAGCCTCCCAGCTCATTTACATATGTTATCCCTGTATGGTAGGCATTGTGATATATAGTAGGGCCACCATAAAAGTAATCAGCAAAACCCCCTCCACATTGGCCACAGGTGTCACACACTCACCTCTACGCAGGATACATGTTACACACACACACACACACATACATATACACACACACACACACACACACACACACACACACACACACACACACACACACACGCACACACACACACACACACACACACACACACCTGTCATGTCTGGGAGTTGAACCCCTACCTAACTAGTTTATTACACTACAGCACTACGCAGTTATAGTACGCGCCATGGATATTACTGGAGTACTTCTTCCCCAAAGGTGTATTTCACAGTGACTGGCATCAGCAGGATTACCAGAGTAGGGCATTTCACCTGTACTGAGAGTGAGTAGCCTAAAATGCATTGCTCCCTATGCAGACAATGAGACATTCACAAAATACCCACAACTGTCATGTGTGGGTATAGAACCCCTGACCAAGGCCTATATCACACTACAGCATGGAGCAGTTATAGGTCACACCACAGGGATTACAGGGAGCTTTCTCCCCAAAGTTGTATTTCACAATGAATGACATCAGCAGGATTGGCAAAGTAGGGCATTTGAAATGTATTGTGAGTGAGTAGCCTATGATGCATTGCTCCACACACAGACATTGAAACACACGCAAAACATCCAGAACTGATGTGGGTGGTGATGGACCCCTACCACAGTTCTAAATCACACTACAGCAGTACCCAGTTATAGGACATGCTACAGACATTACTGGGCTGTGACTTTCCCAGAGGTGTATTTGTAGGTGAGTGACATCAGCAGCCTTGCCAACATTGGGTATATGAATTCTAAGGAGTGTGTGTGACCTAAAAAGCATTGTTCATCACTCAGAGACACAAAGATTCACATACACACACACACACACACACACACACACACACACACACACACACACACACACACACACACACAGTTACTAAGTCTGGGGTTAGAACACCTACCTAATTACTTTATCACACTACAGCACTGCACAGTTACAGGATGCGCTACAGAGATTACTGGGCTATGCTTTCCTCAGAGGTGTATTTCTAGGTGAGTGACATCAGCAGCCTTGCCAAAGTTGGTATATGAATTGTACGGGGTGTGATTGGCCTAAAAAGCATTGCTCTCTACTCAGTCAGAGACACACACACACAGATTCACTCCCAAGCACAAAGTTGCCAGGTCTGGGGTTAGTACACCTACCTAACTACTTTATCACACTACAGCAGTACACAATTACTGGACATGCTACGGAGATTACTGGGCTATAGATTTCCCCAGAGGTGTATTTATAGGTGAGTGACATCAGCAGCCTTGCCACAGTTGAGTATGTGTATTGTATGGGGTGTGAGTGGCCTAAAAAGCATTGCTCTCGACTCAGTAAGACACACACAGATTCACACACAAGCACACAGTTGCCAAGTCTGGGGTTAGAACACCTACCTAACCATTTTATCACACTGCAGCAGTACGCAGTTACAGGACACGCTACAGAAATTACTGGGCAATAATTTCCCCAGAGGTGTATTTCTAAGTGAGTGACATCAGCAGCCTTGCCGCAATTGAGTATATGTATTGTAGGGGGTATAAGTGGCCTAAAAAGCATTGCGCTCTATTCAGTCAGACACACACACACACAGATTCACACACAAGCACACAGTTGCCAGGTCTGGGGTTAGAACACCTGCCTACCTACTTTATCACACTACAACAGTACGCAGTTACAGGACATGCTATGGTGATTACTGGGCTATGATTTCCCTAGAGGTGTATTTCTAGTTGAGTGACATCAGCAGCCTTGCAATAGTTGAGTATATGTATTGTATGGGGTGTGAGTGACCTAAGAAGCATTGCTCTCTATTCAGTGAGACACACACAAGTACACAGTTGCCAAGTCTGGGGTTAGAACACCTACCTAACTACTTTATCACACTGTAGCAGTATGCAGTTACAGGACACGCTACAGTGATTACTGGGCTATGATTTCTCCAGAGGTGTATTTCTAGGTGAGTGACATCAGCAGCCTTGCCAAAGTTGAGTATATGTATTGTATGGGGTATGAGTGGCCTAAAAAGCATTGCTCTCTACTCAGTCAGACACACACACACACACACACACACACACACACACACACACACACACACACACACATATACAGATTTATACACAAGCACACAGATACAAAGAGGCAGCCTAGCAAGTATGGTAGATGCACAGACCAAGCAAACTATGCCAAGACAAAAAACAGAGCCAGCACCTTGGGAGCTTGAAGATTTATTAAGATAACCAGACCGGTTTCAGCTTGTTGCTTTCATCAGACCACTGATAACATAACATTTCTCCATCTGTATACACCGGTGGTGCAGAGTTTTTGGGAAAAACAAGGGGGAAAGGTGTTTGCATAGTTTATAGTGGTGTGCTGGGCTGGGCTGGGCTGGTCTGCTGCCTGTGTAATTGGCTGACTCTGATACATTTCACCTGTCAGCTTAGCTAGTTCTCCTTGATTACCTTCCTACTGCTGTTTTCCCTTCCCATTGCCTCCCTGTTTAAGCCGCGCAAACGGAGAGCTCAAATGTGCATAGAGCTGCTTTTTCCTGGTTTAACTTCCTTTTTCTTCCTGTCAAAACCGGTGCGCAGCACGCACACCCGCTTACACTTTGTAAAGACTGCTAGACAGGTTTAGACACACCCCTAGCTTAGCTGTGCTAAGCTAGGAGCAATCCCGAGCCACAGGTCTCCAATCCACTTACAGTATGCCTGACACACACACCCATGATGTCACCTATATCCTAGTCTTGCACCCAGCTATTTATACTCTTACACTCTTGGGACCTGCCTCACACCCAGGGAATATCTGTGATTCCCTAACCTTTCCCTCATTTGCATAAGATTGCTTGTTAATGAATAGTTACATGTCCCACACTGAGCCTCCCCCCTTAGCAACCATTACTCACTGGTCAGGATGTCTTCTGCCTACCATTGACTTGCATGGCAGAATACTGATTTTAGTTAGAATGCTTATTTTAGGTTTATTTTATGATTTTTTTCCCTGATCCCATTTGCGCACTGTTGCCCTATGCTTAAACAGGTGAGATTGGCGAAAAAAAAATAAAAGTTGTTTATTTTATTTTTTAAACAGTTTGCAATGCCAATGGCCTTCTACTTGGCCATTGGCATGCTTCCTCAATGATATGCAGCCTTTATTTGCAGCTGTCATAGCTCCATTTTGTAGATTGCAGAAATGTACTCGGTTACTAACCGAGTACATTTCGGCACACTGCACTTGTTCTGCACAGACAGCTGCCAGCTTCCTGGATTGCATATCACCCTCATTTGCATGGTTTTCACCTGCAAATGAGGGTAATTTGTATACAGGAGCTGAGTCCATGCAGGATTATTCTAAGAACTCACGTGCACATCCTGGGAGCTCGTTCCTGGATCGCACGTCGGCCATATTGCTGAAAATAGCTCTTAGACTAATCCTGCACATTCTACAGGGCTTTGTAAATCCAGGAGAATATGTTTGAGAAATTTGGTTAGCATTAAGTTATTTACAAGGAATGTAGCAATTCCTAGAATAAAAAAAATCAGTGTTACATTATGGCATAGTACAACAAAGGTGCATTTAATAGCATAGGTACTAACTGCAGAGAGAGTGATATATGTAGACAGTTTAGGTAGATACCAGGCAGATATGTTAATTGAGAGAAGAAGAAAAGTTCATTAGGAAATTTCCTGACAAATACACTTGCACAGTAAGGAAAGAAAAGGGCTGCTATAATTATACAGATATTCCACCATATAAAGTGCATATACTAGCAGCCCTTCACCCACAAAAATACTTCAAAAAATGCATTTTTATGAGCTCTTACTGAATTTTGAAATATTAAAAGATGCAAGTAATTCTACCCGGCAGAGTCAATAAACCCTACGTAGTCTGCTAAGATAGTATGCAAGTCATGGCACGATGCTCACATGGTAGCACACTGATTTGTATTCAGTTAGTGGCTCTACATGGTGTGTAGAGCTGCACAGCTATGGTAAACAGCATGGCATGCTAATTACAGCATAACCAACTGAATTATATGTTAATCGACCAATCCAATATGCAGAAGCTATTCATCAAGCTATAAAGCAACTGTGTAGACTCATTGCTGGTTTTCCCTGTGAATTCCAAAACATACTGGAATACAGCCACGGAAAGGAGTCTACACAGAATAAATGTCAAGGGCTGCTATTGCTTTAATTCATGTGTATGTGCAACAGGCTGAAGTCTATGCTGCTTCTGTTGCTAATAGACCACTGCCAGGAAGGAGAAGAGTTTTCAGACCCTTTTTAACTTATTGCAATCTGCATAAGGTGGAAATTATAGAGTGCTACAAGGTGGATAGGGACACACCACAGGAATTCTGCAACCTCTGTCATAATCAACTCAGACCCAGGGTGAACCAAGGGAATCAATACCAGTGGAGAAAAAGATATGTGTAGTGCTTATAATTTAAACTACATGAACCTTTCAGAGACCAACAGGATCCCCCATCAATTTCTGAAAGATATGCTCCAACATGCCAGTGACCACATATATTTCCCCATAATTCTGAGGAAAGGGCCACAAATATGCAGGAGCTCTGTCCTGTAGCATACTTCCCTAAAGTACTGGGTGCCATATATTGTACACATATAGAAATCAAGGCACCACCCATGGAACAGGGAAAGGTCTACATAAATAGAAAGTGCTTCCACTCTATTAACTGCCAGGTCATGTGCAATGCTAAGGGAATCATCCTGAATGTGTGTGCTGGCAATCCAGGAATTTATCATGACTCACATATCTGGCACACCTCCCAACTGTGTCAGCTGCTTACTGGGGGGGGTGGTATCCCACAGGATCAGGTTATACACTGCTCACTCATACCCACTGAAGAACACCATAACGAGGCACACCTTCAAACCAAATATCATAGACCATGTGTTTCCACTGCTGAAGTCACAGTTCCAGTGGCTAGATACATCTGGTGAGCCCTGCAGTACAATCCACATACATGTACTGAAATCTCCACCATCTGTGCCATGCTTCATAACATCATCCTGAGAAAACAACTTCAGCAAGATAAAAAGAGGAAGGGGGCACACATCCCACCACCAATGTCAAGGTCAACAAAGTCACATGCAAGTGAGGAGTCAAAGGTGAATGAGCCACTGCTGTAGGTATTAGTAGATGTAGACATGCTCAATATGGCCTCACATTGGCTAAGAGACAACGCATAGCACACTCACTACCTCAGGGGTTAAAACCTTCATTCTACACACATACTTATAGTAAAATTGGTGGCAGGCAATGCTGATAGCCTCGATACACCCATGTAATGGCTGTGTATTCCTAGCATCAGACATACTCAGCCTTAAACTAAAACTGTAGCAACTGCTGGATTTACAAGGTAAGTGTTGGACTTGGAATATTAAAACAAAATTGTGTTATAATACAAATGAATGCTATATCCTTGCATGCTGTTAGTTGATAATGTAAAAAAGTAAAAGGTGGATGATTTGTACAGCAATGATTTTAACATGTGACAGCAGAGATTTATGTGAAAACATGCATCTTCTATCACGTACTAGGTCTCAGGCATCAAAGATTCACACATTCGTACCTCTCAATAGTACTGATAGTCACCAAACGCCCTCAGTTTAGCCTCATACTTTTATACTGGCAAATCATTAAAGACATAAGTTAGAAATTAATGAGACACATTTCAGTTTCAGATTTTATAACCCTAGAAGATTCTCAAAAATACTGATGCAAAAAAGTGTTTTGATTCTATCAACTGTCTAACTTTGTAAGACCAAAATATATAAAAAGTACAATTGGCAAAAGAACATCACAGACACAGATACACTAATCACTAAGTCAGCTATGCACCATGAGCATCAGACACAAAGCTTATGTATCTCTGAATCCAAAAGATGGAAAACACGGATATGGCACAGTTATCATCACTTGACAGGGCGTTGTGTGTGTGTGTTTTGGGGGGGGGGCTAGGTTAACACAAAAGGTACGTGAGTGCATGTGAGTAAGAAAGAGAAACAGGCAGAAATTTGGATAAAGTTACAAAGGGCCACTAAGACAGAATAAATTTTAAGTCTCACAGCTGAACCATGTAACTGTTGTGTGTGTGTGTCTGTATTGGCCCTCCAGATGAAATTGGTGTGTGAGTATCTGCAAGAATACAGTCAAGCTCTGTGCTAGCCCTACGTCTTGGTATATCAGACAGGTGTGAACTATGCATAGTGGAGGTGGCAGTTGATCATTGTTGTACCCAACTACGAGAACCGGCCTGTACCAGGAGTTATACTTGCACATCCATACCCACTGCTGCTACCTGAATGTGACCAGTGTTTGCTGGATGAGCTTTCTTCATGAGGATGCCCAGTACCATGACCCCATGGCCAGCCACATTTGGGTGTGGATACCTCAACCACTGACAGAGCAGTAGAAATAGTGCCATTATGGGAGCATGATCTTGCACAGACACATCAGCTAACATCAGATGATGTGTCTGACCTAAGCCCACGTGGATGCTGTCCCCCTCATAGAAAACATTCCATCATAGATACTGCCCATTCCAACGTGCCATTTATCTGATCCACTGAATTTCCAAAACAGTGGAGGCAGTCATACATATCAGCCTGTGCCACATCTACAACCCTAAGCATTTCACTGGAGGACCTACTGGAAAGTGTCTGCACCTCCATGATGGCCCTAAACATATGTTTATTGGCATGGAAAGACACACCTGGATCAAGTGGAGGGGGAACAGATTGCCTCCTCCGTGCACACCTAACAACCCTCCTGCATGGTACTTCGCCCACACTTTGGCTATTGCCAGAGTCAGCAGGCACTGAAACCACAGTAAACACACTATCCAGATCGAGTGTCTCATGCTCCACCTGTCTAGTATTTGAGGGCTCACTGGAATGGATTGGCATAGGCCTACTGGCTGTGTCCAATGGAATTACAGGGGAAGGGTGAATGTTAACCTCAGTTTCAGATTTAATCCCTGCACCCCCCCCCCCAACTATGCGTCTGTCTGTTCACCATTATCATCAGAGTCCTACATTTCCACTGTCAGGATCACCTGTGATAATAAGCAATAAACACAGGAAATAAATTAACACTTACACTACTATAGTCCAATATATGTTAACAAACTAACATTGGTGCCACTATTACAGACAGTACAGCAATACACATAACACATAACAGTCCTGACCCCCCCATCACACATATGGATAAAATAAAAAATTATTTGAACTGCTCATCAGTGCTGACATAAAAATGTTTGGCTTACCATGTGCAAATGATTCTAGGGTCCATTGGGTGGATGGTCCTGGAAGACGTTAAGCAAAAGGTAAGGACACCATCATCACAATTAAGAGTAACACAGGATGAAAAACTTTTACCCTTTATATGTCCATTAAAGATACTTTTAACAAGAACTTGGATGACACGTTAACACCAAGCCCATGTGTAATTAACCAGAATGTGTGGCAAACTATATCGATCTACAACTACTTCCCCCAAACAAATTTATGTTTAAACAGAACTTAAGTATTGCTGTCAATGTTTTACTATACAAGAAGTATTTAATTCATTCACTCCACTGGAGCTCAGGAAGTTTGCAATGCATCTTCCAATGGGCAGAGCCTAAGCTTTTTGACAGAAACAAATTATTTCCTCACATTTCAAACAAATGTTCATATCTCTGGAAGCACGTGGATTATGAAAGACGTATAAATGAAAAACTATTCAGCAGAAACTATTTTATAGTGGTAGTATTCTTTAGAGTCTAGGTTTTAAACCAAATTTTATAAGTCACAATTAACACAGCAACTATTATGTTTCTAAATGTTGTAAACTACTTAAATATCTCAGCATCTACTCAGGTTACACACATACTGCCAGCAGCATTTTATTCATCTAGCTGAGAGCTTTCTTATGAGTCTAAAAAGTTCTGTCTGTGTTACTTGGTTGTTGAGATATTTAGAAAAATGTGAAAATTATATCTACATAAAATAATATTATAAAAACAACAGTTAATATCTATTTATCTGCACAAGCCAGGGGTCAAATATTAATGTAATTGAGTTTGCCATTGTTTAAGCTTTAAGAATAAATATTTTAAAACCTTGTACATAGTATGGCCTTGGGATTATTGATGCAAATATGAACAAGCAATATTTGATGCCTAGAGGTGTCAGTAGGAGATAACTGCAGATGCACCTGGAGGTATCTCTCAGATGTATTGAGTTAAAAACTGAGATAGTTAAGCCTACCTGGAAGCTCCTCCTGGGACATACATGTACTCCCTGAAACACCAGCATGAACATCAATCACATGCTGTTGTGCGCTTTCTACTAAACTCTCTGGATCTCTGACAGTGGACAGGAACTCTTCATCTGGTGTTAGTGGTGGTTCTATAGCAGATTTCCTCTGAAGCCATCTGTTCAAGGGCCATGGAGACTGCTCTCCTCCAGGCCAATGAAATCATGCCAGTGGCCATATGATTCACCTGACCATGTGTCCTGCTCTGGCCACCTACTGCATTTACATCAGCTACTATCTGCTGCCAGATTTGAATTTCTTTTATACATATTTTCACATCCCCTCTCAAGCAGAAAGGCACCATGCTGCCTAAGTGTTTTGACCATCACTTCATTTTCAGGGTCACTGAAGGGAAGTTAGTGGGGATTGGGGTACCCGGGTGCCATAGTCCTAGGTGACATAAAACACAAAAGAAGAATAATACACATAAGTATCACATAAATGAAAGTCCTGCTGAAATATAACAAATAAAAGTAGTTTTTCAATATTACTCATTGGAGAGACAAAAAACAGTCAAGATATTCATATATAAAAAATAATTTATGTGCTTGTAACCTATTTACAAAGCAAGGTTGGATCCAAAACAAGAAGAGTAACAATAGCAAACCTCTGTACAAACAATTTTGTTTGTGCCAACATAGAAATGGAACTTGGCACCCCACCCCTAAAACAGCAGGCACATTACATATTTTGCTAACAAACCATCAGTGAACTGCTAAAAGTGCTATCAAGAAAACTGACCCAAACATGTGTACACATTTACTACAGAACATTTAATTTTATGCAATTGACAGTCACATCTACCTGTGGCCAGCACTCCCCTAGAAGTGTCTATGGGCCATCCTAGAAGGCTAACACCCTTGTGTCATTGACAATATAAGACATTTACAGTTCACTGAAATAACAAATCTGAGATAGTAAAATTCCTTGACAAACATGCCTATGCCATCAATAAACTTCTAAGAAGTGCATACAGAGGGAAAACAGCATTTGCTAATGCATGTACAGTGTGTGTGTGTGTGTGTGTGTGTGTGTGTGTGTGTGTGTGTGTGTGTGTGTGTGTGTGTGTGTGTGTGTGTATATCTATCTATCTATATATATATATATATATATATATATATATATTTATATGTGTATATATATATATATATATATATATATATATATACAGAGAAAGAGAGAGAGATATCGAGAGAGAGATATATAGATATACAGTATAAAAGATTGTTCTTAGTGACATGTGAGCATATCTCGTATATAACTGAAAATGCAAGCATACCTTATCACGATCAATAGTCTACATACGGATAAATTCCAATCCCAAAGTAGTATTTTATTCTGTGCTATCTACATAAACAAGTCTCCTCACCTTCAGGTTCCCTTTTTATAGTGTAGATTCAGGGCTGTGAACACAGTGATGATGCAAATGAGGTGTGAACTCATTTCAATTGCTGAATTCCAAATACTTGGCTCCATGTCGCAAATGTAAAAATAGTGCAGGCACTCCCTTGTTGTTTGTTGCTAATGGATTACAACTGTAAATGATTACTGGTAGGGAGAAGAAAAACACAACATCAATTCAAACTCCATTACTTCCACTGGGTGTGTCAACCAGGTTATACTTACAAAGTATAGAAGTAATTGTATCAAGGTTTTAAATGCTGGTAAGCAACATACACTTTACAGTTTCTATCCAGTAACATCCAACCTCTCCTGCACTTGTTGACAACTGCATAATATTTAATATTGCCATTTAATATCTTCACACATTTTAAGGACAATGATACAAAATGCTTGACAGACTGTATGTCTCAGATTACTGGTCAGATAAGAGAAGAATGAGCAACAAATGCAGATCGATATGACATTCCTGTATTTCTGCAAGCAATAGTCATAAATGGTTGTGTGATCACTCCGTGCACTACATCTGAAATTAATACACATACAAACAACTGAGAAGTGTACAACTGTCATATGTATTGTCATGATGTTGCAGTTGTTGCATGCAGAATGATTTTCATTTTCTGCTGCAAAGTTGTTTTTGGGGCAAAGAGGAATAAGACACTCTTAGTGTGTTTTGAATGTTTATTGATGTGACAGTTCAAATCCAGACCTGTGTAAAAACATTCCATGTGTACCAACACAAATATATGTAGTGTAGTTTATTCAACAAATTTATTTTCTTCTTTCTCCTAATTTTACTATTATTTATGCCAATATCTGTGCAGTGCATAGCTTAGTGCAAAGAGGCGAAATGGAAAAACCCAATCAATGACATTCTTAGCATTGTTTATCTTATTTGTGCTATGCTTAGCAGTGTGCAAACCTGGACTAGTGGCCCACACAGGAAACAGACGAATTACCTGCACACAGGGCATATACATTCTAAATGTCAAAAACGCTACATTGTTGCAGATTTTGCTTTCCACTGTGCAACTCTGCTAAGAGACATTACACAGTGATTAACAAGCTTTTCTAAAACCTGCAGCCAGTGTACACCTGCAGAGAGGAAGCAGACAGTCAACAATATCAAAACAGATACATTGTATCAACTGTGTTTTGGGAACCATGCAAACATGGTAAGCAGTATTGCATGGCTGTTAACACACAGAAGTTAACAACGAATAGGGAATTATCCAACTGTTTTTAACTATTCCTATGGCAACAGGTGTAACTTAAGGGTTTAATACAAATGCTCCTAGGTTTTAATAGAGGATATGCAACATATTTTTACTGTTGTGGCAGTTCAGTTTACAGTAATGAACAGGAATATATCCAAGTGTTTTTCAAAATTCCTGTGGTAACAGGTGTAAGTGTAGGGTTACTATCTAAATGGTCCTGGGTTCTAATACAGGAAATTTTAGGATTTTTATTGTTGTTCCATTTCACATTATATTAAATATCACTTATAACAATGTATACATAATTATAAATAGTGGAGCTGATATGAATATATGTATGAGGAATAAGACACCCTTACTGTGTTTTATAGGTCTGGATGTATAACTAAGGGTATACTGCCTACTATGGTTCTATAAGTATAATTCTGCTATATAGACTTGGGTGGCCTTCACACTTAAATAAAACACATACAAAAATGAATGTATATACAAGGACCTTTTCTGGTCACACATACACATGGTTAACAGATCAGTCTGTCATCTGTGTTTATAAATAATTCATGACTATGTCTGAGAAGCACTTCTTCTGTGACAAAGATGGAAAATTACCACTGTAGAATAAAGTGTTTTGTCCCTTATGTATAGGTTAAAGTGCATGCTGTAAAAATCAGTTCTAGCAGTGTATAAAGCCAAACAAACATGTGTCAGGCCCTGAAATGTATATCCTCAGTGCATGTCTGCAAAGTTAAATCACCTAACAGGTACAGCAGCACACACACCCTTCAAACTAATGTCAAGTATCAGATTAACCTTCCAATTTCCAAAACAGCTTTTTCCTTTGTTTGGCACTGTTGCTTTCCACTTGACATCATCAAATGTGGTTAACATTGTTGCTCAGGTTTTTGCACTACCAGTAAACACAATAAGAATAATGATGGAAATCATGATTTGCTATTGCACTGCTTTGGGATTAGACATGTCTGGTGTTAGAGGGGAAGGTACCCTATTTAGGGTGCAGAGGTAGGATGTTTAAGAGTCCAGAATATTTATTGGACTCCTGGTAAAGCACCACAGCCAAAGGCTTTTGCAGGGGGACTATTCTGGCTCCCAGTACAAGTCTGAGGCTTGGAATAGTCTGGCCAAGGCTGGTTCCAATATCACTGGCATCCCACACACTGGAGAACAGTGTAGGCACCACTTCCTTGACCTAAAAAGGTGCAAGAGGGATATATTCAACCAGTGGTCAGATGAGTTACAAACTAGCAATATACCACAGTTGCGTTTGTATGCTTTTTCCATATTTTCTTTTTTGCTGCTCCCGTTAGGGGTCACCACAGTGGATCCCTGGTCTGCAGAATTAGTGGCAGCATATTTTTATGATGTCAAGTTAATTGTATAAGTATGCTAATAAAGATAATTTATAATACATAGAAAGCTAAATATAGGCAAGACTGGTATGCATAATAATCTTCTTTTCATTTCTTTTCTTTTCTTTTCACAACTAATTCTGAAATAGATGTGAATAGGTAGGCCCATGCTGAGCTTCTAGAGATACTGAGGGAAGCAAGTGGTATGTATGCAGCACAAGAGAAGTATTATTGTACCTTTAAAATTCAAAGAAAATGTTTCTTTTCTATACAGTAGTAGCAAAGTAATCATGCATATTCTAACTGTAAAAGCAAGTATGCATGGATCAGTCTGTAGCACAAACCAAATTTAGGAGTCAAGTGTAAGACTCTAGTCAGAGGTTGCTGGTTCAAATACCATGAGTAACAAGTATAAAATACTGCAATTCCTTAATAATATTACAGGCATTATATTCTACACATGTGACATAAATGCTCTGCTGTTAATTTTAATCTACATAATTGGACTAAGCATATGTGAAATATCTGCACATTGCAAGGATTACTTTCAGCAATCTGTAATTATAGTTTGTAGTTGTTAGGAAGTATACTTACATGTAAAACTTCAGATGAAATAGTTATAGTATTGTCATAATGCATTGAATATCACATATGATGGTACTAATTGTATCTATTTGTTTTTTCTCATTCCATCCAATTCACAGTTGACAGTACAGTACTACCTCTGCTTCCAGTGCACTACCTGTACCCTCAGGTAGCACTATGCTGACAGCTGGTGCTGTGGTACCCTCCAGGAGTACAGGTAGAGGTGAGGATTTTATCACCCACCAGGAAATGCCAGGGTTGGTGCATAGGTTTATACACAGCACAATTGGTGTAGACCTAGGCTGGTTGGAGAGGCTGCTCTCCCTCATGGTTTGTAGAAGGAGGATATGTCAAGCACTCCAGCAACCAGTAGAGTAAGGGGACAGTGATGGCAGTCCTGTTGGTGAGGACTAGATTTCTCACTGTCCCCATGTTTGACAGGCATGAGCTTGTATTGTTCCCTCCCTCAAAATAATCATGTTGTCCCCCAAACTTTTCTGTCCCTCACCATCTCTGTGTATTGTCTTCTTTGTCCTGTTTGTTTGCATTTGCACATAGCTCTCCATTTTGCACATGTGCCTTCTTGACACACTTGATTTGTTCTAGTTGGCTATATAACATGACCGTGGTGTTGTCACCTCTCTTTATGGAGGTAACAGTCCGAATTCAGTTAATATTCTGTACATATTTATATTTTATACTATTGAAGAAATGGATAACTATGGTTCTCTTCCACCTCCCTCCTACACATTCCTATATTTTTTTCCCCTTTGTTCTTCCCCCTGCATGCCCCCCATTTCACCACTTTCCTGTCTATCCAATTTTAACACCTATAATCTGGTCAGAAAATAGCATCACATGCAACACACATAAGTAACAAAAAAAGCAATGGAGCCCTTCACTTTTTGGCCGTTATGTTTGTGTGGAGCTTGGCATCATGCAACAATGCCAAACAACAGTGAACGGCTGTTTTGTGGTGCGGTTACCTTAACGCAATGCTGCTTACACACACTGCATTATGTCAGCACATAGTAACACATGGTGAATGTAGTATAAAAAATAATTTCATTGCATTATCAGTACTTAATTAAAAGTATTACAAACTCCTGGATTTTAATCCTATATCATCTGGGCTCCAAAAAAATGTATCAGTGCATTTACTCCTGCTGCCACAAAGTCAGATAAGCAGCAGGTCTGCTTCATACCCTCAATACTGAGTACTCTCTGAAGTGTAGAAATGAGGTTCGTGTTTTCACACTGCTTAACTATATGCAAACAGGAAAAGTGGTAGAAATGTGTATCTCACATGCGGAAACATGTTGCCAACCTTTGCACAAACCTGCTGCTCAGCGTGCACTATGCAAAGTGGACAATAGCATGTATTACTTTTGTTTACTCTCCATTTAGTCTTCATGCCATGAACCTACATGTGGAAACACAAAATTAATTTAACATTTGCTCACCAGGAAAGTCCAACTGGGACATAACCCATTTTCAGTAGATGCCCAGGGAAAAACACTCCATATGCATGTCTTTGGAACTGGGGGGGAAAGCACCCAGAAGAAACCCATGTGAATGCAGAATGCAGGAAGGACATGCAGACTGCACAGAAGGCATCTCAGCTGAGAATAGAACCAGATAATCTCTTGCTGTGAAGCAACAATACTAACTGATGCACCACTATGCTACCTGCTATCTAACAAAATTACACATATATATATATGTGTGTGTGTGTGTGTGTGTGTGTGTGTGTGTGTGTGTGTGTGTGTGTGTGTGTGTGTGTGTGAATATATATATATATATATATATATATATATATATATATATATATGTATACATATATATGATGCAGACATCTGTTACCTCCCCTGTGCACTGCAGTCTTGTTCACAAACTTATCAACTGCACTAAATAACAAATATTGTCTTATATACCATGCACATCTTTATAATGGTAATACACATTCAAATTTCCATTACTTGTCATAATGTGGACATCTGTTTTCATATAATTTGTAAAGCTCTCTCTGAAAGTATACCTACACATTGGAAACACAACTGCCAAATATTACACCTTCCATACTCATCAGTCTGGTAACATGCAGAGCTTTAATATTTTCACATTTGGACATAGCTAGTGTCCATTTCATGCAGACCTCCCAATATCTTCCTTCCAACTCCAACATCCACTGCTGATGTCTTCCACTATAAATTGTCTGCAGCCATGTAAAAGTCAGACATTTGCTGTGGCACTTGACTTCTCTAGTCAGTGTAGTTAGAGTGGTAGGATATCTGTTCTCACTGCAATCAACTGGTATGTGTGTGTGTTTATTTGTGTGTGTGTGTGTGTGTGTGTGTGTGTGTGTGTGTGTGTGTGTGTGTGTGTGTGTGTGTGTGTGTGTGTGTGTGTGTGTGTGTGTGTGTGTGTGTGTGTGTGTGTGTGTGTGTGTGTGTGTGTGTGTCTGTCTGTTCAGAAGAGCATAACTGTGTATCCTGCAGTCACCACTCCAATCCCATGGAGTACCAATGCATCTTTGGACTTGTCTACACATCCATTTAATGCAGGCTTCCCAACATCTTCTCTCCAACACACACTGCTGATTTCATTCACTATAAGTTGTCTTGCAGCCCTGTAAAAGTCAGACTTGTGCTCTGGAACTTGTGTAAAATACTGAGTTTTCTAGTCTATGTGCTTAAATAGGTATTGGTTCTAGTCTCACTGCAGTCAACTGGGAGGAGTGTGCATGTGTGTGTGTGTGTGTGTGTGTGTGTGTGTGTGTGTGTGTGTGTGTGTGTGTGTGTGTGTGTGTGTGTGTGTGTGTCTTTCTAGTCAGAAGAGCAAAAGTGTGTATCCTGCAGTTACCACTCCAATCCCATAGAGTATTAATATTTTCACAGATGGACATGCCTACACATCCATTTAAGGCAGGCCTCCCAACATATGCTCTCCAACATCCACTGCTGATGTCATCCACTATAAGTTGTTCTGCACTCTTGTAAAAGTCATGCGCGTGCAGTGGCACTTGTGAAAAATACTGACTTCTGTAGTCTGTGTACTTAGATAAGTAGGCGTTCTAATCTCACTGCAGTCAACTGGTGTGTGTGTGTGTGTTTGACATTAGAAAGGTAACATTTTACACTTGCATGTGGGACACTGCTATTACTGTCTTCTTCTCACCAAACACTGCTGATGTCATCCCCTATAAAGTGTTTTCTGACACTATCCAAATTACTATCCGAATCCTCGAACACAGACTTAGTAAATGTCCACACAAGTAAGCATCCTTCTGAATGTTTTGGTGTCACATTCATAACAACATACAGTCTCAATAGTAGTGACTGTGTTCAGGCACTACATAAAAATTGGGACTTACTCAAAAAGGACAACACAGTACACCAAAAACTTGGTAATCACCCATTGGTTGTTTATAGAAAGGCAAAAAACCTCAAAGCCTTCCTTGAACGACATAACATTAAAAAATCAATGACAGCTGGCATGTTTAAATGCCAGGCGTGTAATTTTTGTCAATACACCTTGGAATCCAATAGATTGAAAGTTCACGATTATGAATACAAGTTGAACCTAAGAGCTAACTGTAATTCAAGAATGGTGATCTATTTAGCTATGTGCCAAACCTGTACAGCTTTCTATGTGGGCAAAACAGAACAGCGCCCTGACCGCATTTATGAACATACTTATGCGATCAGGAAGCAGAAACTTGACAATGCACTAACAAAACATATTTCAGTTTATCCCAACCATATGTTTAAATTTCTGATTATTGACCAAATCACACAGGACTTCAGGGGTGCTCCTCTCCCACTTAAGTTAGAAGAGCGAGAGTTGTTTTGGCAAATTAGACTCAACGCATGCAGTTCACCATGTCTGAATGAGAACTGTTCTTTAAGTAGTGTTCTTAAACTTAGGAGCCTCAATAGGTAGGCTGTGTCGGGTTACCTTCCACACTAGCACGACGCAGTTATTCTAATGCTTTTGAGCACCTTGGTTCAGTGACCTTATGTGTATTTTTGCTGAGTATTTTTTGCTGAGAATTTGTAGTTTTATCTTGATACATTACTTATTACCAATTATGTTTAGCACACTTGATGTGCTTCAACATATACAGTTTAGTGCACTAACACAGGTATTTGCATTAACTCAGTTTTATAAACATCAGCGGAGTTTTTATGCACTTGTAACTTTTATTTCTTTGCCTTAGTAGCTTAGTAGTAGGCTAGATATACACATTTTGTATAGACAATTCTAGTTGTACTTTTAATCTATTTGGATTTTTAGCTTTTATTTTAAAAGCAGTTTTTAGTCTAGTTGTGTTCTCAAATAGGGCGTGTTTTGTAAGTCAGCTTTCACTTTAAGTAGTTAATTGACTTTGCAAGTATTAGCCCAGACAGTATTTAAACTGTGACTTTTTGTCTTACTTGATCTGAAGAAGTTTGTTTATTGGAATAAATGAAAAGCGCTTTATCACTTCGTTTTGTGCTACTGCATGGTTTCTTCTCTACTTTGTTTTTCACTATCCAAATCACCCTTGTGCTCCGGTGCTTGCATTAAATATAGACTGCTCTAGTCAGTGTATTTTCATTGGTAGGGGTGCTGTTCCACTAGTGTGTGTGTGTGTGTGTGTGTGTGTGTGTGTGTGTGTGTGTGTGTGTGTGTGTGTGTGTGTGTGTGTGTGTGTGTGTGTGTGTGTATGTGTGTGTGTGTGTGTATGTGTGTGTGTGTGTGTGTGTGTGTGTGTGTGTGTGTGTGTGTGTGTGTGTGTGTGTGTGTGTGTGTGTGTACTTGCTTGACATTAAAGAGCATTTTACACCAACATGTGGGGCACTTCTATTACCATCTTCATCTACTGAGATTCTGCTGATGTCATCAGTTATAGCTGATTTGCCGATGTGCAGTATTTCCATCAGGGCAGGGTCAGAGACCAGCCCTGTAGGCCAGGCACAAGTTACTTCCTCCTGTATGATACAGATTACTGTGACAGGGCTTTCAGTCTATCCACATCCATCATGACATGATTGTAGACCCCGTATTTTCTTGGTAAAAATAAATGTGGTCTTTTCAGCTGCTGCAGGTGTCTGGTGAGGTACATGCAAAAGGGAGCATTGTACTCTATTAGTGTTCCAATGAAAGTCCCGTGCCTGGCTTTTATAACATTATCAGATCTGGATACGATAGACGATGGCCTGAGTTATGAGTTGTATTACGTAGCCTTTCCAAACCACTGTGCAAACTCGGTGGTTGAAGATCAGATTGCTATCTAGCTATATTCCTGTGTTTCCATGTCTCACACCATTGGGTTTGAGCATGGGAGGTGTTGTCAATACTGCAATTAGTGGAAAATTCCACTTTAAAGAAGGCAAAAACGACACATTTTTGCAATCATTTGTCTGTGTTAGCCCTCTTGTAATATGTTAACATCATTGTTGGACACAGTAATTGTACCTGATATGCAATAATCCGCAAACCTGGTAAGCCAAAGGCCAAATACTATAGCCTAGACTGCAGAGAAATAGATTCCAAACAAGGAAGGGCTCAGCACAGATCCCTGTGGTATGCCACTGGTGACAGCTCTACTGGTAGAGGTTGATTCACCAACTTTCACAGTATGTGCTCTGTTGGTAAACTAATTGGTTAACCATCTATTGACATAAGGGTTAATTCCCAGTTAGTCCAGATCAGGAAAGGCAATATGTACTGTCTTACTTTCATCCAGGTCTATCACACAAAATCAATGGGTTGTGGCAACATCACAGATCACCTATAGTATAACTCAGAACATACATCTACATAGTTGGATCCATACTTCAACACACCTTCCAGGTGGAATATGTTCCCATAGAAGGGTGTACCTCAACATGGATCCATCTAAGTTGGGGGGGGCAGCACATGATGCATGTATGTATAGACACATCCTCACTCTCTTCATCTGTGAGGTAGACCAACATGTAATCATGGACCTTTTCTAAATGGCTTCTAGTAATATTCCAGCTGTGTGCAATAGACCTGTGTGAGTTGATAGTGCTACATCCATGTCCGTTACATCTGTTAAATGTCCTCAGGAAGGTAATTGAATGCATGCATGATGACAACATTTTCATCCTGTGGAACTTGACCAGGTCAAGGCATTTGACACAAATCCACATTGAGGTATTAACTCAACACTGTCACAAGTGGCTATAAACATCTATATCACCAAGTGGGTAGACCACTGGATCACATATGTGGCATATAAATATGTTGAAATGTGTGAGGTGACCTATATCTTGAGTCCAGTGATTAATTCCATACATCAGGGCTGTGTGCTAGGCCCTTTCCTGTCCATTATTTAAGTCACAGACATCAAGAATGATGTACACGTACTGTGTCCAAACAGCTGTCTGGAAGACTGCAGGTTGCTGTCAGTCATTGACTCCAACTCTATTATTAGTATATTACAAACAGTATCAACACACATCAAAGATTCCTGCCACAGCCATGACAACACATGAGATAAAACAAAAACATAGAGAGATGTGTTATGTTATGAAAACAAATGAACAGCCCAGTGATAATGTAGACATCACATGCCTATGAGCAGATCAAGTGGTATGTGACCTATGTCATGGGGTAGACAGTATGTGGAACATCCACCAGCATGTGGCCATAGTGGTGACTACTCCCTTGTATGTAACACAACTCCCAAGTAGGTGCAGGACATCCACATCAAAGGCCATAATAGCCCCATAGTTCATAGACTTCATCACACCAATAACTGAGTACAATGCATCATTCTTCATGATGTGTAACTGAAGTACCACCTTTGCCACGGTGAGCTCTCACACATCATACCTATCATACCTAGGTATTTCTGTTGCATAAGTATTGCTGTCTGATGGTGTGGAACCCCTATCAAGGTGTTATACCAGATGCATGTGTGATACCTGTTCCAGTGATGCACACAGTACATACATAGCTCTTTGACAATATTGATGGCATGGGTCACACTTGTGACAGTGTGGATTGTGCCATATATATTTATAAATATATATATATATATATATATATATATATATATATATATATATATATATATATGCCATGTACACCAGTCAACTAGTCTGTATTTATCATGATGTCACATAGCAATGTCCAGTGTCAGGACTGTGTGCTCTGTTACCCTTATAGATTACTCACATGTAATTATACAAAATGTGAAACATATCTAACAGTCTATGATCACCAAATACTACCAATATTTTATGTCAGATACATGGGATTACTGGTATATTATTCTGATATTGTCCATGAGTGTGTGTGCTTCTGTTTACTGTTGTTCATGAGCCTGCAACTGTGTCCCACTTGCTGGAGACCTCTGCTGACATTACAGTCATATTCAAGCAAATCAGTTTGCAGTTTCACAATATGCACCCAATCCTGATTGTCTGTAACATCCCTGACAGATGTCCTCTCCATTGTTCATGTCAGGTTTCTTATATCACAAAGACATTGTCTTCATTGTTATGTTACCTTGTCTGACAGTCACATCATATACATTTGTACTATGCAGTCTGTACTGTGCCATGTCTTACATTGACATGCCCCCATCTGCTGTACAATACCATGTTTCACCTGTATGCTTTCCCTGTATTCATTCCTGCAATTCATCTGTGTGTCCTCTTACATTTTATGTCACACACACTTCCCTGCTGAGGGGATGACAACTGTGGGCATGCAGGATGGAGTTTTTAGAGACTGGTTTATGTTACAGGGCAGCCAATGTACAGTTACATTGACATCTAAAAATCCACTGTAAATAATCAAATTTACCAATAATTTGATACCATACTCATTAGTATTCAAATATTGTTTGAAACTTTCCCATTGACAAACTCTCCCTGCCATATAATACAACCCAACAGAAAAGTCGGCCGCTTGATGATCACATGAGATTACTGGCATATAATAAATAATCCTCCACAATGTATGTATTGGATAAACAAACAATAAATAAACACACAAATATATATGGGGGCAGCCCAGCCCCCCCCCTCTGACCCTCACCCTTGTTATCAAATTTACACAGCTTATGTTCAGAATATAAACCTGAAATGGTACTCCACAATACTCAAACACTGTTATGCCTGTAACACTGAACCTCCCAGCCACTATTGGTGGTAAATTCGGGTTATAAAGTTTTGTGGATTTTGGGGACCAGATAAAATATTGTCCTTATTATTAACCCTGGTAATCATTGTGTTCCTTGCATTTTGCAATCATCTTGGTAGTATTTGGTATCATGTAAAACTGTTAGATATGTTTAGATATGTTTCATATTTTGTCCATTTTGCTTTTCAGTTTCCTGGCCAGCAACACTGATGCCAGCCATGAAACCATGTTTGTTTATGTTTAAATGTGGTGTGTGGCATGAATATGCAATTAGCTGCTGCTCACCCCACAAACATGTAAAGTCTGTATAGACTTTGCGTGAAGTCTGCACCGTGTTTATTGAATCCCAGCATACATCAGAATATTAAAATAACATGTTTCCATGAAAATATAGCGACCACCCTAATATGCTTACTTCTATTGCTATTTGGTCAGACTTCTTCCAGCAGTAAAAATGGGTATCAACCTGCATAACATCAGGAACAGTAATAGTAGACCAAGCATAAATACTAAATAATATCTTTCTACATACTTATGAATATTAAATAAGGTTCAAGAAAGCCATTTAACATCAACCCTTTAGAACTCATCCCTAAGCCCTAATATAGCTCCTCGCCAAATTTATGATAATCTAGCAGATTTTACGTATAAAGAAAAGTAACCTAAGTAACCTAAGTAGGCTTTTCTCTTAATTTAAATGCATACATTTCATTTGCCATGTATGAGTCTCAAACCCCTGTTAACATAAAAAACACCCTTTTATTTCTTCTATACTTTGTATACTTTCCACTTGCCTACTATAACCTTTCTTTTGCACAATTAAGTACACTGCCTTTATTTCTGCTGTAAAAAACAAAAAACATTGATCATTAAGAACTTTTACTATGAAACTATCCACATTATTCATACTTAAAACTCCACCACCATTCAAATACTAAAAAACAAAATTTGCAGATTTATAACAACCCCCCCAATAAATGGACATCCCTGTATAACACTAAAAAAGGCAAACTGGCTGCTAGTTTTTATCAAAGGTTAGACCTGCTCCTAGGATCAACCTCTTTTATCTTCAGAATTAACAAGGAATATGCCCACATACAGCCTAAGAAATGTGAACTAATCTGAACCTAAAACACAAATCCCACACTCCAAGGTACATACAGTTTCTTCAGCCATACATTCCCAGTTGTTGGACCAAAACTATGGGAGTTCCTCTCACCAGAAATGAAAGACTCATTGTCTTATTCCAGGTTCCAGTCTCTGTTAAAATCACATCTAGTTAATCAAGCAGAATGTACCTGTTATGCTTCAGGTCATATCACTCAAGTCTACTCTAACCTGAGATTCATTAACAGTTGTGTAGGCTTCAATCTAAGCTTACATAATTTAAATGTGCTTGCGAGATGAGCAGCAGCGCTAATCGAATATGCATGCTACTCATCATGCCTACACGTTTGCAAGCACCTTTTCATATCCAGCAATAGTGTTCACAGCCAGGGAAAGGTGATCGCAAGCATGAGCACAGAATGCAAACAAAACAGCCTGCTTACAGGCAGATCTAAGATATGAACATGTGCTGTAGCCTAGAAATACTAAGGGCAAGTAGAGTGAAAGAATTCTGGAGGAGGGGAAGTGAAATGGGTGAAATGTACACAAATAACATTGGTTGTACTGCAGAAGTAATAAAGAGGGCAGGTGAAATGGGGAAAATGTGCTCATACTGCAGGCAAATGTGCTGAAGATTCAAAGAAATATTTGTAACGTAAATACTGTCATAGTGATATAATGATAATTAATCTCAGTGAAAATATTTGACCACATAAATAAAAAAGGACATGCTGACACAAGAAGTGAGACGGATATAAAGTTACAAAGTAGCAAAGGGGAGTTAATATGATATGCGTGTTAATAAAATGCTGAGTTGAGATAACAGCAAGGGCAGTATAGATACATTATGTGATACATGCATAGATTGCAGTTATTGCATATGAGATGTATGTACAGTGAATTTATTGATAGCCAACACCACTGCTGTATTCTCTACACATGTATAAATAATAACAAAAGAGCCTTAAAGCTGCCATGTAATGCTCATTCAAAAGGCATACATTTATGCTATTACTGGCACACATAGGAAAGGGGTTTATCAGATATAAACCTATAATAGACCAGCATGTAATGTATAAATGGTAATATAATGACACTCAACATACATAACTGACAAATGACAACACAGATCAAATGACATTTCATGATTTCAATTTTCCATTTGTAAATGGCACATATCTCATATATCATTATACAGGGCACACTCACAAGAAAAGTCAGCAAGCAAAGGAGAGGAGTAGTAGTGCTCTAAATGAATCCATCCTCTTCTTGAGTACCAAGGCTACACTGATATATAGATTGTATTTATAGCATATGCTCAGATCTGCTAGGAGTTAGTGCAGAATGGCACAAAATACACTGAACCGACGGATATCGCCAACATCCTGGCAGACAGGATCAGCGCAAACTTCACCCCACTCTGACCCCCAAGAGGGCCCATAACTATACTAGAAGAATGTAAAGTCCCTGAAATCACAGACACTCAGGTTAAAACAGTCCTCTTCAAAGCCAAAAACACAGCATCAATGGGACCAGACGGTATCCCAGGCTGCATCCTACACAAGCTCAAAGATGAACTAACCCCTCACCTAAACACACTGTTCAAACTCAGCCTCTCCACAGGCTACATACCCATAGAGTAGCGCACAGCAACGATTATTCCACTCCACAAAGGTGGAGCCACAACAGCCCCCAGGAACTATCATGCTATAAGCCTGACTAGCTTGGTCTGCAAGGTTATGGAGAGCATCATCATGGAACTCATTAACAGAGACATTGGGAACATCCAAACACTGGTCCCTACCAAGTTCAGCTTTTTTAAGGGCAGATCATGCCTCCTGAACCTGATGGACTTCTTTGAGACAGTTACCAAGGCTTTAGATGACGGAAAGGTGGTACACACAGCCTACCTAGACCTCGCAAAAGGCTTCAACACCATTCCCCATTCTGGTATTATAGACAAGCTCACCAGCCTGAACATAAACCGCTACATCACAAGATGGGTTGCCAACTGGCTCACAGACAGAAAACACATGGTGAGAGTTCAGGGAGCTAGGTCCGACTCTAAATCGGTTACAAGAGGAGTTCCCCAGGGCTCAGTCCTTGGACCCCTCCTGTTTGGCATATACTTCTCAGAGGTACAGGCAAGCACAGGAGGACTACGGCTGACCAAGTTTGCAGATGACTGCAAACTAGGGGCTATAACTGACTCTCTGGCTGACACAAACATCCTCCAAAAGGGTCTCACTGAGATGGATACCTGGTGTCAAAATCATGGCCTCAAGCTAAATGCCAAAAAATGCATAGTCATCCCCTTTGGAAAAAACAAAGTACCCACAAACTACCACATAGGTGGTAGTCCCCTAAATACAGAAGATGTAATAAGGGATCTGGAGACACAAGTAGATAGTAATCTCAACTTTGATAATCACATTGCCAAAGTGATTAGAAAATCCTTCTACATGGCCCACCTAATCACAAAAGGGTTCGCATCCAGATCAAAAGAGGTCATTATACCCCTCTACTCATCAGACCCATCATAGAATACAATGCCCCATTTGGGATGTACCTTGCAAGACACCTGCAACAGCTGGAAAGACTACAGAAATACCTCACAAAGAGGATCACTGGCCTCAAGCAGATGCCCTATGTAGCTCGACTGAAAAAATTACAGCTGTACTCAGTTGCATACCACCTACTCAGAGGTGATCTCTGCCTGATATACAAGGCCATGTCCAACCCAGAATTTATGGACATGCTACACCTAAAGAAAACCTTATCCCAGCGAGCCACATGCTCTAGGGATCTAAACCTCATCACAACAATAAATAGGACATGCTGGAGGATTAGATTCCTGTCCCAGAAACTTCCCATGCTTTGGAACAAGATCCCAGTCTACATCAGGCAGACTTCCTTGCTAACATTCTTCAAAAGAAATCTTGACGGGTGGATGGGGAACAGAAAGTTTACCTCGGGGATCACTTCAGTGGCTCTGCTGGACAGAGGCACAGGGAACTAATCTAAGGGGGCGGCGAAAGCCACCACATTCTGGCTAGGCTTATAAATGCCTTTGGGCAGATAGCCTAGTACATACGTATGAACCTATGAACCTATATATCATGGATAGAAGTAGGTCAAAAGTTAAAAGGGATAGCTGGGTGCACAAGACCCAGGATAAAAGCACATGGATCGTGCTATCCCTAACAGAACCAAGATGCTATCATCCAAAAAAAGGAATCCAATCTGGTGGTCTTCTTCCATAAACAAACTCTACAACAGAAGAAAGAAAGTGTTGCAGAAAAGAGAAAAATCCCATGATTGGAGGAACTCCCTGGTCAGCCTCAGTAAGAAGCTGAGATCCCTCATAAAATCCTCCAAAGCTAGTTATGAAAACAAAATTGCCACTGATTCTAAAGACAACCACAAAGCATTCTATAGCTATGTCAATAATCTTAATGTCAAGACTCAGATCTGCTCTAAGTTATAGCACAATGGCACTAAATATACAGAACCAACTGATATTGCCAACATCCTGGCAGATAGGTTCAGTGCTAACTTTACCCACCTCTCACCCCCTAAAGGGCCCATCTCTGTACAAGAAGAATGCAATGTTCCTGTAATCATGGCTGCACAGGTAAATACCTAACTCTCCAAAGCCAAGAACACAGCATCCATTGGACCTGACAGCATCCTAGGCTGCCTTCTACATGAACTACAGAATGAATGGCACCCCACCTAAGTACCATGTTCAGTCATAGCCTCACCTCAGGCTTTGTACCCATTGAATGGCGCACCGTGACAGTTATCCCACTCCACAAAGGGGGATCCATGACAGACCCTGGGAACTGCCGCCTCATTAGCCTGACGAGCCTAGTCTGCAAGGCCATGGAACTTATCATCATGGAACTCATAAACAAAGACATTGGAGATCTCCAAACTCTGGACCCCACACAGTTCGAGTTTGTAAGAGGCATATCATGTCTCCTAAACCTGTTAGACTTCTTTGAAGCAGTCACCAAAGCCATAGATGAGAGTAAGGTGGTTCACACAGCCTATCTAGATCTCGGCAAGGCATTTGACACCATCCCCCACTCTGGAATTATACATAAACTCACTAAACTAGGTAAAAATCCATATGTCACAAGATAGGTTGCCAACTGGCTTACTGACAGAACCCATACTGTGAAAGTAGCAGACTCCAAATCAGACTTCAGACCAGTGACAAATGGAGTACCACAGGGTTCAGTCCTGGGTCCTCTCCTATTTGGTATCTGAAATACAGGCTAACACAGAAGGTCTTTGGCTAACTAAGTTTGCAGATGACTGCAAACTAGGAGCCATAATCAAAACTGCTAACAATGTGGACATCCTACAAAAGGGCCTCAGTGAGACAGATGCCTGGTGTCAAAGCCATGGCGTCAAGCTCAATGCCAAAAAGTGCACTGTCATCCCCTTTGGTAAAAACTCTGTACCCAATAGCTACCACTTAGGTGGTAGTCTGCTTAACACCGCAAGTGTGATAAGAGACCTTGGGACACAAGTGGACAGTAGTCTCTCCTTTGATAATCACTTCGCCACAGTGGTCAGGAAATCCTTCTATGTGGCACACCTCATCAAAAAAGGTTTCTCAGCCAGGAAAAAGGAGGTCATTGTTCCACTCTACTCTTCACTCATCAGACCCATTATAGAGTACAATGCTCCTTTTGGTATGTACCTCACAAGACATCTACAACAACTGGAAAGGCTGCAGAAATACCTCACAAAGAGGATTACTGGCCTCAAACAGATGCCCTATGCAGACAGTCTCAAAAAACTCCAGCTTTACTCCATCGCATATCGCCTACTCAGCGGCAATCTCTGCCTAACATACAAAGCTAAGTCAAACCCAGAGCTGTTGGACATGCTCCACTTAAAGAAATCCCAATCCCTCTGAGCTACATGCTCCAGGGGCCTAAACCTTGTCACCACAATAAGCAGAACATGCTGGAGGGATAGATTCCTGAACCAGAGACTTCCCATACTCAGGAACAAACTATCTATCTATAGAAAACAAAGCTCCTCATTAGCACTCTTCAAGAAAAATCTTGATGATTGGATGGAAAATAGGAAATTCACCCCAGGAAATCACTTCTGTGGCTTTGCTTGACAGGGGCACAGGAAAGTAATTTTCTCGGGTGACAAAAGCCTGGGTACCTTTTTGACTAGGCTTATATAGGCTCTAGGGCCAATAGCCTAGTACCTACCTATGAACCTATGAACCTAAAAAAGTGCCCAATCCTGGTAGGCACACTGGTGCCAGGACTGAAAAAAAATGACAGTGTAGAATCTTCAAAATATGGAAACATTCCTACCATGGGGCCAGGCCAGGCCCAGGGAGAGGATGGCCCCCTTTTGTAGAAGGAAGTAGCAGTCCACAAAAATCACAAAAACCCATAGGCCAAAAAAGAGCAATGAAGATGATAGAGTGGACTATTGAGGATAAGAAAAAAATTATGTATTGTTACTATTATACAAAAAGGCCAGAATTTCCAGACACAAGATATACAAAACGATTAAGAGAGTAATCAGAGGAAAGAAAAATACTTCCACAAAAAAAACTGTCAGAAGCTTCAAATGAAAATTTGCATTCATTAATACAACAGATTTGTGAAAAACAGTATATAGACCAAGAAACTTTGATCTGTTTGGAAAAAGAAGCATCTGAGGAAGTGCGAAAATATAAACAACAAAACCTAGATATAATTGAAAAATATAAAAAAGAAATATGGGCATGGGAAAGAAAGAGAGATTCGATATGGTGCAATATTTATGCAAAGGAGAAAGTCAAATCAATCAATGTAAAGAAGGCAGCCCCAAAGATATTTGAAGAGAGATACAGGCAAAGGCATCCAAATATAGAAAATTTTACAATAAAAAAATAACATCACAAAGATGAAACGTAGAAAAGAAGATCAGTAAAGTAGCAGTTAAAAAAATAGAAGTTGAAGTTATCTAGTGCCTGCAAAGTGAAGAATTTGGTGTAGAAGGTCTAATACAGGTTATATCACAGCAGGATGGAGTGTGTCCCCAAAGTTAGGAGAAACAGGAAGATAAGGAAACATCTAAACAAGAAATATGGACACAGGAAAGAAAAAGAGATTTAATATGGTGAAATATTTATGCAAATGAGAAAGCAAAATGAACCAATATACAAAAAGCAGCACCAAAGATATTTGAAGAGAAATACATGGAAAACTTTACAATACAAAAATAAGAAGACAAAGAGAAAAGTAAGAAAGGAGATTAGTAATGGAGAAGTTAAAGAAATAGAAACTGAGGTTATGGAGTACCTGTGAAGTGAGGGATTTAGTGTAGAAAATCAGATGCAGAAAGCTCCACAAAAGGATAGAGCAATGGAGATCCAAATTAAAGGGAAACCAGTGGAACAGGAAGCAATTGGTCAGGTGCCATCTCAAGATATTTTGCAGCCTTCCACAGAAAACCATATCAATGTTCACTTGAAGCTAGACAGCAAAGAATGGAACATGAAACTGTGGAAACTCTAATGCAGTCAGTGTTGAGGAGTGATAGGCCAGTGAGTTCCCATATGTCAGAGCAACAGATAGCACAGGATGAAATTGAAGAAAATGTGCCACAGGAAGATGCTGTAGAACTTTCTATAGAATGCCCACAGGAAATGGAAAACAAGGGATGTGCCCTTAGTTTGGAAGAAAATGAGCTAAGAGAAGAGTTACTTGATTTAATAGACATGGACAGACACATTAAAATCAATGAGAGAAATAGACTGTAGAAGGTCAATAAACCCCAAAAAGTCAGACGTCTGATAAAACGAATGATTGCAGTAATTAGAACTGTCCATAGAGATCCATGTGATATAACAGAAGTAAACAGGATTTATTACTGTGCAGCTAAATTATTAACTGATAAAGTTCTACCACAAGAGCAAAGGGTAGTGAGGGAGAGGAAGGGGAGAAATCGAATACCATCATGGAAGTATCGAATAGAGAAAACTATAAAGCAATTAAGACAAGAAGTGTCACGTGT
This sequence comes from Protopterus annectens, assembly GCF_019279795.1. Lineage (NCBI taxonomy): Eukaryota > Metazoa > Chordata > Ceratodontiformes > Protopteridae > Protopterus > Protopterus annectens. Next base: position 745,018,846 of record NC_056749.1, on the reverse strand, counting down.
CACTCTTAGAAGACTGTAGAAGAGGGAATAGATCAACAATGCTCTTACTTAAGAGTGAACCTGCAAGTTACGCTAAAAATTATAGACCGATAACCTGCCTTCCGATGACAAATAAACTATACATGGGAATTGATACTGACAGAGTTTATAGTCATTTAGAAGAAAACTCAATTATGGCAGTCGAATTAAAGGCCAATAAAAGAAAGTCATATGGAACAAAGGATCATCTGTTGTTAAATAAAGACCTACTGGAGAACTGTAAAACAGGGAAGAATTTAAGTGTGGCATGGATTGCCTATAAAAAAGTATTTGATAGTATCCCACATTTGTGGATAAAAGAGCACTTAAAATGTATAACATAAACCCTACATTGATTGACTACATTACAGTGACCATGAAATAGTAACAGTCCACTTTGCAATTAAGCCATGATAAAGGACAGATTATTAGCCCAGGGATAAAAATTCAAAGGGGGATATTCCAGGGTGACTCTCTGTCACCGTTGCTATTCTGCCTTGCCAGTAACCCATTAAGCTGTTTACTTAACAGCTTAGGTCATGGCTACAATTTGGCTCCTAAAAAACAACAAAGGGTAAAGACTTCTCATCTTCTCTTTGTCAATGATTTAAAACTACATAGCTCATCTTATGAGGATTATATCTGAAAACAGCATTGATGTCTAAGAACAAAATCCAAGCTATAAACCAATTTGATCTTCCTGTCCTTACAGTTTTGGAGTGATGGATTTTCCCCAAAATGTGTTGGATAGATTGGAGAGGAAAACAAGAAGGATGCTTCATGCTCACAAAATGATTTATAAAAATCAGTGTACACCAAGATTATATATTCCTCATTCCAAAGGAGGGATGGGCCTCCTTGAAATTGATTACATGCATAGATCTGCAATTGTGGAACTCCACACACATATCTGTTGACCTCACAAGATACAAATTTAGTGAAAGTTTTGAAACATGAGGAAAATAAATCTAAGATGACTTCTCTGCTTAATTTAAGAGAAATATCAGCATCAAGCAGGAATGGAAATCAAACCAGAAGTAGATAAAAATCAGTCAGCAACTGAATGTGGCAAAAAAACAAAAGAAAGATTATAAGGTGAAAGACTAGATGAAAAGGCAAGAAATGTGGAAAAAGCATAAATATAGTTGCAAGTGTAGAAAACTTCTGGAAGAACCTCATGTTGATTAGGAATGAATGCAGGAATGGTTAAGGAAAGGTGAATTCAAACCAAGATATGAAAGGTTAATATTGGTAGCCCAAGATAGTGGACTACGTACATGCTGGTTTACAAAGTACATTGAACATGTAGGAGAAACAGACAAATGTAGGTTTTGTAAAACCAAATTGGAAACAGTTGCACACATTGTTGCTAGTTGCCACATACTAATGCCAGAAGGGCTGTACACTGATAAGCATAATAATGTGTCAAGATTGTTGCACTGGGGATTGTGCAAACATTATGGTATTGAAGTGTCTGAAAAACACTGGAAACATGAGCCACAAAGCATCATAGAAAATGATGAAGTTTATATCACACGGGATCACCAACTTAAACAGTTCAAAAGATAGATGCTAGAAAACCGGATATAGTGGTGCAAGAAAAGAAGACAAGAGTAGCACTGACCGATGAAATCACCACACCCAGTGACTGCAATGACTTGTGTACAGAGAGACACAAAGTCATAAAATATCAGGATTTGCAAGCAGAAATGAGAGCAATGTGGAAGAAAGATACTCAGACAGTTACAATAGTAGTAGGAGCAACAGGTCTTATAAAAAGAATCTACAGTCGTATTTAGATATGTTACCAATACAAGTAACCCCATACGAATGGCAGAAGGAGTCATTACTGGACACATTGCAGGTGCTGCGAAGAGCACTTTTGGTTGACATCAAAGATTGAAACAATACTAAATTCATGCACTTTAATCGTACTTTGACTTAGGAATGGGGTCCATTCCCATCATGGTATTAAAAACACAAAAGATTTGGAGAAATTAAACAAGACATTACAGGGAACAGTAACATAACGGCAATTCAACAGCACCCAAATAAAAGAAAGTGTCATAACGGAGGCACAGTCACCCATTCTGTTGATCTGGCAGCATACCATAAAGTATAAAACATTTTGTGGAGACCCTCATCTGTCATAAATCTGTACAATGTGAAGAAAATAATTTTCAGTAGTAAAGAAATGTTTGGATGAAGACATGCAATACAGAGCATAATTATTTTGGACATAAATAATACCTGTGAGCAATGAATGACATACTATGCATTCACAGCTTGTCATTTTCGAACACAGATAGATATCAGAGATACGCATATCAATCATGGATGCCACAAAAATCTGCATGTCAGTTGTGTCATAAAGAACACCCTTGAATGGTTTACAGCACTTAATTATCATAAGGGGTATGGATGCCTTACTTTGTAGGGCAATGTCTGAAAAAGGTGTCCCTTTGACTGTCTCATAACAATTTTCTGTGTATAAATCACTGCTTTCTGACACTGTCAGACAGATGTTAGTAGATTCAAATGCCTGGCTACAATACAAGGCTGTTGACAGACCTCTGTTTTGACTGCATGTGCCACAGGAGATAGCAATGGAGATTGTCAAAAATAACTGAAATCCATGTGTGCTCTAAGAAAGGAGTTACAAATATAATGTCAACAATCTGATTTATTCAGAATTCTGAAAAGGAGCTATGCATGTTACTGTGCACACAACAGTGAGCAGTGCAATATCAATACTTCTTTGCCAAAGAAGCTGTTTCCATAATGTAGTACACACAGTGACCCAGAATTGAACCACAGTCTATCTGTGGAGGTATGCTATACAAACCATTACTCAATACACATACCACAGAAGCATTCTGACAGGCCCTGAATAACCATTTCACTGCCATGAAATCACAACATGCGATTGCATATTATTGTCCAACATAAAAATGAATATGAATAACTAGATACAATGGTGTTTGTGCAATGTCCATACCTTAATAAAATACTGCCCTTTTCAGAACTTGATCAGGAAGCTATGTATATGAATTAAAAACAGGTTCCACAGTGGAAGTCTTTACACAAGTGTGACTCTCCACTATGCTAAGTCATTACATCATATGATAGTGCTGCAAATAATCTCTTTGAGATAAAAGGGATGAAAGAGGCCTCTCCCACTGTAAATGTACACATTATAGTTGTGGTGGATACCCTCCCACTGTAAATGGACACATTATAACTGTGGTGGATGCCCTCCCACTCTAAATGGACAGATTATAACTGAGGTGGATGCCCTCCCACTGTAAATGGACCCATTATAACTGTAGTGGATCTCCTAACACTGTAAATGGACACATTTTAACCATGGTGGATCTCCTCCCACTGTAAATGGACACATTATAACTGTGATGGATGCCCTCCCACTGTAAATGGACACATTATAACTGTGGTGGATCCCTCCCACTGTAAATGGATGCATCATAACTGTGGTGGATGCCCTCCCACTGTAAATGGACATGTCATAACTGTGGTGGATGCCCTCCCACTGTAAATGGATACATTATAGCAGTGGTAGATGCCATCCCACTGTAAATGGACACATTCTAACTGTGGTGGATCCCCTCCCACTGTAAATGTGCACATTATAACTGCGGTGGATGCCCTCCCACTGTAAATGGACACATTATAACTGTGGTGGATCCCCCCACTGTAAATGAACACATTTTAAGTGTGGTGAATCCCCTTCCACTGTAAATGTGCACATAATGACTGTGATAGATGCCCTCCCACTGTGAATGCACACATTATAACTGTAGTGGATGCCCTCCCACTGTAAATGGATACATTATAACTGTGGTGGCTGCTGTCCCACTGTAAATGGACACATTATAACTGTGATGGATCCCCTCCCACTGTAAATGGATGCATCATAACTGTGGTGGATGCCCTCTCACTGTAAATGGACATGTCATAACTGTGGTGGATGCCCTCCCACTGTAAATGTGCACATTATAACTGTGGTGGATGCCCTCCCACTGTAAATGGACACATTATAACTGCAATGGGTACCATTTACGCATTACAGTATAAGGCCACATGATGCTAACAGTCACTGAATGTGGATTTTGAACACCTGAGCATTTGTCTGCAGCATACACATGGCATTGTAGAGAGTGAATGTGCCACAGTAGAAGTTTCACTACAATTGTGAGATATGTTGATATTTCAAGGGATTACATCATGTTATTGCTATAAGGGATATATGTGCTTTTAATTGCTATAGTAAGAAAATAACATACAGAATATTGTCTCATTTCCTCATGCCAGAGGAGAACACTTGCTATTTATGTAATAAAATGTAATCATAAGTCATCATTATTCTAAATAAAAGCATTGCTATGTGAGAAACAATCAGAGTTTTTTTTTGTAGACATGTATACATGTACACATCAGATGTGCTTGTATTCACAATCAGACTGACACAATGTAGTCTGAGCAGTAATGGCTGGATTTGAACTAACTACCTCAGATTACAAACTATGGATTACTGCCTGAATTACAAGTGCCACACAACATGCTGTACAGCTGTGACAGTGCTGAGTTGAATAGATGACATAATTTTTTATTAGCTGGGTATTTATGCTAAAAAGTGGTTGAAGGGTACAATGTCACTGTATAGCTATACATCATATATGTCTTTGATGAGTAGCATGCACAGTATGAAAGTGAAAGACATACAGTGGGGCAATGTAGAAAGCACAGAATAAAACTCACACACCACAGAAGAAGTCACACTGCAACTGTGAGATACTGCAGTTATGGTAGCATTATGCAATAATTGTGTTGGCAAATGCATATTTTCCTTGGGCATGCTCAAATTTGCTAGTTTAACACTGTGCCACTGAAAATACATCTCATACGTGGAAGGGTACATAACAATGGTCATGAGATAGACAACTTTATATGACAGTAAGTACAGTCACACTATTTAAGCAAGTATGAATTCAAACCACCTACCTATCTAATTACACAATTTATAGAGAACAATATCAACAGCCAAAGCCACAGGAGAATTTTCAGTACACATGAGGCATGCAGAATTTATGAAGGGATGACATCAGCAGCATATTGCCAATGAGAGGTTTGCATATTTTACAGCAATCTTGGGTTGTAAATGTTTGCACAACAAAAGTGTATAAACCAATCCTGAATCTATTTCTAGCCATGCACAAGCCATCAGAAGTAATGCCTGCTGTAGTCATACCTCTTACCTATCTAGTTCCACATTCTGTAATGTAGTTTAAGGAATGCAAGTGCCACAGGAAAAGCATGATTTTTGAAGTGCTTTAGAAAGAATAATCTCATGAGTATGTTGCTGAGAAGATGTTGCTATGAAAAGTGGGATAAGGGAATGGGGACTTATCTACCGGTCTAAAGGCTTTCCCATGAGGGAGTGGCTTGATTTCAGCTGCTGCATAACTTATAACTACCTGACTCTACAGCCTTACACAGACAGGTTTACCACTGTGACATTCAAACACCCTTCCTACCTAGCTATATAATCCACAGGTTATTGCATTAAATGTATACACCATAGTAGAATTTTGACTAAAAGGGAGACATATAGCATCTTTGAGGGGATGACATTATCACTTTGTTATAGAAACACTGCCATGGTCAAAATCAGTACTCTGATGTTGGATTACAATTCTAGAAAAAAAACATGTCACTTGAGTGGAATGTTGCACATTGCAAGTATAAGTGGAAGCATTCCAATGTATTATGAGTTCTCACCACACATGGTAGTCAGTGCTGTATTTGAATCCCCTTCCTAACTAGTTACACATGCTAGAGATCACTGTATGAACTGCCATTGCCACAGGAGAAGTCTGACTTCCATAGTGTGACAGTGTATTTTAGAAAGAAAGTTTCATCAGTGTGCTGTTGTGAAAGGTGGGGTAAGGGAATGATGTAGTCATCTAGCAGTTTAAAATGTTTCTCTTGAGTGGAAGTTGATTGAGCACAACTGTGTCGGAGAACATGCTCAGCTGACTATACACACCCCCACGATGAGTATCAAATTTCTACCTATCAATTACACAATCTATATTATTATTAACAAGCACCACAGGAGAAGTCTTAAGGGGAGAGAATGCACTTTTGAGAGGATGTCCTCATCTCTGTGTTGCAAACAAGATGTTTCTGTTAAAAGTAAGATAAAGGAGCCGTGTGCAGCAAAGTTAAAAGTATTTTCCTTAGATATAGTGGACACACCACCAAGCATTACTTACTGTCCCTGTATCACTATATCCTTCCCAAAATAAACAAACATACACACACACACACACACACACACACACACACACACACACACACACACACACACACACACACACATGCACACACACACATGCACACGCGCGCACACACACACACACACACACACACACACACACACATACACACGCGTACGTACCCACGTGGAGCATTGAACCTCCTACCCATCTAGTTATACAATTAAGAGAGCACTGCATTATTCACAAGAGGATAAGGAGAAGCATGGATTTAATGATGTGAAAAAGCACAGCTGTAATTGGCAAAAATCCACTGTTTGGAGCAAATGGCACAATGCATCACTGGTTTTGGGGCAAATTTGTAAGTGTGCACAGAGCAGTGCAACATCACTGTGATTATCTCATGTAATGACATACTCTTCTACTGAGATTAATATACTGTCCTTCTTGTACATTGCATTACCCTGAGGGGTGTGTGCCTGTTTCTTGGTATGGGATGCCAAAGAAAATTAAAGTTATAAATCAGTGGATTACAAAACAAACATTCCTGCCACTTCATACTGGGATGATTGCACACTTATCTTGTCTCATGCTTGCATAATATGAATTGACATGACAAACACTTCATACATAGGACAGTGCACTGCAGAACAACAGTGATGGATTATGTCGGAATAGGTTAACCAACATCGTAAAACAGTTGCAAGTGTAATCATTGGAGATCAGACATACATTAACAAACTGAATTAGTTGAGTCAACATCACTCTGAAATCAAGATAACTTGGCAAAATTCCATGCAGATATACAAATGTTGTGCAGCCTAAACAAAGAATTATTTTTTGTATTTTTTTTTTTTTACTCTCAGCCTGAAGTGCATTTCTACCAGTCTCAGTTGCACTGCTGTTGGAAAGGTATTAGCTCATGCAAAAGCATATCTTGAGGTATTGAACTTAAAATGTGAATTAGCGGCACTCTCTGGTGTTTGATGACTTTCATGGAAAGAAGCAAGTCTGATATGTGTTAGTGTCATATTTCAGGGGTCCTGATTTATTTATTTCTCATGACAGTTGCTGTTACTCAATCATTATATTATGCTAGAGGAGTACTATAAAATACATGGGAGACCAAACATGTTTTGCTGTTGGAAATATGGGTTATGGAAACAGTTGTAATCAAAAAGATTTATTGGATGACACAGAAGCAGTCAGAAGAAATGGACAGTTTGTGACTGGGATACAAAAAAATAGACATAGTAACACATTTTCTGAACATATTTGTGTTGTGTTACTATTCACTTTATCGTCATGTTTCTTTTTCATTTATTGTGCTTGTTATAATGACCCTTGCCATTTCATGAATTAGGTTTTTCTATGGTATATAATAAATGTAATCATGACTTAAAAACCTGTGATAGAGCCAGAAGCAAGAGCCTCGGTGGGGCTCGCCTCCCTGCCTCACCGGGTAAGTGAAAAAATGATGAGTAGTGGTACTTCACAGGTGACCAAGGCCTCCCACTTATTCTACACCTCTCATGTCTCTTCACAGTGCCAGACTAGAGTTAAGCTCAACAGGGTCTTCTTTCCCCAATGATTCTGCCAAGCCCATTCCCTTGGCTGTGGTTTTACTAGATTGTAGGTAGGGACACTGGGAATCAGGTCATCTACAAATGTTTTTAGCACCCGGTTCCCCATGAATGTGTGGTGCACTGCTGGAGACAGGTGGCCCCCTTCCATCCATGCTCCAACCCAGTGACGAGCAGCGCTCCTCACCGATCTTTCGGCCGGCTATCCCTGGCCAACCGGAGATCCACAGTGCTGATTACTTTTAGGTGGGATTCTGACTTAGAGGCATTCAGTCATAATCCCACAGTTGGTAGCTTTGCACCATTGGCTCCTCAACCAATACCATACACCAAATGTCTGAACCTGTGGTTCCTCTTGTACTGAGCAGGATTACTATTGCAACAACACATTATCAGTAGGGTATAACTAACCCGTCTCATGATGGTCTAACCCCAGCTCACATTCCCTATTAGTGGGTGAACGATCCAATGCTTGATGAATTCTGCTTCACAATGACAGGAAGAGCCGACATCAAAGGATCAAAAAGTGACATGCTTGGCTGCCACAAGTCAGTTATCCCTTTGGTAACTTTTTTGACACCTCCTGCTTAAAACTCAAAAAGCCAGAAGGATCGTGAGGCCCCAACTTCACAGTCTGTATTCATACTGAAAATCAAGATCAAGCGAGCTTTTACCCTTCTGCTCCATGGGAGGTTTCTGTCCTCCCTGAGCTCACCTTAGAACACCTGCATTACTCTTTGACAGGTGTACTGCCCCAGTCATACTCCCCACCTGACACTGTCCCCGGAGTTGGTCGTGCCCAGATGCCCAGGCGCTTGGAGCCAGAAGCGAGAGCCCCGATGGGGCTCTTCCTCCCAGCCTCACTGGGTAAGTGAAAAAAACATAAGATAGTGGTATTTCACCAGTGGCAGAGGCCTCCTACTTATTCTACACCTCTCATGTCTCTTCACAATGCCAGGCTAGAGTCAAGCTCAACAGGGTCTTCTTTCCCCGCTGATTCTGCCAAGCCCATTCCCTTGGCTGTGGTTTCACTAGATAGTAGATATGGACAGTGGGAATCTTGTTCATTCATTTATTTTAACATTCAGAGCACTGGGCAGAAATCACATTGTGTCAACACCCATAATCATGACTTAAAAACTTGTGATGGTAAGTATGTATATAAACTGTTAATTCTCTTCTGCACTTCTTTAGATTGAATCCTTTAGACAAGGGTCATGTCCTTTCTTGATTAACTCACTATCCTAATGAACAGAACTAATACAAATAATCATTTAGTTTTGTGAAAAAATGTATAGCTTGGTCCAATCAACCTCTGAGACAGCAAAACTTAACAGGGTAAAGGTGCTTGCAATGACATTGAATACATGGTTGTAATGTTAAGTACTTCTTTTTATAATAACTCTTATTAATTCATTTGTGTATGTCATTCTCATTGGCGGATTTAGTCATGGGCGCAGTGGTGCGAGCCGACCCTTTTTCAACTTTCTTTCTTTTTCTTTTTTTTTTTTGTTATTGGAAAATCAGGTGCATCTTGCCCGAAGAGTCCTGTCACCAACGCGCCAAATACATTGGAGATGTGAGTGGAGGTTGCAGTCAGATGATTTTTTTTTTAATAACATTTATTAATGGTCCTTCTCCTCTTGTAATTTAGGCATGTTGGTGAGAGCTATTAATGGTAACTGTTGTTGTGAAGACAATCTTATTAAAATAAGTAGCGAGACAAAAGTACTGCTTCAAGTAACCTGCTTTGAGGTAATGTGCTATTCATTTGACTTTAGTTTTGCAAAAAAAGATATAGTACTGTTTGTAAGGGTGCACACTGTAGACGATATTTATATACTCTATCCAGATGTAATCTACCCCAGATATTTTTTATATAGTGAAAAAATAGCCACTGTCAATATTCAGCTTTCTTGCTTCTGTCTAAGCTAAGATTTCAGTTCTCTCAGATTGCACCCAAAACATTCAATGTTGGGAAATTACCTGTGCTTGATGTCTAGTCTAGCTCTTATAGAGAAATCTCAAGCATAATTTCTTCATGTTACACCTCACAGTATTAAATTCTATGTCTGTAACATTCTGTTACGAGGTGCTGTTCAGATTAGTTTTTTTTTTTTTTTTTGCTTTTAGCTTGTAGCTCATAAGAGGAATAGAATCACTTTCCCACACAACACAAAAATTCTTTTATTATGCATGTACTCAGAAGAATGCACATAAATTGTTTTATTCTCTACTGCTGTTACATCTGGTGCACAATTTAAAACGTACTATTTCGGCCTCTAACGTGCGTGAAACCAACCAGCCCCTCTGCTGCAGCACTTAGCGTTGCTGCCTCACTGTACTTGGTTATGTGCTATGATAGCTTCTTTCCAGAGCTCACACATTGGTCCTATGTCAAGGAGGAGTTTTGCCTGCCTTATACTTAACTGTATTGCTTTGGTTTATCGGGAAAGTCCAAAGTGGGTACAAGCCCCCTTTTTAGCAAACAGATGAAAAGAAAAAAACTCAAACACACTGACCATAATTAAATACAAATGCACAGGAAGAAAACCATGATGCCCCCATCCCCCCAAAAAAAAGACAATCAAATGTATAGGTTATAGGTTTATAGGTTAGCACAACTGCTAAGTAGGAGATTGTATAAAAATTGAGACATTCGAAATGTTCTCACGCATCCCAAAGTTATATGTATGTATGTACATATACAATTATTTTACATCTGCATATATCCCTCAGTGACCAGCACCCTAGATAAGACTGTGCCCATTAGCCTGTTGTCTACAAGGCAAGCTCAGTCTCCCTAGAACCCTAAATTGCCTAAAGCAAGTTATCTAACTTGGTTATATTACAGCAATGTATATGCCTGTTTTTCACACATTCATGCATACATACACATTCCACAAATAATTATGTGTAAATAAATAAATATATGGGTTCCTATTAGATGACCGGAGATGCATTCTTTCGAATGCGCCTTGGTTGAACTTGAAAAAACGAAAAGGCAAGATGCCGAAGCAGCATATAAGCAAATTCTTTCCCTGGGAATGAAATTGCTTGTCTGCATCCGTTACTTTGCCATTTTGTCACTGTAGTGCGATCCTGGAGTTAATATATTTAAGTAGGGTGTGTGTGTGGGGGGGGGGTGAAGCCCCCCCACTTTATGTTCTAAGTGTTTTTTTTTTTTTTTTGGAACAGTGATTTTTTTTTTTCCTTTGGAAAAAAATCACTGTTCTAAGCGTTCAAGTTTGTAAGCTTTTGCTTACATGGTGTCGATAAATCATTGTTCACCTTTCTAAGCGTTCGATGATTTAATATAGACCCTAAATATATATATCTATATTCAAAGACACACATAGTCGTGTACTACTACGCGAAGAAGTTTCAACTGTCCTTGATTTTGCCACATAATTTTGCCCCTCTATATATATATATATATATATATATATATATATATATATATATTTTTTTTTTTTTTTGCTGAGATTTTCAGGTAAATCCTTAAGGATTCATAATGTGGCCATGAGAATGTTGTACTGTTTATTGTTCACAAAATTCGGGCTTTGTGTTCTGTTACCATTCTAAACAGCTTAGCATGCATACAGGGTACAATGCACTCTACAAAAGTGCACTGCAATCCTAGCTCTGGCATAACATCTTTAATATTTTATAATTGTCTCTACTCTTGGGCATTTGTGTCATGTTTAGCTGTTCTATTTCAGTTTTTTACCCATTTATTTTTTAAGCAAATATGTGAAAGGTACACACCTTTAAAACGAGTTTGAAGGAGAAAAGACAGTGTTCGCTATTAGCTCTTCTTCTATATTTGAAGTCATATTTGTCGGTGCTTTTCAACAGGGAGCCAAAAATGATTGCATTGACTAAATAACATCAGACACGATAATTCCATAATTGTATTTATTTATTTAGGCATTCAGGCATAGCATATCAACGGAAACCCTGCTATTTTAACTAAGTGAATTACAATATTTTAAATCGTCCCTTACTCCTGTTCTCTTGTTTTAACTAAGTGAATAACAGCAATTGATTAAACTGTCCCGCATTCCTGTCTTCTTGTTTTATCTAAATTAATAAGTGCTATATTTTTTAAAAGTCACTCTATTTTGGGGGCTTTGAGAACATTACACATACCCAGTCATTCCCTTGCTTTTTCAGTTGAAAGGCTTGAAACTGTGCCCGAGGGCTCTCTTCTCATCGAACTGTTCTTAACCACTGTTGTAATAGCAGGTGTCTTCATCTGGCAGCATTGTTTTAGACAGTTTTCTTAAATCCCATACTAACTGAATTGTGTCTGATATTAGTAAGTTATACAACCATTGCATTAATTACTGTTCTAAGTACCAAAATCAGTACAAAACGAGACCCAATATTGTGTGTATCTTTTACAAATGTGCAGTGCATTTACTTATTGCCTCGTGTCATTTTAAGTGACTTCAGAAGCTTTAAAAAGTTTTTTTTTCAGAAGCATGAACACTTTAACTTTTAAAGAATAAAACTGTCACATAGTACTTAGATTCACTGCTTCTACTTCTCTGTTTCAGCTCTATGGCTGCCATGGCAATCCCTGCTCTAATGAGTGTCAAAGAGCAAAGGGGGAGGGTGGAGAAAAGCAGGTGGAATGTGCATTCTCAGGCTCGCTCAACCCCCTTTGAGTCTAGTGAACGTTTTGACAACTTCTCCGTTGGTTAAAGATGCTAGTTATTTATAGTAATGATTTGACTTCTTTTTAAGCCCGACAACTAAAACGTACCCTAAATGTTTTTGGAACATAAAATATTAAATTTTGATATCTTACAAGGAGCGCAGCATTCTTCATTTGGGAGAGGTGGTTTTACTAAGTGCATATTTGATGGATTCTGCTATACACAACCCACCATAAGGATGTATGATATGGAAAAATAAATGATATACGTGCTTTATTTCCAGTGCAGTGTGTGCAGTCCCTATTTAGTCAATTTGCAGAAAACACATGCTTGGAAGTAAGGGCAGGTAACAAAGACATACTTTCTGGATGTTAGAAGGTGTGGAGTTCAAATGTTAATATATGGGACAAAAAGCTCACTGTCAGCAAACCGTTAAAAAGGGTGCAGAAGGGGAAGGGGTATAACCAGTCATCATAACAGTAAACTGCACATATATGAAATTCCTTCAGTTTTGGGGGGGGGGGGCAACTAGAATTATTTTCTTCTTTCTGTGGTTGCATTTGAGATTAACATCTTAAATCAACAACATAATAGTTTTCAAAACTGCAGTGCTACATTAGAATATTGTTTACTACTTTTTTTGTAAATACTTTTGGTCTTTAGGATGTGGCTAGGTTGTTTCCCTTTATTCAGTATTTTTTTTCATTACATTTCTTTCATAATAATTTCATTCTTTCTGTTTTCTGAGAGTTCCTGTACTTCTTAGCTACAACTTGCTGTCTGGGTATCATAGCTGTCAACCTATTTGCTCAGGGATTCTGGACAAAGCAAGGTTAGAGGTGGACAAGGTTCAACAACTAAGACTTAAGACAGAAGGTGAGGAGATAAAACAGTGACATATAATCAATCTACAGGAAAGTCTCCAGGAACAGTTGGTCTTCCTGTGGAAGTCTGGACATTGGAAAAGACTGAGTGGAACATCCCATTTTTAGTGGGTGCCTAGGGAGAAAAGCTCCACAAGATACAGAGAGAAAATAAAACACATGCATATAAAGTGCCATCATTCTTTATGTAAAACTGTAGTAAACCTGTCAACTGAACTAACATTTTATAAAAACTGCAGTTGTGGCTTTTGGTGAAATCCATTATGAATGTAACACAACAATTTGTAGAAAAAAGCAATGATAAGACTGCGCATCTTCCAAACAGGAAATGGCAGGTATCATACAGCAATTAGACAAGTACAATTCGAGTTTGCTGTCAGGGTGGCTGTGGTGGTGCAGCAGTTATCATTGCTGCTTCACAGCAAGAGGTTCTCTGGTTTGATTCTCAGCTGGGGTGCCTCCTGTGCAGCGTCTGCATGTCCTCCCTGCAGTTGTGTAGGTTCCCTCCGGGTGCTCTGGCTTCCTCCTATGTCCAAAAGACAGGCTGTAGGTGGATTGGACTTTCTAAATTGGCCATAGGTATGTGTGCCTTCAGTGGAAAGTTGGGAACTGGGCTGGCAACTCAGCACCATAAAGCTCCACTGCCAGTCGTTCTGAGGACCATTGTTCCACTGTGGCGATCCCTAACTGGGAAAAAGCCAAAAGAAGTTGGGGTGTCCCACAGGGCTCTGTCCTAGGGCCTTACTTGTTTAGATTGTAGATTTCAAATCTAACTTTTTCATCTGAGGTATTCTACAGTCTGTATACAGATGACTTGAAAATAGGCAAACAGGTTTACATCTGTTATAGGTAGAGGACGTCAGCAAAAGAACTTGGCTAAATATACCATTTGGGTCCAGGAGAATAATATGCTGATACATACATTAAAGACTAAATATATGACATTTGAAAGACAAATTGAAGGGTAAATATTTAATACAGCACACAGTGATTGATGCTGTAGATTCATTCAAGGACCATGGTCTACAGGTAGATCCAGCTTTAAGCATTTTTAATCATACAAACCAAAGGGTTAATAGTTATAAAGCTGTAGGCTGTATACAAAGATTTATAAAGTCTAGGAAATGAAAGAATGATGAAATTATTTGCAGGTTACATTAGACCCATACTACAATGTGGAATAACAATGTGAAAACCTTATAAGAGAACAAGCATGGGTAAATTGGAGTACAGCTAAAATATACCAAGGGCATTCATGTACGTGCAAATTTAAGTTATGATGAAAGACTAAAATATCTGAACTTGTACCCCTTATTCAAGTATACAGGGTGTTTAGAAACAGCTACCTCTGAGAATGTTTGGGATTAACAAAGAGTAGCAGACAGTCATCAGAGAGCCTACAGAAGATTATATAGGATTGGGAGATGCCAATTGGCTCTCTAAGAGAGTAGCTGATGCATGAAATAGACAACCAAATTATATTAAAGCAAGCACTAGTTTAAATATTTTAAAAAACAACTTGGGTATTATGGGAATGATTGTTTGGTGTATTGGCAGGCTAGAAAGGCATTATTGCGCATGCCCAAACTATTTATAGATATGTGTGTACATACCTATGAATGTATGCAAAGGAAATGTAACTATTTTGCTCTGGTGGTTTAATAAAATGAAAAAAAACATAACTTTTTCTGTGGGGAAAAATAAATTTATGATCATACACATGCACTTTCTTTTTCTTTCAGCTGCTTGCTTTAGGGGCCACCATAGCAGATCTGTTTCCATTTCTTCCTGTCCTCTGCATCTTGCTCTGTCACACCAACCACCTGCATGTCCTCAGCACCACATCCATAAACCTCATCTTATGCCTTCCTCTTTTCCTCTTACCTGGAAGCTCCATCCTTAGAATACTTTGCCCAATAAACTCGGCATCACTCCTCAGCACATGTCCAAACCAATGCAGTCTCCCCTCTGGCTCTGTCTCCAGACTGTCCAACCTGAGCTGACCCTCTAACATACTAGTTTCTAATCCTGTCCAGCCTCATCACACCCAGTGCAAATCTTAACATCTTTAGCTCTGCCACCTCCAGCTCTGACTCCTGTCTTTTCATCAGTGCCACCATCTCCAACTGGTCTCCCTACCATCTTGTAGACCTTCTTTTTCACTCTTACTGGTACCCATCTGTCACAAATCACTCCTGACACTATTCTCCACCCACTCCATTCTGCCTGCACCCTCTTCTTCACCTGTCTTCCACACCCACCATTACTCTGAACTGTTAATCCCAAGTATTTAAGCTCATCCACCTTCACCAACTCTACTCCCTGCATCCTCATAATTCCTTTGTCCTCCCCCTCATTCACACATACATATTCTGTCTTAGTCCTGCAGACCTTCATTCCTGTCCTCTCTAAAGCATATCTCCACCTCTGCAGGGTTTCCTCAACCTATTACCTCCTCAGTACCAATCACAATGTCATCCGCATATATCATAGTCCACAGGAACTCCTGTCTGATCTCATCTGTCAACCTGTCCATCACCATTGCAAATAAGAAAGGGCTCAGAGCTGATCCTTGATGTTATCCCACCTCCACCTTCCTTAAACACATCTTCACTCCTACCGCAGGCCTCACCACTATCACACTGTTCTTGTACATATCCTTTACCAGTCTTACATACTTCTCTGCCACTCCTGACTTCCTCATACAATAACGAAACTCCTCTATATCCACCCTGTCATGCTTTCTCTAAGACCACAAAGACACAATGCAACTCCTTCTGACCTTCTCTATACTTCTCCCTTAGCAGCCTCAGAGCAAACATTACATCAGAAGTGCTCTTTTCTGGAATGAAACCATACAGCTGCTCACTAATCATCTCCGCACATGCACATTCATTAAATCCTAGTAGGGAGGGTGAGTTATCATTGGTCTGAAACTATGGTTGAAGTGATGTGCTCATTGCAATTTTTTGCTGCCATGTTATAGTTTATGTCAGATTAACAAAAATGAACAATATGTGTAAGTTGTACAGACAATGACAGGTTATGAAAGTTTAGTAAAAATATAATTATTTGTATGTACACAGTACAATATATATTACCATTTCTAGAAAGACTGAGTGTAGTATTACCACATTAAGGAATATTTCCTACTCATGACACTGCTGTTTGTACATCTTAATATCTGTCCTTGCTTACAAAATATTTACAATTGTTTTTCTAATGCCTTTTATGTTTATTTCTCCAGAAAATGCTGTATAATGGAAGGATGAAGTGTGCCTTTCCATTCTGTATAGATGTAATGAGTTATGTATTACTGATGTTCTTACAGTTGCTACAGATAGTTAATTGGGAAATGTAATGTCAGAGCATAGTTCATGTCTAGCAGTGACTAAGATAACCTGAGCAGTATACCACCCACAAAGAAACAGTTTTTTAAAGTAATTGTAACATGCCAAAGCAGAGAACAGATCATGCATTCATTTGTGAAGTGTTTTATAAGCGTTCTATTTTCAGCATAATGAACAAGTGTTGTGGCCATTGGCTAAGTCAGTAGTACTTGACATTGTTTTATTTTGTACATTAGATACAGAACCAGTTACTTAATACTTGGCTTTGTTTTATTTTGTACACTAGATATAGAAGCAGTTCGTTCTTGTGTTGAAATGAGCTGCAGTATGTTAGGAAAAAGTGCCGCCATGTCTTCAGGAGCCAAGCGAGAACTACATCAACAGTCTCTTTTCAAATTTTTCCGAAAGGCCATGAAACACGGAGAAGGTTCAGTCTCTGAGGGTAAGCTGATGTGGGTGAGAATAGCACCAAAGTGGAGGATAATTTCCTGTTCTCAGGATGATTTATGTTAGATCAGATGTGTATGACACTTTCTTTCCTGTGCTAAAGTATTTGTCTAGGATTTTGTGAATTAGGGTGTTCATAACTTTTACTGATTCACTTTTGAAAGGAAATTAGGTAATGAATGGAAAATGAACTAAAAGATCCTGTACTTTAAAAGTTTGATTTGTTTTATATATCAAGGAAGGAGCTCATGTGTGAGATGAAACATCTTGGTGATTCTTGTTCTGTACTTTGCATTTCTTTTGTGGGTTCGCAGGCATCCAGTCTATAGATTGTTTTACTGTGATTTCTTTTTTCTGTAATGGCATGTCAGTGGAGGCAAATGTAGTTGTATTTTATTTTGTACTGTTAGGTGTACTGTTAGGGAAGTTATCTTCCTCTTGATATTTGGTCTCATTTTTTAAACCCGCAGTCAGAGAGGCACGTGTGCTTGATGACGCAGAAAGCACAGTTAATGAATGCAGTCCCATCAAAGAAGTCAGTCAAGGTAGTATTATCACTGAAGTTAACAGCTCAACAGATAACTTAGAAAGTGAGAGGAGTACCGTAAGTGTAGTCCGTTATGTTAGTAAGAAGCAGTCAGATGAAATGAGTGACACTAACTGTTCACTGACAGATATTAGTGAGTACGTTACCTGTACTAATACTCCAGATAAGGATAAAGTCATTGTCATAAATCATCGCAAACCACATGATAGTTTCTATTTTCCACTCAAAGCCTTCACAGACAAAAGAAGAAAATTGCGAAGTTCCCTTCGCCAATGTCAGCTGTCATGGCTAGACCAGTTTAATTTTCTGGCATACTCGGTGAAACAGGATGGGCTGTATTGTTTAGCCTGTGTGTTATTTCCAACACCAGCACAGACAGAATGGGCAAAGTTATTCATTTTGCAGCCATACTGTAATTGGAAGCATGCTAAAGCTGATATTCAGCAACACTTGGAGTTGGAATACCACAAGAAATCTGAGGCAAAATTACATGTTTTCAGAATCATAAGTGACAATCCAAGTCAGAGAGTGGACTTTGCAATTTCAAATGCTTCACAGCTGCAGGTGGCCAAAAATAGAGCTCTACTAACCTCTATTATAAAGTGTCTGGAGTACTGTGGAAGGCAAGGGATAGCCCTTCGTAGACATAGAGATGACCACACATCTGACTGTACTACCAACAAAGGAAACTTCAGATCTCTAGTCGATTTCCGAATTGACAATGGTGGCAGAGACTTACAACCCCACTTGCAGACATGCCAAAAGAATGCAACATACATTTCAAAAAGTGCAGAATGAATTGCTAGAGTGTATTAAAGAATACATTCAACAGCAGATAATAAAGGATATTAAATAACAGCCTCTTGGAACTTTTTATCCCATCCAAGCAGATGAAATTGCAGATATAAGTGAATGGGAACAACTTGGAGTTGTACTGCGATATGTGAAGAATGGCCATCCTGTGGAGAGATTCATAGAGTTTATTGCCTGTGATTCTGTCACCGGAGAGGAGATCTGCAATAAGTTGGTTGCATGCCTAACAAAGTTAACATTGAATCTTGAGCACTGCAAAGCTCAAGGGTACGATGGTGCTGGAAACATGGCTGGAGCACAGAGAGGCTGTGCCGCTTTGTTTCAAGAAAAAGTACCACATGTTATTTTTTTCCATTATGCTAGTCACCAGCTGAACCTTGTACTTTCAAAGGCTTGCCAAGTTCCAGAAGTACGAATAATGTTAAATATAGTGAAGGAAGTTGGGTTGTTTTTCAAGTGCTCCCCAAAAAGGCAAAGATGTCTAGAGGAATCAGTTCACTACATGAATTTACAGCGAAAGTCAAGTGGCCAAAAACCTATAGAAAAACAAAAGCTTAAGTTGCTTTGTGAGACCAGATGGGTGGAGAGGCATACAGCCTTTGATGACTTCTATCATATCTATGAAGCACTGCTTCACTGTTTAGACAACATTATGGATAACAGAGGGCCACATTGGGATGGAAAAACTTTGACAGATGCCAGTGGACTTTACAGTTCAATTACAAAGTCATGCTTTATTGTTTCTTTCCAGTCAGTAAGGTTCTTGTTTGGCTTTACTAAGTCCCTTAGCAAACTTCTGCAAGGATTGTCACAAGACATACTGTATGCATATGAGCAAGTTAACTGTGTGCTTGATGAGCTGCGGGCTATTTATGCAAACATTGAGCATGACTTTAGAAATGTCTTCAGAGATATGTCAGAAAGGGGGAGCTTCTGTGGTAATGCTGAATTACCCCTTCCATGGTTCTGTAACAAACAAACTATGAGGAACAATGTTGATGGAGAGACTTCAGAAGTGTACTGGAGAAGAGCAATTTTTATTCCCTTTCTGGATCACTTTATTCATGAACTTTCCAGCTGATTCACTACAATGGCATCAACAGCTATTCTAGGATTCACACTTATTCCATCAAACTTGAACAGCTTAACATTAGAAAGAGAGAATTCACTTAAAACTTTTTTTGACTTGCCTTCACCGACAACTTTTCACCAAGAGCTCAGACTGTGGAAAAGGACATGGGAAGCTTTATCAGCCACTTCTGCACTGCCAAATGATTTGAAGCAGACATATTCACAAACAAATGTCAACATGTTCTCAAATATTTCAATCATATTAAACACCCTCTTGCTTGCTCCAGTCACAACTGCTGGAGTAGAGAGGGCTAATTCAGCCTTAAAACTGATAAAGATTGAACTGTGGAGTACCATGGGACAAGAGCGCCTTAATAGTTTGGTGTTGCTATTCATGCATAGAAACATCCTGATAGACTATTCTTCGGTAATTGATTTATTTGCAGAGGGACACCCAAGAAAGATGCTACTTACAAATCTACTTAATTAAGAATTGAACATTAGCGTGCCTGAAGGTTTGTGATATAATACAGTACAGCATGGGAAAATAGAGGGCATTACAAAATGTTTAGCGTTATACTAAAAAAACAAAGATTTGGTAAAGAGACTGATTTGCTGTCCACTCAAATATAGTTTAGCATGTATCTTCTCATGGTATAACACATTAATTATATATCATGGGAAGCTGTGTGCTATTTTATGCTGCTTGCATCAGTCATACTAGCTGAGGATACCTACATGAGAGGCTGTCTCATGTCTACTCCACAGGCAGCATAGAAAGCAAGAGAATTACCAGTAGTCAGTCAGAGCACTACCGTTACAGAAGTCATGTACTCCACAGGCAACATGGAAAGTATGAAAAATACCAGTAGTCAGAGTACTACCATAACAGAAGTCATCTACTCCACAGGCAGCAGAGTCAGATTACTACACCACAGGAGTCATGTACTCCACAGGCAACATAGAAAGTTAGAAAAGTAGTGTCACAGAAGTCATTCAGAGCACTACCAGCATAGATCTCCTCTACTCCACAGGCAACATAGAAGGTCAGAGTAGTACCGTTAGCGAAACCAGTCATGGAAGTTCAGTCAGGGTAAAGCATGCAGTTGAAATTGGTGCCACTAATTGTTCTTTAAGGGATATTAGTGAGTAAATCACATGTATCCGAATTATAGACAATTATACAGTTGTCATACATCATTGCAAACCACACACTTTCTACTTTTCGCACAGTGTTCAAAGAAAAGTTAAGAGAATCTGAAAGTTCCCTGTGGCAATGTTAACACTTATTGGTAGACCACTTGAGTTTTGTGGTACTGTATATTATGTCAGAGGATGGACTGTATGGTTTAGACTGTGCTGTTTTCAACGTCACCAAAGAATGGAGGAATACAGATGTGTCCACCTTTTGGAAAATAAAAAGGCAGGCGATATTACATTCATTGTAGGTGATTGAAATGCTAAAGTTGTTATAAAAACTACAACTGGACTATCAGGCAAAATGAAGTGGACATAACACTGTTTTTTCCTAGGTAATACAGAGGTCACAGCAAACATCATCTTGCAACAGCATAATACATGTCTTTACCTGGGGATATTATCAGATGGGCATTACCACAATAAGCCATGTCTGATCCAGCTCTGTTAGAAATGCTACATCTGAAGAAATCCCAATCCCTCCACACCACATGCTCCAGACACCTCAACCTCATTACCGCAATCAACAGAACATTCTGGAGGGACAGGTTCATAACCCAGAGACTGCCCATGCTATGGAATAGACTTCCCATACATGTCAAGCAGAGCATCTCACTGGCCCTCTTCAAGATAAATTTTGATGAGTGGATGAGAAATAGAAAGTTTACCTCAGGGATCACTCCAGTAGATTTGCTTGATAGAGGTTCTGGGAACTAACGTTGGGCGGCATGATGCCAGGGCACTTCTTTGGGCTAGGCTTGTAAAGGCTCCAGGGCCATTAGTCTAGTACACTATGAATCTATGAACCTAAGATCAACACTATCCTTGTCAATCAGAGATGAAAGAATTCTCTATAGTCAGCAAAATCAAGATCCCAAGCTAACTGTGGCAGAGACCATCCAATTCTTGCTGTAAAGTTTAAACTTACAGAAAACCAGACAAATGACTAGGCCAGTCAGGTTTCAGCTGAGCAATACCACAAATGACCATCTACTGGAGATAAAGATTAGAAATAAAGGATTAGGCATGATGGATAGAGTGCATGAACTGTGGATAGAAATTTGAAATATTAACCAGGAAGTGGCAAAAAATAATTCTAAATAGAAGGTTAAGAAGGCAAAATAACTGTCTGTGAAGGTTTTAGATGTGGCTGAGGAAAAAAAACATCTAAAGACAATGATTATAGGGTACATTAAGTAAAACATAATGCAGAGTTTCATAGATAATAGAGCAGTTCAGGAGGGATGTATAAATAAGCAATGCAAAGAACTGGAAGAAGGCAATAAAAGGTGAACAACAGATATGTTCAAGAGTATGAGTTATATTAAGGGAAACTTCCAGGTCCAAATGGACATGACTAAAGACAAAAAATGGGAGAAAACCTGACAGATGGAAGAGAAGATCACAGAAATCAGAGTAGTACCACTACAGAAGTCTGTTGTATCAAAGACGGAGACCAACATTACTAGCACATACAATGATGTGCTGTATAACTACAGCCAAACATCTTGAAGAATGAAGTCAAATGGACACTAGAAAACTTTGCTAATAAGGCTGAACCATCAACTGAATAGTTCAACATCCTGGAAAATAAAATGTAACACTGCTGCATTTAAGTTGCCAGCTGCTATGGAAAACAAGATGGCAGCAGTTGTACTGGAAAATGTCAGTTTATATTCCTGTCCCAAAAATGGTCATTGCTACAGAGACTGCTCCAATTATAAATCACAGTTTTGTATAAAGTACTGCATACCCCAAATTAGGATAACTATTTCCCCAGTGCTGAAGCTAGGATGAGTGTAATCTAAGATGACTGAAACTTGTGTATTAAGGGTGTAGTATGATGAGCTCTTACCCATGCTGTTGTTAGTTAGAAAAGGTGTAGATCTCTTGTATGTCAACTGACAAGATCAGAAATTTTAAATGAATCTAAAATATTCTGCCATATGATAAAAAAAAAAACAACCCTGGAGATATGTGCCTTTCTCCCACTGCCATAAAGCAGCCATTATAACTTCGACCTACTTTGCAATGCATAGCCCTTATTAAAATAAGGTTAATTTTGTTTCAAAGCAAATTTAAATAGCAGTATCATTATTTCAATTGATTTGTGTGCAATATCCATAACAGAGAATAAACTTGATACATCCTTAGTTAAGAACAAACAAGTAAGATAAAATGTCACCCCATGCAGCTATGATGGGAAATTGTCAGTGTCTTTAACAGAAATGTGGTAATGTCATGATAAAAGACATCAACAAGCGTTTACCATGCTTTATCAAGATTTATGTCTTCTGCAGTGCTTAGGATAAAAAAGGATATTTTCAAGGAGAAACAGCCCACGAGAGGTTAGAATGACCCTTCCTCTAATTACTAGCCATACTGAAAGTAGTCTGTAGTAAATAGTTGCAATGGCTAGCTTGTTTATTTCAGCCACATTCACTTTCCTTGATTTGGATTGTAACAAATTGTTTGATTGCTTATTGTAGACATTGGATTGGGCAGGCCTACTGCAGGGTTTACATCCATTACTAGCAGTCCAATTAGATTATACTACACAGTCGGTAAAAGTACTAGCTGATGTCGACTGGCCAAAGGTCATGCGACAAAGTATTTTTAACCAATCAGATTCATCTAGAACTGTCACTGTGCAACGTAGTATGAGGTAAGAGAAACATGGAGACTAATAAAATTACTACTGAATAAACGATTAAAGACATATTGAAATTGGGGGCCAACACCATAAATACTAAAATGACTAAAAGCGAATATATATATAGGGTCTATATTACTTCATCAAAAGCTTAATTCATAGGTTCATAGGTAGGTACTAGGCTATTGGCCCTAGGGCATATACAAGCCTAGCCAAAAGGTACCCTGGCTTTTGCCACCCAAGAAAATTATTTTCCTGTGCCCCTGTCAAGCAGAACCACAGAAGTGATCCCTGGGATGAATTTCCTATTAACCACTAGTCCTGAAGGAACCACTCAGTTGAAGCAATAATCCGTCCTTTAATGAAAATCACAACTCACAGCATGAAAGATGCATGAAAAATCAAAACAAAATCTTGTTTCATGGATTAAGCGCTTTCATCCACCAGTATGTGGACTTCATCAGAATCAATTAATCAATTAGATCATCTCTATTTAAACACACTTTGGTGCCATTTCTAGGTAGTAATTTAAAGAGACAGATCTCTACATATTGTTAATACAATAAATACTGCTTAACAAAATATTAGTTAAAAACAACTCTTTTCCAAATATAATTCATACTCATTTGTCCAAGATTAATACTTAAAAATCCTGTTATTAAAAAAACTAATTAAAAAGAACTGGACAGTTATATTTGTTCGTTCATATTAACTAATAATACATACTGCTTTACAATAAAACTATTTCCTGTCATTTAATGGTGCATTCACTATAAATTTGATTCTGTTCATACATTTATTAAAACACCAGTGCCTATACTAAATGCAATATATATATATGTATATATATATATATTTATATATATATATATATATATATATATATATATATATATATATATATATTAATACTAAAATATATAAATATGTAATCATATATAAAATAGTATTAAAAATATTATCGAAACAGATATAGCAACAGTTATTCTATATTCTTCAATTCAATTTTCAGGGGCATTATATATTAATGAAAGTAAAATTGATATAACTTAATACTTTGTGCATGGGAATGCATACATATCAAATGCAGTTACATGAGGCAACAATATAAGAGATCTGTCTCTTTAAATTACTACCTAGAAATGGCGCCAAAGTGTGTTTAAATAGAGATGATCTAATTGATTAACTGATTCTGATGAAGTCCACATACTGGTGGATGAAAGCGCTTAATCCATGAAACAAGATTTCATTTTGATTTTTCATGTATCTTTCATGCTGTGAGTTGTGATTTTCATTAAAGGACGTATTATTGCTTCCGCTGAGTGGTTCCTTCAGGACTAGTGGTTAATTCTGTTGTTCTTGTCACCACTATTTGCCGTTTGAATTTCCTATTACCCATCCAATCATCAAGATTTTTCATGAAAAGTGTTAATGAGGAGCTCTGTTTGATATAGATAGGTAGTTTATTCCAGAATATGGGAAGTCACTGAGACAGGAATCTATCCCTCCAGCATGTTCTGTTTATTGTGGTGACAAGGTTTAGGTCCCTAGAGCGTGTAGCTCGGAGGGATTGGGATTTCTTTAAGTGGAGCATATTCAGTAGCTCTGGGTTTGAAATAGTTTTGTATGTTAGGCAGAGATTGCCTCTGAGTAGGCGATATGTGACGGAGTAAAGCTGGAGTTTTTTGAGATGGTCTGTGTAAGGCATCTGTTTGAGGCCAGTAATCCTCTTTGTGAGGTATTTCAGTGGCCTTTCCAGTTGTTGTAGATGTCTTGTGAGGTACATACCAAAAGGGACATTGTACTCTATAATGGGTCTAATGAGTGATGAGTAGAGGGGAACAATGACCTCTTTTTTTCTAGATGAGAAACCTTTTGTGATGAGGTGTGCCATGTAGAAGGATTTCCTGACCACTGTGGCAATGTGATTATCAAAGGAGAGACTACTGTCCACCTGTGTCCCAAGGTCTCTTATCACACTTTTGGTGTTAAGTAGACTACCGCCTATGTGGTAGTTCATGGGTACAGAGTTTTTACCAAAGGGGATGACAATGCACGTTTTGGCATTGAGCTTGAGACCATGGCTTTGACACCAGGCATCTGTCTCAGTGAGGCCCTTTTGTAGGATGTCCACATCATTAGGAGTTTTGATTATTGCTCCTAGTTTGCAGTCATCTATGAATTTAGTTAGCCAAAGACCGTCTGTGTTAGCCTGTACTTCAGAGAAGTAGATACCAAACAGGACAGGACCCAGGACTGAACCCTGTGGTACTCCACTTGTCACTGGTCTGAAGTCTGATTTGGAATCTGCTACTTTCACAGTGTGGGTTCTGTCAGTAAGCCAGTTGGCAACCCATCTTGTGACATAGGGATTTATACCTAGTTTAGTGAGTTTATCTATAATTCCAATGTGGGGGATGGTGTTGAATGACTTGGAGAGATCTAGATAGGGTGTAGGAACTACCTTACCCTCATCTATGGCTTTGGTGACTACTTCAAAGAAGTCTATCAGGTTTAGGAGACATGATCTGCCTTTTACAAACCCAAACTGTGTGGGGTCCAGAGTTTGCAGATCTCCAATGTCTTTGTTTATGAGTTCCATGATGATATATTCCATGGCCTTGCAGACCAGGCTCGTCAGGCTAATGGGACGGTAGCTCCCAGGGTCTGTTGTCCCCCCCCCCCTTTGTGTAGCGGGATAGCCATCGCGGTGCGCCATTCAATGGGCACAAAGTCTGAGGTGAGGCTAAGATTGAACATGGTACTTATGTGGGGTGCCAGTTCATTCTGTAGTTCATGTAGAAGGCAGCCTGGGATGTTGTCAGGTCCCATGGATGCTGTGTTCTTGGCTTTGGACAGTGAGGTTTTTACCTGTGCAGCTGTGATTACAGGAACTTTGCATTCTTCCCGTATAAAGATGGGCCCTTTAGGGGGTGAGATGGGGGTAAAGTTAGCACTGAACCTATCTGCCAGGATGCTGGCATTATCAGTTGGTTCTGTATATTTAGTGTCAATGTGCTGTAACTCAGAGCAGATCTGAGTGTTGCCATTGAGATTCTTGACATAGCTATAGAATGCTTTGTGGTTGTCTTTAGAATCAGTGTCGATTTTGTTTTCATAACTAGCTTTGGAGGATTTTATGAGGGATCTCAGCTTCTTACTGAGGCTGACCAGGGAGTTCCTCCAATCATGGGATTTTATTCTTTTTTGCAACAGTTTCTTTCTTCTGTTGTAGAGTTTGTTTATGGCAGAAGACCACCAGATTGGCTTTCTTTTTTTGGAGGATAGCATCTTGGTTCTGTTAGGGATAGCACAATCCATGCACTCATGTAAGTGCTTATAAAGTGCATTTGTGAAGGATTCAGCAGTCGTACCTCTATTGTCCATCTGCATGGGTGTTGTGAAGTGTGCCACTTCTGTCTTAAGAAGCATGAAGTTGGCTTTGGAGAATTTTTTTACAGTTGTTTTCCTAATGAGGGTTGGGAGCGGGATGTGTATGTCTAGGGTGATTAGCTTGTGGTCAGATCTGACCAACGAGGAGCTGACCTCTGGTGTGGAACACTGGTCACCCATGTTGGTGACGACCAAGTGTAGGATATTGTTGCCCCTGGTGGGGGTATGGATAAGTTGATCCAAGGCATTGGAATTGATGTTTTCCAGAAAACGTTGATTAAAAGAGTTGGTACATGAGTAGTTTTCCCAGTTAATGGTAGGGTAGTTGAAATCACCCATTATTAGAGTGTTGGGTTGTACCTTAATATTTTCCAGTGTATCAAGAAAAGAGGAGTGGGAATCCTGGTGCATGGTGGAGGGTCTGTAGCAAGCCACAGTCTGGATTGTGGTTTTGCCCACAGTTAGTTGAACTTGAATAATCTCGGATGCATTATGCTGAGCAACTAGCTTGGAGGTGTGGATATCCTTAATAAATATGGACACGCCTCCACCTTTAGTGTTTCGGTCCAGGTTTAGTGGCCAAAAGGTGTGGTATGATCTATAGCCTGGTAATGCAGGGGTGCTCTCTGGAGCTTTGAACCAGGTCTCTGTCACTGCACAGATGTCAATGTTTTCCATTTTAAGGAGTGCCTCGAGTGAGTGCATTTTGAGATTTAGACTTCTAGCATTGAGTAGCATTACCCTCAACGAATCACTAATCATTGAACTCAAATCACTGAATGCTCAATTAAATGAACAGATGTTCCAGCCAAACATTTCCTAGGGGGATAGAAAAACTAGTAAGCTAACTACCAACTGGAATAAATACAAAAAAATTTAACCCCACCCCAACTATATATACCAACTCCGAGATCACAGTACAGTGGACAAAAGGGCAAATCCCTGATGATAGCCAAGCATGTCCTTTCCCTAGTAAATTTTTACTGAAATGATCTTTTGCTCAACTGAGCTTTCGTTGAATAGGGTTCAATGATTAGCAATTCATTCAATTAAGTATTCGACAAACTGATATAGACCCAATATATATATATATATATATATATATATATATATATATATATATATATATATATTTTATTTACATACACACGCACACACACACACACGCAGGCACACACACACACACACACACACACACACACACACACACACACACACACACACACACACACACACACACACACACACCTAAATATTGTTACAAATATTACCATAGTCGATAAGTATATGCATGACAGATACTTAGAAGCTGCTGTACTGACTTGCTTTGTCTGAAATAAAATAAAACTTTTGTTCACTGATTTAAACAGGATGTCTTTGCTACTCAAGTGCAGGTTAAGATAATAGTTAAAACAGAGGAGCTCGCCAAAAGTAAGACTGCACTGCTTCTGTTCCAAGTGATCTACGGAGAAAATTGCAATCCAATACACAAATACTGGCAAGACACAGACATTACAACAGGAGTGAACTATATCTGTATCTGCATCCACATCTATATCTATATCTAAATGTATATCTCTATCTGTATGTATATCTATATCATATGCATCTATAGCATCTATATCTATCTATATGTATATGTATATCTATATGTATATCTATAACTATATCTATCTAGCTCTAATATTATACAACTATAGTTATATATCTCTATGTATTTAATATATATATATATATATATATATATATATATATATATATATTTTTTTTTTTTTTTATGGATTCACTTTATAATCTCAAAATACTGAAATACTGAATTTCAGTATCTCGAGACTATAAAGCCGAAAAATCACAAAGCCGAAACCTCAAAACTGCAAAATGTAAAACCACGAACATAACATAAACATAATACTACACCACACAAACACAAATACACCTACCTGCAGACACTACAAAAAAAAACAAACCAACACACACAGACACAACAAAACAAACACACACACAAACACCCTTGCTAAAAGCAGGGGGGCAAGCCCCTCTGCACCCCCACATGTGGGGCTGTGCCCCCAACACACCCCTACTAATATATACTTACTCCGAGGTCATACTAAACACACAAACACATAAAACTCACCACTACACAAACTTACATACACTAAAATCCCTGCCCAATACCCTTACAAGAACACCACTTACATGAATCCCCAGCTAAATCCACAAATCGCACCACATGTCACGAACATAAAAACACAACGGCGAATGCGACATTTCTGCATTCAATGTTATGCAGTTTCGTGCAACTGCACTTTCGACTTTATAGTCTCGAAATACAGAAATTGGATTTTCAGTATTTCGAGATTATAAAGTAAAACCGTGTGTGTGTGTGTGTGTGTGTGTGTGTGTGTGTGTGTGTGTGTGTGTGTGTGTGTGTGTGTGTGTGTGTGTGTGTGTGTGTATATATATATATATATATATATATATATATATATATATATATATATATATATATATATGTATAAAATATGACTATTTTTTCATTTATTCCTGGAAATTCCTTTAATATAGCTAGAACTTTAGTTGATTTTAGGCTCACCTTAAGAAAACTTAATCTAAGATATATTTTAAATGATATTTCTTTTCAGGTTCCTAAAATAGGTCCTAAAAAACCTAGTGTCTATAATCCACCATTTTTAGGTACACTGCAAGTATTTCAGAATTTATGTGAGGCAGGATTTAGATCAATAAAACATAATACAAATGTTTGGAATTTGCAAGAGTCAGAGGTAGAAGCTCTTAAAACCTTGAGTGATAATAGAGAAGTAAGATTAATGAAGGCAGACAAAGGAGGTAAAATAGTTTTGATGGACACTGAAATTTATAATTTGTCTATTCAAAACATGTTGAATGATGATAAAACTTATAAAAAAGTGGAAGTTAATTTTGTTTCACAAAGTTTTATCAGGTTAGACATTTGTCTTTTTGACATGTTTAGTCAAGGTGAACTTGATTATCAAACTTACACTTATTTATTGGTTGAACATCCAAAAATGGCACATTTGTTTGGTATTCCAAAAATAGAAAAAGACAGTATTAATCCTCCTTTTAGACCTATTATTTCTGCACCTCATTCAAAAACTAAACCTCTTTCCAAATGGTTGGATTTTTACCTAAACCCTGTTATGCAAGCTTCTAAGTATTATCTTAGAGATTCTTGGCATTTATTAGAATTGCTTCGAGATTTTCATAGTTCAGGAAAGCAATTTTATTTTGCCTCCTTAAATGTAGTGTCCCTATACACCTGTATTGATCAAGATACAGGTGTTGAATATATGAGGGAATATTGATCTTCCAAAAATAGTTATAACAACATCAAAATTAACACTATGTGCAGCTTGATGGAATTAATACTTGACAATAATTTCTTTTCATTCAATAAGGCAATATACAAGCAAATTGCTGGAGTTGCAATGGGTGCTAAGGTAGCACCAGCATATGCTAATATTGTAATGGCCAATTGGGAAAGCAAATTTATTGATAACAATATATTTGAAAATAACATATTGTTTTATCGTCAGTACATAGATGACTTGTTTTTTCTTTGGCATGGCACTCTCGAAGAATTTGAGAAATTTGTTGATTTTTTGAACACCATCACTAGTTTTATAAAGTTTTCCATTGGAGAATTTGGAGAGAGTTTAAATTTCCTAGACTTGCATTTATCTTATGATATCATTTCTAGGGAATTTAATAGTGGGATTTATAGAAAAGCAACATTTGTTACCAGTACTTACACAGGAATAGTTTACACCCCAATCATATGAAAAAGGGAGTAGTGAAGGGACAAATGATTAGACTTAGTAGGTTAACATCGCAGGATATCAATTTTTGTCAAGAGATAGATTTACTGACATCCTTTTTCATAGCTAGGGGATATGATTCCTTATGGATAAAAAATATTGTCCAGGAAGTGCTGGTACTTAGAAAAGGTAAAGCTTCCCCTATCTTAACAAGTCATTCCAGATCTTCTGTGGAAAGCAACAATAATACTAATAATAATACAACTAATAGAGTATTAGGTGAATCTGAGAACAATTTTCCATGTGCTTTTGTTTTGCCAATTACAAATGAAATGTGGTGCATCAAACAGATTATTGTTGACAATTGGAAGGTACTTTTAGGGAACCAAGAGTTGATTAAAATTATAGGTGATAAGCCAAAATGTATTTACAAAAGGACAAGAAACATTACAAATATATTAGAATGGGGGACAAAATCATGTAGAAGTGATAAAGACGTTAATATTAAAGCTAAGAGTACTTATGCATGTCAAAATTGTAGACAGTGTAGATATTTAAGTAATTCTTTTTCTATTTATTTTCCACACATGAAGAAAACTTATTGGTCTAATAGTTATTTTACATGCAGTACTGAAAAAGTGGTTTATACAGCCCAGTGTTCTACCTGTTTTAGTTTCTATATAGGTATGACAACAAGATGTTTTCGTATAAGAATTAGTGAGCATCTTTTAGCAATAAAGAAGAAAGATTTAGCCAATGCACTGGCTAAACATTCCTTAGTTTGTACTAATTTTTAAAAAATTCACTTTTTCAGTTTTAGATTTTATTTCTCCAGGGGCTTTTATGGGTGACATCAAAGTTCTCCTAGAATGCAAAGAGTCTCTTTGGCAGTTGCATCTGGGAGCTGATTTTGCCCCTGGTTTAAATGAGTCTATTAACATGAAGTGTTTTTTAATTTTTGGTCAACATTAACAATGTTTTTTTATTTTCAAAAATACATATATTAGTATATATAAGTATACTTCTCTAAGTTTACAATATATGTATGTATTTTTCATTGAACATATATTTAAAATAGGGATATTTATTAATTATTTTATACATCTTTAAAGAATTTTATAATTGATGACATCACTGAACATGTGATTTATTTAATATGTATATATTGTATGTGAGTGGATGGTTTAACATTTCTGAAGAAGTTCACGAAAAAATAAATGTGAATGAAAGCGCTAATTCATTGTGTCCTTAATTTCAGGCATTGGATTTATCACAGGCTTTTTGTTTTTAGTTACAAGTTTATTCTACTGAATGTGTTCCAGTTTTCATATTTATATATCTATCTGACTATGTAATCTATCACCTGTCTAAATGATATAATTAAACATCAAACATTGATTTAGCTGAATTAAAGAAATACAAATGAAAAAGTCATGTATATATATATATATATATATATATATATATATATATATAAATGAAAATGAAACAAAATAAACATTTTAAATACTGAATGCTTGCAAAAATACATAAATAGATATTATTTTTGTAGTACCCCCAGGTGATATGAGGGATTGTTTTCTGGATGGTAACCAGAGCATTGGTGTGACTGCACACAAAATGGTAAAGGAAATGAATCATGAATGTGAATGCTGGTTCCTTAGTGATATATGGTGCAATAACTCCTTAGCATTACTATGAAATAACCACCTGAGTGGTAATAAATGATGTCCTATGCATAAAGCATTAACATTTTCTAATGAAGGTATATTCTGTTGTATCGAGAATGCTATTGTTACAGTGTTACCGCTGCAGTACTGTATTATTTATATTATATTTTTCGTTCAAACTGGTATATTATTTATACTGTCATACTGATATGTTAGCCATTGTGCCATTGTCTAGACTTCAGACTATTGTAATTCTCTGCCATTAACATGGAACATGGCTCTAAGTGGTGCTAGGGCTAGCCCTCTGATTCACTTAAACCAAAACCTGAACAAATAAACATGTGTGGAACCCATGAAAAAGTTGCCATAGATACCTTGTCAATAAAGCAGGAGGGAAAACTAACTGAAAAGTGACCCAAGAACTGGAGCTGTAGCAGTTAACTCTATATATAGCAAACCTTTCATTTGCTGAGAGGAAAATGTTTAGTCCAGTTTCCGACCAAATTACTAATAGATAAAGGCCAGACAGTTGAGTAAGACTAGTTCCAAATTTAGTGAGAGAAAGGAATGACTGAATGAATTTGTGTCACATCTAAACCCTGCTTAGAGGTGTTAAATTATTTGCTGAGCTGTTTCCTAGAATAAAACTTATGCAAATTTAATTTACATTATTTGTGAGATCAATGCATAAAATTACTGTGTAACCATTCATATAATGCAGCAAAGCTACACAGTGCATTTAG
This sequence comes from Protopterus annectens, assembly GCF_019279795.1. NCBI lineage: Eukaryota > Metazoa > Chordata > Ceratodontiformes > Protopteridae > Protopterus > Protopterus annectens. The sequence goes on along the minus strand of NC_056749.1, from coordinate 744,985,720 downwards.
TGTCTTATACTATCTATTTATAGGATGGAGATGCACATATTCACCCCTGAGCTGTTCTCTCAGACCCTCATTAGTAAGGAAGACAGGTAATTTGAACTTTATTGGCCGGCTTCTAATGGTCTGCTGGACTGATTGCCTAGTATAAACTTCTGAATCTGTGGACCTATTAGCTTCACCAAATTACCTGGCCATAATGAAGGACTTCTGTACTGTGACTGGAATGCATTCCATCAGCTGACACATAGTGCATGATGTCACATCTTACATATTAAATGAGTGAAAAGCTGTAAAGTCCTGCATACCAGCTGATACATACATTCCAGATTGGAGATCCATCCACTTTTTTACTTCTGTTGTTTTCTACAGCTCTGTTTTCCTGATTCCTGAGTGAGACCAGCTGCAAACTGCATGACATGATTCTTAACATAGCTTTTCACAGAATGCTATTCTTCTATTTTATTCACTGATATGTAGCATTGTATTTCCATAGAGGGTCAGTTGATGAGTCGGCTTTTTCCTGCATGATTTCCTTCATTTAGGACAAGGGTCTCATCTCTTTCTTGTAGTGCAGTAGTCTTTGTGACATCATAATGGTTATAACAAGCATTTTCTTCCCCTATAAAAGCTCTCCCCTATACTACAGCAGTAAGATATTGTGTGTTCCTTGCTATCCATAACACAACTGACTCCTTTTTATGGTTTGCAGAAACTTAACAAAAGACCTGCATATACAACAGCACTGATAGCCTTAAAACCAAAAATGTATTGGATTCCCCTCGATAGGCTTTTGTCTCTGTGGTATCTTCACATTGTAACACTGCAACAGGTTCACACAGCTGTTTACATCACAGAAAGCAATGTTGCCAACATCAAATGGTTGTTTGGCTCGTAAAAATATAGATATATGCAAATTATCATTGTATGAATGACTGGCTGATATCCTTATTTGCATTTGCATTCTGCTCCAGTAGATGCTTATCTTTAGGAAAATATGCATTTACGTTTGGGGCATTTCATAAGTTATGTGACCTCCTGTTCTTTGTTCTGATGAGATTGAAAATTAAATATTGACAGATCTCATTAAAAGCATCACTCTTCCTATCAAGATTACTCAAGGGAAGACAATGAGTCAAACTACCCCCACCTTTTCAGAGTTAATTGTGCTTACCTGCTGGTGAATATAGAGCAAAAATAGTTTTAAGTGTTTCAAAACAGCTGTTCATTTATTATATCAAGCTTTTTTCTCCTCCCACAACCCACACATCACCACTACATAAGTGAATTATATCCTTTTGTCACTTGTTTGTGAATCACACTGGAGTTTTGCATTTCTCAAGATTAGCTCATCCTATGTTAAAAAAATGTTTTTTTTTATATTGACAAAGTGGTAAATCAAACATATACTCTAAAGGTACATTTTCTGTGCACATACCAGATTATAACTGACTGGTTGCTTTGTTTCAACTTCAACTTCAATGTTATTGTAATGTTTTTACCATAAAATACTGTTTACATGAAACAAAAAAATGAATTTACACTTTAATATGTAATAACAAATAACAGGTAATACACAAAATAAATAGATTCATATTTTAGCAGCAGAATTAAAACAAAATAGTGAGGTCATCCCACCCCGTCAAATGCGATTTCAAATTCATTTCATTAGTCTGCTTAATGTCATAATAGGGCAGCTGTGGTGTTGTAGTGGTTAGTGTTGCTGCCTCACAGCAAGAGGTTCTCCGGTTCGATCCTCGGCTAGGGTGCCTTGTGTGCGGAGTCTGCATGTCCTCCCTGTGGTCGCTTGGGTTTCCTCTGGGTGCTCTGGTTTCCTCCCACATCCCAAAGACATGCTGTAGGTGGATTGGACACTCTAAATTGGCCATAGGCATGCATGTGTGTGCCTTCTGTGGAAGGTTGGGCCCCAGACTGGCAAATCAACACTGTAAAACTTCACTGCCAATCATGAGCAGACAGATGATCCACTGTGGTGACCCCTAACCAGGAAAAGCTGAAAGAAGAAGTTTGCTTAATGTCATAATATTGAAACTAGCATAGAAACCTTATATACAGACATTCCATTAATGAAGGATAATAGTTTGCTAAAGGTTAGAATATTCTGTAGCAAGGAATATAAGTAGTTATGTATACACAAATTTCAACAATTACAAATGAAATACAACAGATTTTTATATTAGTGCAGAAGGATGATGTTCCAGTAGGGAAAAGAAAAGACTGGGTTGGCTGTGGAAAATATATTGAAGTTGCATAAAGGACTTGTTAAATAAAAATCTATATATTCTGCTAGTGACAAAAATGTGCTAAAGATGTTGGATTCTGATGCTGCTTACAGTTTAGAGTCTTGAAGGAATAAAGCCTGACACTGTGCCGAGCACTGGAAATTTGATTGCTCCTTGGACCTGAGACAGTGATATGCAAAATAATTTTTGATAAAGTGATTTAGCATGTAAAGCAACAAAATATCTTCCAGTAGTTTAGTGTGTAAAGCATTGAGTAGGAGTTGAAGAATAGGTATACCAACTTGGGAAAGCAAGTCTGTATCATTTGTTCCTAAGTTAGATGTCCTAACATCCTAAATGTATGTAATGAACACCTTATCCAAAGGATAACAGAGATTAAAGAGGCATGATGGGACCTCAAGTAATTTATCTGTTGAAAACTGGCATTAATGTGCTGATGTGTGCAACATGCAACAGAGACGTGTAGTTGTCATTTACCTGTGTCTTTAAAAACTGCACATTTTTTGTAAAAAGCACAAAAGACAATATTATTGTGTTGCATTTTACAGAGCTGAAATCAGCATAATGTAATTCACAAAAATATCAAAAGCAACGCATTTGTTTAAGTAAAATAATGTATTGATATATTTTTCCAGCAATATCATTTTACTACAGGTCACAGGTTTGAATGTTTGAATAAGAGGGTAAGTCTCCCAAGCCATCACTGAAAGGTGCTATTCATGTCTAAATGAGCATTCATGTCTGGCTAATACAGACAGACTGACTAAATACATGTCTGGTCCTCTGTTAGAAGCAGTAGTTGTTCTGCAGAGATCAGTGTACAGCATGATCTTAGGAAGGGATTACAAACAGACTGAAGAAGATTTGGACCCTGTGTTCATGTGCAAAGATCACAGTTATTATGAAAGGCAGAGCAGTGAAGAGTCCATTCTGTCTGACCACCAAGGGATGCTAAAACCTGAACAAAGGCCACAGTCAGCATGTAGGAAAACAGACACTAATGCTCAAGGATTCCATCTGATGTCATTATCCTAGAGGTGGGGAGGTTACATCATTCATTAATTTGCTCATCATGGACTACTTATCACAGTACCTAAATGCAGAAAAGGAGGTACATATTTGTGAATTTATGCTGTACTCTGTGATATGAATGAGAGGTATAGTTAGATTTAACACAATAAGGTGAACTGATGAAGGAGAAGGACACATCAGTGTTCTACGTGGGTGGCAGAGTGACAACCAACATTGTGAAGTTCATGGAGTTATTCCAGGTTCTGAAATTCCTCAGGGATCTAAAGTGCAGACAGCTCTTTTGGCATTTCATTTAAAATATAATGTGTGAACATAAGGTGACATTGTGTGATTACTTTTGTGGGTGGTATTTGTTTTTAAAACAAGACCTGGGGATAAAAATGACAGTTCTAAAACAACCTAACTAAAATACATATCTATTTTTGCCATGCAAATATATCATCTGGCATACTAATATATTAACTTTACAATATTAAGAATTTAATTTTATCATGAATGAACCTTCCTTTCCCTGAAGTCTCAGTAATCCCATGAGATTAAATGCCTTTTTTCTTCCTCATTAAGTATAAAATGTGTAGCCAGTGGTTCAATGTAGCAGTATGCTCTAATGCCCTTTTTTAGTAACTTTCCAGCTGTTCCCAGATGTCAGGAAGCTTGTTCAGCATGTAACTATTTTTTCAGTGTATACACTGTTTCTAGTAGCAGACAAGCATGGTTTTGATAGAACTGTCTAAACACTTCCTACAATAACAGTTTTATGGGAATCTGTGGAGGCTGGCTGTTTTTTAATGTGTATTTACCTCAGTCATTTAAATGAGTGAGAATATGAAATTAAATAATCAGTACTCTGCCTCCTAGAATTTAGCAATCTATGTGATAACTGTTTAGGCAAATGCAGTACTGAAGACCTGCTATCCAGTTATTTTGAAACTTCTCTGATAACGCAAATACACTGTAAAGGCACATACTAAAAGTGATGTTATCCCTTGATATGAGTACATACACTGGAAGGGGTAATTACAGTGCTATAAACAACATCACTTATAGCCAGCCTATGACAAATGCTAAAAAAAAAAAAAAAAAAAAAACTTTTCTTCCTTAAAGACATGTCTGATTTCATATATATGTATCTTTTTAACAGATATGCAATTAAAGTTAATAGGAGAAATGTGTGAATCATGCAAGTTGTTGTTATCTTTCACCCTATGTTTCTGCCTGTCACTGTCTGCTTGTACTCTCTCGGTCTGTCTTTCCCAGTATCTATCTATCTAGCTATCGTGGAATCATAGAATCTACAACAAAACTTGGCCATGTAGCTATTTACACCTTGCTAGTACCAACCCTTACATCTTACCTCCTTTTCTAAGGTGCAATAGGTCAATCATAAAAAGGGTGAAATTATGAATATCCATCCAATTGTATAATTCCTTCTTAAAGGAAGATAGTGTCACATTGCTTGATTTGGTGAGGAAGTTTGTCCCAGAGTAGGGGTAGTTAACTAAGTGATTAATCTGTCTTTTGGTTATTTGCTGAAGCCAAGTTCAGATTTCTGTTTCTAGTGTTCATGGGAGTGTTTGATTTGTGGAGAAATAAGATGTCTTAGACTGCCAGCTCCCTAGTGGCCTGGAAGGCAAGGCACAGATGTCTCCCAAAAAGCATGTAGAACACTGAATACAGATTCAAGGCTTTCAGCTTCTCTTGATAACTCATGTCCTTTAGTCCCATGATCTTTTTTTTTTTTTTTTTGTCAGGAGTCTTTGTGATCTCTCTAACTGCTTGATATGTTTAATAAGATATATCCCAAAGTGTGTGTGGGGGGCATTTTATTCTGTAATGGGCCTGATAAGTGAAAAATTTAGGAGGTCAGGACTTCTTTGGAGCAAGAGGAAATACCCTTTATGATCAGCTATGTCAGACAGTTGGATTTCCTGCAACATCATCATCATCATCATGATCAGCCCCCTTTTCCCCATCTTCTACATGGGGTCAGGGTGTTGTGTTAACTGTTGCCGTCTCTCTTGATTCAGTGTCACACTCCTGCTTTCCTTAGCATTCATGCCTGACTGTTGCATGTTTTTCTCTCAAACAGTCCATCCACCTCTTTGCTGGACACCCTCATTTCCTCTTACTTACTTCTTATCTATCCCAAATCTTCTTCACCAGATTATCTTCTGCTTTTCTGCACATGTCCAAGCCATTGCAATCTATTCTTTTTTGATCTTTTCTGCAGTTGGAGCTACATTGGCTTCTGCTCTTACGTCCTCGTTTCTTCTTCTGTCCAACAGTGTGCATCCTATCACCCTTTTGAGGAATTTCATTTCCATCACCTCTAGCTTCCTCATCTGCTCTGCCTTTACCACTCAGGTTTCTGTAGTATACAATAGCACTGGTCGCAAATCTATCTTGTACACCTTACTTTTCAACTTCTTTGCCATTCTTCTGTCATACACTACACCCGAGACTCTATGCCAGCTGGTTGCAGATGCTCTGATTCTAGCTTTGATCTCTTCATTCATACTATCTTTCTCAATTGCCCCTCCCAGATACTTGAAGCTATTTACCTGTTCCACTATATTCTCTTCTGTCTGAATTCTCAATTTCCTTCTGATTTCCCCAGTTTGCTGTGATTAGCACTGTCTTATCTTTGCCTAGTTTCATCCTATGTGCTTTCAGTTTTGATTTCCATTCCTCTGTCCTTTGCTGAAGGTCTTGCTCAATGTCTGCCTGTAATGCCACACTGTCTGCATACAGCAACTTTATTGATCTGTTCCCTCCAACCTGTTTGCTAATGTAGTCCATCACCAGTATGAACAGCATTTCCTGAAACATGATGGTCAAAATAGATATCTACTGATGTTCTTTTGTCTCTCACAATATCATCATTTTAAAGTGAGGTGTTTTCTGTACTGTTAGTCAAGTGCAGGGTTTGTGTGGCAAATGCAACAATCTTGAATTTTTTAGCATTTAATTTTAGCCAATTGTTAGAACACCAGCTTTTAACATATGTGAGTTCATTTTGCAGCTTCTGCAGAATAGAATTTGAGTATAACATTCAGTTTACAATTGAAAGTAAACATGGTTAAACAGTGTTCCTGATTTTTGATTTGGAGATCAGAAACATACAAACCAAATAGCAAACATGCTAGCACAGAACCCTAGCCCACTGGTTACTCTAATGTTGTCTGAGGTTGTGTATGCTGCACTTACAGTATGAGTTCTGTGCCTCAGCCAGTTAGCCATCCACGTAAACACAGGGATCGATTCAGAGTGCATTTAACATCTTGATAATATTGGCATTTGTTGTAGATATCAAATGCTTTGGTGAGGCTGAGGTATGTTGTATGGACAACATGACCACTGTCCACAACTTGTGTTACCCTCTCAAAGAAATTTACCAGATTAATTAAACAGGATCTACCCTTAACAAGGCCAACTTGTGGGCTGTCAAGTCATTTTTATATATCATTGTTTGTCAAGTCAGCTCTGACATGCTCCTTAGGCCTTACAGATAAGGCTTGGCAGGCTGATCGATCTGTAATTCCCATGGTTGGGTCACCCTTGTGAAGTGGCATTACAACTGCTATGCACCAAACCTCAGGGACAAAGCCAGTGGATAAGCTCAGGTTGAATACTTTTAGAAGTAGGTCCACCAGTGTGTTTAGTGCTTTTCATCAGACAACCTGGTGTGTTATCAGGTCACATACAGCATGACTGTTTTTTTTAAGTACTTCAACAAGTATTTTTTTGTGATGATAGTGGTTTCAAATCTTTAGGTATATTTGGGTTTGGTGTACATGCCTCTGTGTTGAAGTTAGCACTGAATTTGTTTCACAGTATATTTGTGACTGGATCAGAGTAGGCACTGCCATTTTGAATGACTTCAGTGCAATCACATCAAAAACTAAAAACTTGAAAAGCTTGCAATGAAATGCTGAAAGATGAGCAAATGATGCGGACACAATCCTTAGTACTTTCATTCAGTTTACTTTGGGCTATATCTGCAGAGAGGATTATTGAACTTAACAGGGCATGCTTGCATTTTGTTAGCTAGATACTGCATATGCTGAAATACTTCCATTTACCTGTACTTCAGTGCAATGTTAGATAACCGCCTGTCATAGTTAAAGAAAGAGATATAAATATCCTTACCTTCTGATACAGGCCTTACTTCTTGGGAACTTTTAGTTTTTTCTGATGGCCTTTTTCAGTATCTTGGATAACTTTTGATGCAAACCTTGATTTGTGGGTCTTTAGTGTTCTATATTTTCTAATGATATATTTTTTTCTTTTTCTGCATTCTGTGTTCATGCATGTGCACCACAATGGTTTTCACACTTTGTTTAGCTTTGGTAGAAATTGACAGGTTTATACAGTTTTCCAGGTGATAGTGGAATGTACTTGCATAACAACTGGCTTTTTTTTAGGGTTACAGTATTACATGAACTTAAGAACTTATCACAGAATTGACTGTACATCTAAAGGCTTTGAATATTGTGATATTTACATTAGCTGCAAGTTACATTTTGACTTCTGGTGCTTTCTTTCTTTATTTGATTCCAGGGAACTTTTGTTTATAAAACTGAGAAACTTTGGGGCATAGACTACATTTAAGGTACAGGTCTCTCAGTTTATTGATTGGTAGTTAAAGTCTCCTAGGATGATTGAGATTTTTTGTAAATGAAGATGTTCATATTTATCGCTGCTGTAGTAGCCTTAGCTAAGTGGTTTATTTCCTGCTAAGGATATAACAGCCAGTCAGCTTCCAAAACTTCATAGCATCTTCCACATGTCCAAACTATCTCGAGCTGAACTGACTAAAAGACAAATGTGAGCAGCAAGCCTTTCAGAACATTCCTGCTGCCGAAGATTACACTCCTTTGAAGCTTTCAAGGACTGACGGACAGCTTGGTGCTGTTCCTTTGCTGTTTCATTTGAGGTAAAACCTTCCGTTTTCTCAATATCATTTGTCTTTTATCACTTTCCTCTTCAGGAAAGGTATTTTAAGGCTAGACATTTTGCATTTTAATGGACTAGCATGACAATGTATCAGGCTTTCTTCTTTACTTGTCAGTTTAAAAGTTGTGTAAAGTAACTCAAAAAATGTTTTTTCTGTAGAGATATTGTGTTTATTTTACTTTTGGGGAGCTGGCAACATGTTTGAAGTGCTTTTTATTGTGTTTTCCTCTGAAAAGGTTACTTTTATAAAGACTTGCAGTTTTTACTAGCTCTTGCTGCTTGTCTTCCACAGGAAAGAGGCACATTTTCAGCTTGAACATAAAACAAACTACCAGTCACACAGACAATACTTCTGGCCACAAAAAGAAAAAAAAAAGCAAGCAGCCTTTGCTACCACAGCAGGCTATCAATTTGCCACAGCTGCAGGTGAGTGACTCTGCTGTTTCTCTTTGTTGTACCTCAGACCACTCGCTCATCTTTTATCCCAAATCCTTGTGGTGTAGCACCTCCCGCCATTAAGAAATGGGGGTTAGCCACATCATCGGCAGATATTTGGGTCCCCCCAGTGATCAAGGCAAAGCTACTCTCATCAGTTCTGAGAGAGGGAACAGAGGCGACATCTGTGTTGTGTCAGAATGCTGTGCCCATCCCTAGGGGTGCTGCTTTTGCCATTAGTAACATGGTTGACCTCATTTTTCTTGTGACAAAGAAAGAAAACTAAGCATTCATCAACTCCTCCTCATATTTTCTTAGGAAATGTTTACTGCTCTGGCTCAGGGTTTACTTCAGGCTACTGATCTTTCTTTTAAAGTAGTTTTGTGGTAAAAGAGAGAGGGATTCCTCTTTTCCTTAAGAGGTTGAAGATTCTAAATCTGAACAGGAAGAAGAAAGGGCAGATACAGGGTTTTCTCATCAGATTTCTGCTTTAGAATTATAGGATACCACAGTCTCTGATTCTGCCTGTAAAGAGTTCTGTCTATCTGAGACTATTGATAGAAGGTGCCAGTTTTTCAGTGGGAGAACAATGAGGTTCTCAGTACCTCAGAAAATACTATGAGATGTTACAGAAGGATTTTCTAGAACCTACACATATTCCTCCTGTTCTGCCTACTTTACAAGATGTGTCATACTGCCTGCAATTTATTGATAGTCAGCTAGCTGTCCTTAAAAAGGCAGATAGGATGTATAAAGTTCCTCAGTTTTTTAAGTTTGTATATACTATTCCCACACCTTACCTAGCAGCTATAGCATTAGTTAATCTCACTTCTGCTCTTCTACTCTTTCTGAGAGGATGGGAAAATTATTGATAAGTATGGGAAAAAGTACATTCTTCTGCAATTTTGATTTTCAGAATTTTGAATTGTCAGGCTAATATATTAAACTTTACTCTGACAAATTGTGAAAATATGTGGAATGTTATATCTGCAGATGTTCATCATATTAATCACTGCTGCAGTAGCCTTAGCTATATGGGTTATAGCCTGCAAAGGATATAACAGCCGGCCAGTTTCCAAAGCTTCAGGGCACCTTCCATGCACAAAAACTGTCAAGCAGCTCAAGCTGAGCTGACTAAAAGACAAGTATAGGTGCAAGGTCCTTCAGAGCTTTACTGCGGCCAAAGAGTATGCTCCTCTGAGGCTTTTAAGGATCAATGGTCAGCTTGTGCTTTCATTTACTGGGCAGATACATTCCCTTTGGGAAAAAACAAGCTTCCATTTCTTTAAAATTGATTGATGTTTTATTAGTTTCCTCTTTGGGAAAGTTATTTTAAAGCTATGAGTGTTGTATTTTAATGAATTGTCTTGGGACTTTAATGTACTTTTAAATGGTGCACTCATTTTTTTCTGTCAGTTTAAATGTAGTTTTAGGTATCTGAAAACATATTTTCTATGAGGAAATTGTATTTTTTTTCCTTAGTGGGGCTGACATGAATTTTAAAAGTGCTTCTCAATGTGTTTTGTTCTGTAAAAAAGTGAACTTTTGTGGACAGATAGTTTTACCAGCATTTACTGCTCATCTTCCCCAGGGAAAGAGGCCAGCACAATTTCTGGCTAGACCACGAAAGAGATTACCAGTCCCACAGTTTGTCCTTCTTCTAACCACAAAAAGAAAAAGTTAAGCAAACAGCCTTTACCACCACAGCAGGATAGTCATTTGCCTCAGTCACAGGTGAGCTGTGGTCATTTGTTGTACCTCAGACCACTCAGCTTTTACCTTGATCCACCTAGTGTAGCACCTGCAATAACTGTGGGCTGGAGTAAGCCACATCCTCTGCGGCTGTTAGAGTCCCCTCACTCAGCAAGGAGAGCCACTATTGTTGGTATTGGGAGAGGGAACATGGAAAGTTTTCCTTTTGTCTCAGAATGCTGTGCCCATCCTTGGGGAAACAGTTGTTACCATAAGTAACATCACAGGCCCAATTTCTTTAAATAGAAATACTTTACTGGGTCTGTCTCATGTTTTAATGCAGGCAATAGCCTTCTTGTAAAGGAATTTCTGGTAAAAAAAAGATGGATTCCTCTTTTTCCTGAAGAGATTCAAGATTATAAATTTGAACAGGAAGACATAGGGATGGATTCAGGGAATTTCCCTCATATTTCTAATTCAGACTCAGAGGAGAGCTCAGTTTCTGATTCTCCCTGTGGGGGTTTCTCTTTCTCTCAGACTATTGATAGAATGTCCTAGTGGTTTCAGTGGGAGAACACAGAGGTTTCTCAGTCCCTCAGAGAATACTATAAGTTGTTATAGAAGGATTTTTCAAAATGTACACCCATTCCTCCTGTTCTGTCAGCTTTAGAGGATGTGTGTGTTACTGCCTATACTTTTCCTGTTAGTTAGTCAGCTGCCCCTAACACAGCAGATAAGAGGTATGAAATTCTTCAGGCTTTTTATTTTTTATGCATTATTCCTAAACCTGACCCTGCAGCTATAGCCTTAGTTCATCTCACTGCTGCTAAGCACTTCGTTAATTCCAGCCCTACTCTGTCTGGTAATAATGGGAAGGAAAGTTATTAAGGATGAGAAAAAATGTGTATTTATCTGCAACTTTGGTTTTCTTAATTTTGAATTGTCAGCTTCATACGTTAACGTTTATTCTGATAAATTATGAAGGTATGAAAAATGTTTTATCTGAACTGTCTTCTTGTGAGTAAAAATATGCTTCAAATAACATAGTTTATTTTACTGCACAGGTCACTACTCATTGTTTGCAGTGAGCGAATGACTGTGTTGATACTTTGCCCAGGGCTGTGGCCAGTGGTACTGTTTTAAGGAGGTTTACATGGCTGTATTCTCAGAACCTTCCAAATGATGTTAAAAATGAGATTTTAAATCTTCCCTTAATAGAGATTTAGTGTTTTTTCCCCTCTGCTGTAGAAGTTATCAAAAAGTGTGAAGATAGGTGCAAGCTGATCCAGGGAATCTCCAATATTTTTCAACTCTCCTTTTACAGATTGTTCAAGGGACTTTCTTTCTCCTCTTGCATTTTTTTGTTAGAAAACAGAACAAACAGTCTCAACAGAACTCAGGTAAACAAATGTTTAAGAAGGAATGGAAAGCAACTTCTCAAAAGATGTCTCTGACCTGCAAAAAAAAAAAAAAAAAAAAAAAACAGGACAGTCCAATATGTTTGAATGACTACTCAAGAAACCTTGTGACCCATTCATACCGAGACCCCTTTTTCTTCCAGCAAGTCTTAATCTCCATTTTTCTCTTTGGCAGCATATTTCTTTAGACAATTGGGTTCTGAACATTATTCATCAAGATTACAGATGGTTGTGTTTGGAAATTCCTCCTTTCCAGGGGGTCATTCCTCATCCTCCAGATCAGACTCGTGTTTCCACCTGTTCATCACATGCTCTCCAAAGGCTGAAAGAACCAGTTCCTCTTTCCCAAGTGGGGAAGAGATTTTATTCAAGGATGCTTCAAGTTAGAAAGAAAGAAAATCTTTGGAGACCAGTTCTGGATCTTTCTTTCCTAAACCTATTTGTGATAGTGCCCTAAATCAAAATGATATCACTTCACAACCTGTTACATATTCTTCTTCTTTCGAGCTTTCTTTCTTTCAAGACTTATGAGATGCTTATCATCACCTCCCTATTCATCCTGACTTCAGATGTTTATTAAGCTTTTTATGTCTGGATCACATTATCAGTTCTCCGCCTTAAACTTTGGACTATCCACTATATCAAGAGTGTTCACAAAGTGTCTATCTCCATTTACAGCTCATTGAGACTACAGGATAGCCACATTTTTCCATATTTATGCAACTTGCTTATCATTGCAGAGTCTGTTTCAAACTGTCAGGAATCTCTCTATTGGGTGAAAGATCTGTTGTACAGGTTGGGATTCCAAGAGAACAGTCAAAAGACTTTCTTGACTTCTTCGCACAGGGTTGTGTTCCTGGGATTTCAACTAGACACCTCAGTTAAAGAGCTTTTATTTCACAGGAAAAGATAAATCCTTGTTTAGATCTGTTTCTATGGTTTTCCACTCAGACTTTGATCACTGTGAAGGAATATCTCAGCATTTTTGGTCTAATGGCATCCAATCTGTGATTCTCTTGATATCCCTGACAAGACTTCATGTGAGAAAGATGCAGTGGTATCTGAAATCTCTTTGGTCCTGGCATCAGCACTCTTTATCTTTTCAAATCCCAGTGCTGGGGCTTGTCAGAAGAGAAATATTTTGGTGGAGACAACAGATATCCTTAAATGGAGGTCTTCCCTTCTCCTTGTTTGCACTAAAGAAGTCAATCACTGCAGACACTTTGGACTTTGCTTGGGGAGCAGTTTCAGGAGGGCTTAAAGTGCAGGGGTATGGGACACCAAAGACAGACACAAGCACATAAATATCTAGGAGCTGCTTGCCCTGATGAAGGCACTCAACTCTGAACCATCTGTGGCCTCTGTGACCACTTCAAACTGGTGTCAGAAAATACCATAGTCATGTGGTACAACAAGCAGGAAGACTTGCCATTTTAGTTTGGGATGTAGCTTCACAGCACAATCTCACTCTACAGACATCCTACATTCTGTCAGAGCAAAACTGTGTGTCAGACAAGCTGAGCAGGACCAATGCAGAACCTTACGAATGGAAACTAGATCAGGGTGTCTTTAAGGATTTGATCCATCTTAAGGAGTTCCTCAAGCAGACCTTTTTGCTTCCTGTTTGAATAATCAACTGGCAAGATTCTGTTCCAGGAATGTATGCATGCAGGCCTGGAAGACAGATGCCTTTTCTTTTCTTTGTTCAGGAATGTTTCTGGATGCTTTTCAACACTTTCTACTAATATCCAGTGTATTCCTGAAGATTCAGAAGGACTTGCCTAATATAATTTTGGTGACTCCCTTCTGACCTAGGCAACAGTGTTTCTCTGTTCTTTCAGAAATGGCCAGGGGCAATTACTGCAAGGTTCCTCACAGACTAGATTTACTCACCCAAGAACAGGGGTGTTTAAGGCACTCTGACATCAATCATTTTCAATTGACAGCCTGGAGGATAAGGTCTTAATTCTTTTTAGGCATCTATTTACTGAGGATGTGCAGCAGGTAGTAATGGAGGCAAAAAATCATGTTACTAGGAAATAATGCATTAGCAAATGGAAAAGGTTTTCTAGTTGGTGCCATCAATGTAAACAGCACCCATTCAGGGCTAGTTTTCTTCTGGTTTTACAATATTTGTCTGAGTTACTATTGCATGGTCTTTCTCATTCCTCTGCCAAGTTTCATTTATCAGCCATTTCAGCATTTATGCACATGGATCCTTCCCTTTCAATGTACTCTCATGGCAACATATTTTTGAAAGTTGTTTTCTACAAGATGTCTCCAAGCAAACTGGTGGCCTCTCCTTGGGATTTTAATTTTGTGTTAGAGAAGCTAATTCTTGTTCTGTTGGAACCAGCTGACCTGACTGACTTGAGATTCTTAACAAGGAAATCAGTTTAATTGATTGCTCTGTCTTCAGCAAGAAGAGTATTTGAGTTGGAAGCTGTTATGGTGAGTCAATCCTATCTTATTTTCCAAAGGGACAAGGTTTCTTTGTGAACTAATCCTTCTTTTATGTCTAAAGTCATATCTGAGTTTACGTTAAACCAAATTATCCATCTCACCATTTTTCTTTCCTGATCCTAAAAATGGGGGAGAAATGATACTCCATACCTTGGATACCCACAGACAACTAAGGTACTATTTTGACAGAAGTACATCTTTCAGATCTTCAGAGCAATAGTTTGTTTCTTTTGAAAGTAAGAAGAAAGGGCAATCTGTGTAAAAACAGACTATTTCCAAAGGGTTGTCTAAAACTATTCCCTTTTGTTGTACTCCCCATAAAAAAACAATTCCGAACAGGGACAAGTCCCATCTGACCAGGGCCTTGACTTCAACTATGGCTTTTTGGAAAGGGTTAAATTCTAGAAGTATTCTAGTAGATGCTACATGGTCTTCTGCACATACTTTTACAAAGCACTATAAGCTTGATTCCTTCTCTGGGTCCAGGACAGACCTTGCTAGGACCACTCTCCAGAGGCTGCTGGACTCTTCATCTTTCATCTTCCAAATCTAGTAAGCTTGGGTAATCTAGCCATATAGCCAAGGCATCTGGAGCTGTGATCAATATGATGAACATAGTACAGTTGTGTAAGTAAACTTACTACAACAGAGATGTTCGAATGATAACTGCTGCAGTGGCCACTCTCTCCCTTCATCCCCATGTTTACTGGTGTGTTTTTTATGTCAGGGTGTGGATATTTATTTTTTGTTGTTTCAAGCATTGCCCTTCCAGGGTCAGCCTCCCACACTCTGTTGGTGAGAAAAACTCTGACGGCCTTGGTGCTCAAAGTTGTTTTTTAGTCAGTTCAGCTTGAGCTGCCTGACAGTTTGCGTACATGGAAGGTGTTCCAGAGCTTTGACATCTGGCCAGCTGTTTTATATTTTGGCCTCAGTGTAGCAGGTGTTTTTTTTTTCTATGTGCAAAAAGGCGTAGGAATAATAACAATGACTGTTTTTCTCATAAAGTCAATACTCTCATGTCAATGGATCCAAGTCATTCCTGAATGCAGTGCTGGGTTTTACAACATTTGGATAAGAAAACTGAAATAACATGAAAATGTAGAATTATTTCTTAATAGAAAAATCGTAGGGTGGAAAACATAAATATTTATTATGTTTATAGGTACTTTGAAGTGACCTCTGCATACTCTGTATGACAATCTGGTCCTGTTTTTTTATAATCCATGCCAAGAATGCAACACATGGGGAGATAATATCAGACTGGAAACCCCAACACTAAAAATAAATATTAATAATGTTAAAAAATGACAGATTACACAGTGCATTTCAAGATGATGTAAAGCTTCTGTTCCACTCAGAAGGCAGTCATGATCTGCTTTTAGAAATAATCTTGATAAGGCGCAAAAAGATAAATTACTTACTGCCATCCAGATGACCCAGACTCAACTAGCGCAATGTGTGCAGTGAGGATAACAGATCAGAAGGAAGAATGGGAGTGAGGTCACCCGTGCTGGGGGGGGGGGGGCAAGGCTCATTGTAGTAGCAGCATTAACAGCCTGGCAAGTTCCACAGTGTGAGCGATATACCCATTGGCTAGGTGATTGTCCATACACAACAGCACTCATGCACCTTCTGAAGATAGAAATTGTGGAGCTTGCAAGACTGCCATGAAGGAGAAGAGAGTTAGGGCACACTTCTGCTTGCAATATGATGCTGCAGTAGCACCCCCAATGTTTTCAGTGCCACATATGTGGATCAGGTTGAGCTTAGAGAATCTGGCACCAGATGTGGATTGGGTTGAGCTTGGAGGAGGCTAAAACACCCGTGGAACACCTACTGAAGAAGGAGAGGCCTGGTGGCAGCTGATGGTAAGTTGCAGTGGGGGGGGGGGGGTTGCAAAAACTAATTTACTTAATAAATGAATAAATTATTCAGAAGTTAAAAAATACTAATATGGGGTTTATCCAGTCAAGTTTCTGGAAGGCCTTTATTTCATAAGCTTACAATAACAGGTAGACTGAATTTATAATATCTGTGCTGTAGTACAAACAAAATGACTCGTGAGTTAATCAAACATTAAAGTGTGCAGTTGTAAGCATATGCCTGAGTTTTGTTAGATTTGACTCTATGCTTAAATACATGAGTAGCCTTGGGGAGGTTCATGGCACAACAGTATCTGTACACATTGCAACTTTAGATATTTACACTGATAACTGTAACAGTGAAGCATGAATGAGTTACACTGATGACAATGGACAAGGAACTGATGTAAGGAAATAACTTTAATATCAGTAAATGTAACTGTAGAGGTGCTCCTAATTTAGCAACATATTGCCAATAAGAGATAATGGTGTAGGCTAAACAAAAATGATGCAATGCTGGGTGAACATCTTAGTCTGTTTTCTTTTAGAAATATTTTTGTGCCTTTTAGGTAGAGCGTCTCTGTGAGGCATTCTTCATGGAGAGAATTAGGGTATTTCATATACGGAAGCTGATTACTCAAGGGAAGATGGACTTAAGCATTGTTGTCCAACATTATTTGCAGTTCCTTAATGATTATGGCATTATTTAATTATAATGATACCCTTTTGCCAAATCGTATGGTATTACATTTATTGTTATTAGAAAAAAAATCATTATTGCTGCATCTTGCATGTATTTTTTCAACTGACATGAAGAATTTCAACATCTTTTATTAAAGTAATTTTGCTCTACATCTGTGATCATCAACCTAAGATTTATATTTATATCTGAGAGAAATAATTCAAAAGGAGGTGGTCCCAGTAGAAAACCCTGTGAGTCACCACATGTCACACTCATCTGTAGCATCCTGTTGCTAAAGCAAGAGTTGTCACTGAATTATATATGGTTGAGCATTAAACACACTTCATTTATTAATTTCCTATCAGTATATATTTTGCATGATTGTTTGTATACTGTTTTTGAATGTTGGCTGCAAATTCATTGCTTGCTAAGATATGATAATTCAGTGTGTGGTTTCTAGTGTTATATAGGTATGCATCCTCTATTTTAATAGAGTAAATTTCATCCATTGAGGTAGAACAATGCAAGTCTGCTGTCCATCATTAACATCAGGTGTGTGTAGCTATTTTATTGTGGACTGCTTATCATCACAATGTAGCTATGTAGGTGTTACAGGTGCTGATCGCTATGAAGTTAATGATAGACAGATCTGTTATACTGATCTTGATTACTTTCAAACTTTTTTCAAGTTACCGACTCTGTATTTTCAGCTCTTATATTTTGGGCAGCCGTGGTGGTGCAGTGGTTAGTGTTACCAACTCACAGCAAGAGGTTCTCTCGTTTGATCCATGGCTGGGGTAGCTACTGTGCAGAGTCTGCATGTCCTCCCTGTGGTCATGTGGGTTTCCTCTGGGTGCTCCGGTTTCCTCCCAAAGACATGCTGTAGGTGGATTGGACACTCTAAATTGGCATGCTTACATGTGTGCGCCTTCTGTGGAAGGTTGGGCACCGGGCTGGCAGCTTGACACTAAAACTCTACTGCCAATCACGAGCAGACAGGTGATCCACTGTGGCAACCCCTAACCGGGAAAAGCCGAAAGAAGAAGATTTTCAGCTCTTACATCAGCAGCGTATTCTTTTCCATTTTCATACTTCGTAAAATGTTGCAGACTATGTGTTCTCAGCTCCTCTGTTTGCAGCGTTTTCCTTTCCATTTGTGTTCCAGTATCATTTCTGTCTTATTGATAAAGAAGTATGGGTGGCCAACATCACTGCATTGGAGAAGGAACATACAAGACAGCACTGTCAAACAGGTATAAAGCAGTGTAAGGGTTTTGGAACGTGCTGGATATATCTGTTTGTATTTTCTTCTTTCCCTACTTGTGTTTTTTTACAGATGCTAGTTCATATTCTACTATCACTGACTGCAGATGACTAATATGTCACTGTTATGCAATAAAACTGCTTATGAGGAGACATGCTGGATAGCAATAAGTGTTTCTGCACCATGAGAAGTGGAGCATTTGGCGTAATGGGGTATTACATTTGAGGACATCATGACTCATCCTTGGTTCCCTATTAAAATGTTAGGACACTCAATACAGAGTCCAGACACTGAAAAAAAGACCAAATATGCAGTAGAAGAGCAAATATCTCTCTCTCTCTCTATATATATATATATATATATATATATATATATATATATATATAAATATATACATACACTGAACTTTATTGCATTTTAACAAGAAAAAGAAAAAAAAATGAGACAGATTAACAAGGAACAATCCCAAAATAGATTACTGTTAAACATGGTACAATACATTATATGCTGAACAATGCCATCACATCATGAGATGAACAGCTATAAAACAATTAACATACTTTGTAAAATACATCTCATCCAGAAAGGGGATTAACAGCTTACAGGGAATACATTCACATTTATCACAAATACATGTTCTAAGTGTATTTGCCCTAGCTATTTAACAAACATTGCCAATGGCAGGGCAGAGCACATGGTACACTTGATGCTTTGCAAGAATAAATAACTTTACCCATTTGATGACACAAAAACTTGTCCAGTTCATTAATATAAAGGCACTTCTGTCATTTCCAGTGCATCACACTGAAAAGCTTGACCCCATTAAAAACCCAATGTGGCTCTAATATAAAGTTATGTAACATAGCTACATCGGGCCTCAATCCTAAAATCCAAAAGGACCAATACAGATCATAAGACAACCCACAGTCATAATTTAATTTGTCAACCAGGAACTTTCAATAAATATTAATAGTGAAACATCCTCAGAATATGTTAATATTATCAGATTCCTACTGACCACATTTCCAACAATTGTCAGATTGGGAGAGCCCTTTCCTCCTCAATCTGCTTGGTGTCAGATACCATCTGTTAATAACCTGCAGTGTTGATCATAATAGGTGGGCAATCCTTTAAGTCTTTCCAAAGCCTGATGCACATGACCACACTGTTCTACAGTCCAAGTGACTCCCTCATAATCTCTCCACCTACTAACAACTAGGTATCTCAGGGCTTCAGACCTTCTTGACCAAAGATCTTTATAGATTAAGCTGGCCTTGTCATGATTAAATCATTGCCATGTCTCCTAGGGCAAGGGTGTAGATTTTACTATCCCATATCTCTTTAGCTTGGCAATATGTGAACTACTGATTTTTGGGTAAATTAAAATTCTCACATAATACTTTGAAACTTTTTATGGAGTCTTCAGGAGAGGGGACTATTATCTCCTCTCAGCTACAGATCCTGTTTGTTTAACACACCCGTTTTTGCTTCTTTCCAATAAAGTGCATGAACTTAAGATGCAGCCATATTGAGTCTATATAGGCTATTCTCCAGGGAATTGCTACCATCTTTAATTCTTCTGCATACATCAGTAACCATTCTGGAGGTATCATTTCTAATTTCCCTTCCCTCCCATCATCCCCCCTCATCATCTCCTGCATAAAGCTCCTTGCTAACATTAAACAAATGGTGGAGCTGAAATGCTAAAACATGGCTGACAATGCGTGGAATGCCTAGCCCCCCCCCCCCCATAACTCCTAGGACATCAGGCCAGTGATAGAGAGATATATCTTCCAGAGTCCTCCTTATACAGCACTACCAGTCCATTCCTGGATCTACTGCAGGAGTGGGTCCTGCAGAAAAAACAGGAGATTGCTGATCACATATAAGAGGCAAAATCATAGTCTGGACAACTTGAACCTTGCTTGTAAGGATCCTAAATTTGATCACCAAAGGGACCAAGCTTTGTATCTTAGACATCAATGCTCTCAGACTGGTGTCAGATATTGCATGATGTGAGGGCCCTACTTTCAAACAGAAATATTTTGCCTCCCCAATATTAAGCAGGAGACATTTACCAGCATCCTGCAAAGGATATCCTTTACACACCACCACAGACTTAGCAAAATTACACCCCATCCTTTTTAAATTCTTGGTTATGAAACGAAAGTTCAGAAGACCTCCAAAACACCATTCAGAACTGAGAATATGTTGGTGCTAAGCAATATGCAATAATCTGCAAATAACAGGAGGCAATGGTGAAAGCTGTCCCTCTTGGAATGATCCTCCAGCATCAACTTCGCTTGGGTTACTAATTCTTCCATGACTAGGAAAACAACACTAGAAGGCAATGGACTCTCCTATATCATACCTCTACTGGCGGTTCCTACATCCAAAAGACATCTGTTTACTAGTACTTTGAATGAAAGATGGAATATTATACAACTATTTGAGCATATGCACAAAAAACTCATGGAAGGGGCATTTTCATTTAACTGTGCCAGTTGTCTTCCTTATGTCAGATAATGCCATTCCCAAACTTTCACTTGTTTTCTCATAGAGAGGCAAAAAAAGTCAATAGGTCTCATGAATTGTCCACCCCCTCTTGACTCCTAACAAACAAATTCTCTCTTCAACTATATGACGCAGGAGTAATGGTTCAAGCTTGGCAGCCAACAATTTCACAAAGATTTTAAGATCTGTGTTCATGAGGGATATAGACTCAACATCACCTCAACACAGCACTCTATATTTGACTTTTGGGATGAGTAGTTATAGCTTGATTAAGGTCTGAATTAGTAAAACAAGAAGGATCAAGTGTATTAAATACCTTAACATGTTCATCCCCTTCCTCTAGAACTCTGATGGAAAACAATTGATTCCCCGGAGCCCTATTCAGGTTGAGCTTGGAGTTGGTTCTCTTAGCTTTCAGAGGAGATAGGGGCCTAGTTAACACTTGTTGTTCTTCCAGTGTGAGCTGTCCTGCTTGTGATGCAGAGAATGGTCAGTAGCTTTTCCTGTGTCAGGACTCTTAACTATAAAGAAAAACAAAATACCTCCTAAACCCCACTCAGAGTTCCACATCCTCTGCAGTGTTTTTCCTTTGTTCTGACCTCACCGAAACTAGCGTATAAGAAGGCAAAGATTGTTTAAAGAGCCACAATATGCACTTTGGTTCATTCTCACCCCTTAACCATTAAAAGTGTCCTTTAAAGATAAGTTCAGCCTCCACCTGGGATAATTGTAACTGACATGAGCTCTGCATTAAGGACTTTTCACAGTCACAGAGGGCCTCCTTGTCTTCCACTTTAATCAAACACCTTTAAACACCCCACTTTATTAATTTGAGTTCTAACAATGAACTCTCCATTCTCCTACACCCTTCTATATCCATGAGATCTCCTCTACAGGCCACTTTGCAGCCTTCCCACCCCAGAAAATTAGGCGTTATGCCTTATGACAGATTATACTGTGCAACATTAAAAATTAATGAGCCAAGGAGCACCACTGGAAATGGGCCCACCTCCACCTTTTCACTTTTGGACCCTGTGACCTTGGAAGAATTGTAAGTGATAGAGGTGCATGATCAAACAAAGAAATTGAATGGATCACTGGAGCAAGAACCATGGACTTCTGCTATTCTTGGATAAAAATATAGCCAATAAGATTACCTTGCCAAGCCAGATTATGTAAGGATGTGGGAATATCCTCTGCAAGATGAAATTCTCAACATTTGTCCAACCAGCTTTCTTTTAATAGCCAAGAATTTAAAAAGGATTGACAATGCCTATGGGATCCTTGCTCCAATACAACCTGACAAGCTTTTAATTTAAAGTAACATTAAAGTCATCTACCAGTATGCCCAGTTTCATATAGTTGGCATCAACCAGTTCTTCCCATCTATTAACGACATCATGGAAAACCCCCTGATCATCAGTACTGGGTGCATAGATATTACCAGTCACTTATTCTTCCTTGCTGATTGTTACTTCCCAAATCAGTCATCTGCTCCCACCACTTCAGCTTAATTTAGTTGTCTGAACCACCCGAGAACTATGGGACATAATAAGCACTCCTTCCAACCCTGCCCCAGGTTAGTGGTCAGATATCATGAATGGAAACTCTTGGGATTTTAATTTACTAGCCTCTCTAACCATGAGTTTTGTTTTTTGCAAGCAGACAATCTGAGGCCCTTCTTGCTTGTCTCGGTATAATTCCGACCCTACATATAGGGTGTGCACTGCCACCAATGTTCCAGGAAAACAACTTAATACTCTCTCCTTGTTGTACATCAGTATCTGTAAAAGATTGCTGTTCTGGTAATAATGCCATAACAATCTAGGAAAGTATGACAAACTAAGGGTAAGAGAAAAATAAGACTCCAGGGACCTTTCTTGACTGGGAATAAAGTTCCTTTGGGTGTTTGAAGGACGCATTCACCAGCTAGAGCCACTGGTGATGGATTGCAAGTAAGATGGAAAGGCTGGCACATCTATCCCCCCTCCACACAGGGTTTAAACACAAAGAAACAACTGAACACCTCCCAGTAGGACCAATAATCGTGGTGTCATTTGGGGAAATATACAACAGTGGGTGCAAAGATCACCACTATGCACAGAATATAACAGAAATAAGGCAGAATAATACAGTCCAATAAACAAATAATAACAGCAGGCACTATGAGTTCTCCAGTACTGATGTAAGGATGAGTATTAGCACTCTATTTATTATTTATTTATTTGACATTTGTTGACTGGGTTAGTCTGACTCAGATGCCATTTTTCAGTGGAAACCTGAGGAGATAAGCTTGAAATGGTAGATAATAAAAAATTAAGTATAGCAGCAATCACATGCAGTAAAACACTAGTCACATACAGATTCATCCAATACACAGTCAAAGTAACAATAATCACACACTGTATAACAGTATGCAGAAATAGCTTCATCCAGTACATAGTCAAAGTACAGTTTCCTACAGATATAAGGCATCACCCTACAGATGTAAGGCATTGTCCTACACATAGTCACAGTGACAGCAATAAGATACAGTATAACAGTACATGTAGTTTCACCCTATACATAGTCACCATACAGTTTCTTGCAGATGGTTCAGGAATAGATTATAACAACACTTCAGGACTGAAGAGACTGTAGTATAGCCAGTTCTGTAGAACAAGTGGAGGATGAGAGAAGGATGGTTGGTTGAAAGTAAAAGGGAGAGATAGAAAGGAGGAGTTAGTTGAAAGTACAGGGGAAAGAGATAGATGTAGATTAAGTTGGGTCAGTGTAAAAGCAGGTCCAAGAGTTTCATAGATTGTCTTCTTATGTTTTTTTTAAACAGTTTGTGTTAGAAATCGATCTTATATATAGGGGCAGTTTATTCCAAGCATTGGCAACTGACTGATTATAGAGAAGTTTGCCAATGGTTGTATTGGGTTTGTAGATCTGCATGAGGTGCTGGTCTGAGCTGTGGAGTGTACGGTTAGGAATACAGGGAGCTGTGACGTGGATATCCCACCACTGCAAACCAGTATGTGAAAACTCTCCACCTCTGGGCCAGTAATCAAGGAGCCTCAATCCTCACCACTGGCACCAGTGGCGGCATTCACTGGGAGGATAACAGGTACACACATAGTAACTCTAGATGTAGCTTTCTGCATCAAGCACAATTAAGCACAATTTCCCTTAAGAACACACAGGGAACAAAGTCAGTCTGGGGCTGGGTCCTCTCTCTTTCTCCAGATCCCCATTTAGACTCCCCACTGGCAGAGCTAAAGAGTTGAGTGCTTAGCCAGGGTTCCCAGCCAAGTCCTCCAGCACGTTGTGTCCCTGCCCAAGTAGCTGACATGCACACTCTTTAAGATTTGATTTGCGCGTGCACACACATGCACACGCACACACACACACACACACACACACACACACACACACACACACACACACACACACACACACACTCACAAACACACACACAAACACACACACACACACACACACACACACACACACACACACACACACACACACACACACACACACACACCTGGAAAAGGCTGGCACAGATTTACTAGATATGCCCCTTTTGCCCAGACTTTAAGGTAGTTGTTACTGCCACCAGAACCCCTCACCATCTACTTTAAGGCTCTTACAAGTGTACCCAATATACTGACTGAAATTAATATTAATACAGATGGCACTTTGACCAAGAGCAATGCTATTAGGAGTGGCCTAAGCACTCTCAAAACTTAAATATCTCTACAAAATCAGCCTCGATGAAAGGTTTAAATATATTTAATAATAAAAATTAAAAAAAGAAGAAAATGCTAAGTATATATTCACAGTGACATCAGAGTTCAAATCACAGGAAATATTTAAAATAACATTGAAAGACAGGCTCAGACAAATAAAGAAAATCAATATCTAAACCAAGCTTCACTTTATTCTTAACTGAATCTAAGAGAATTATATTGTTCCCTAATAACTTACTTAATATAGCAAGGCAGATGATGTGGTGTTGTCAGGCCCAAGACAGAATACAGAATGCTCAGTCTCACTAAGAGACTTCTCAAAGTAATATCTAAAATATTCCTTCTGAGATAGCTTGCAGAATGACATCACTTCTGGTCATCTGACTTCCAGTTCCAATGCAAATCCCCATTGTTGAAAGCTGGCAGGACTTAGCACCTACCTGTAAAAATACACACACAAAGGCTTTTGCTCAGATCTGTGGCAGATGCTGGAAATCATAAAACGATTGCATACCTCCACACTTCCAGAGTAGTAATTAGTTCACCCCAAAGACAATACAGAAAGCTTCCTAGTATAGACTTTGTGTCTCTGGCTGCATTGACACCTGTGAGATAGCATCTTTATGGCAAAGTCTATAAAGTGATTTAATTTAAGATATATATTACAGTTTGCTGGACTGAGGTTAACCTCCTGTCTGCCAATTTCTTCTGACTCATTACATCTGAGTGACGCCTCCAGGTGCATCTGCAGTTAACTCCTACTGATGCCTTTAGGTGTCAAATATTGCCCATTCATATTTGCATCAATAATTTCAAAACCATGTTATGTGCAAGGTTTTAAAACATTCGATCTTAATGCTTGCATAATGGCAAACTCAACTGCATTAATATTTCACCTCTGTCTAGTGCAGGTAAATAGATATTAACTGTTGCTTTATATAGACATATTTTTTACGTTTTCCTAAATATCTCAAAAACCAAGTAACACAGGCAGATATCCTTAGCCTTATATGAAAGCTCTCAACTAGATGAATACAATTCTACTAACAGTATTTGTGCAACTTGAGTTGATGCTAAGGTATTGTAAGTTGTTTATAAAATATTACGGTACTTACTTATTATCACATTTTAGGGTAGAGAGGATTTAAGTTATCAGCAGAAGGGGAGCATGTTTTGAGTTTACTGAGGAGTGATCTGATATAAGCAATGGGGGCAGGTTTAAAAGAAAATAAATTTGTGTGGGTGGATGGGAGTGTAGAGGGGTAGGTATGTATTTCTTAGCTAATTTCTGAATGGAGTCAATGAAGAAGGTGTTAAGAAGTGTAGCAGTGCAGTGTCTAAGACAGAGCTGTTAGGGGAAGGGTTTGGTGCAGAGGGGTTTCTTGGGTGTAGCAGCTTATTGACAGTATTCCAGAATTTCTTAGGGTTAGAGTGAGATTTTTGTGGCTTTAGGTAAATGTTTTTTGTTTTTTTTTTGTTAAGTTATGTAGTTCTCTGTAGTGCTGGAAATTGGAAGGGGATTTGTGTTTATGCCAGTTTTTCCAGGCACTACCCCTCTTGTGTACGTGGGAATGAATGTCTTGAGTTATCCAAGATGCAAAGTTTAATTTAATTCTAATTTTCCTGAAGGGAGCTAGGGAGTTTATAGTGTTAAGAAAGGTGCTATTGAATTTTAGAACAGCTTCTTCTAGGGAGAGGTAGTGAAGAAAGGACCTGTTAATAGTGGATAGTATATGATTAAAGGTATCAGGGTTAAAGTTAGCCAGTCTTTGTATTGATAGGATTTGTTCCACTGGGGAGAACTGTCACAGGACAGAGGTAGGGAGGTGGTCACTTAGGGAATCAGGGAGTGTGGAGGGGTTATGGTAGAGGTAGTGATGAGAGCTGAGGATCCAGTCAAGTATAGTGCCTGTATTAGAGTGTTTATTCAGGTGACTGGGGCTAGTGATAAGTTGGAAGAAGATAAAAAGGTTAATGCTGGCATTTGTAGAGTCAGAGGACAGAGAATTCCGATCAATGTTAACATCGCCCAATATAATTGTTTCATAGTTTAATATGAGGACTTTAGCTGGGTGAAAATTAGGTGGTGAGATAGAGGATAGAGAATGAGTTGTTCTGAGTATAATACATCTACAGCTCCCTTTTTTTCCTCAAGTCTATTCTGGTAAAAGATATTATAGCCATAAGGTTAAGATTTTGTTGTCAGATATATGCAGTTTAGCCAGATTTCAGAGATGGTGAGAATGTCGGGGGTGTGGAGAGATATCCGGGAGTTTAGTTCGGTGGCTTTGTTTAGAATACTTTGAATGTTGAGAGAAAATATAGTTAAGTTTCTGGTAGATGTGAAAATGAAAGTCTGAGAGGAGAAATATGGAAGGGTGGGGGTTGTAGTTTGAGTAGGGAGAGAGGACTTGGAGGCAGGTCCTGGATTGGGGGGTATATCCCCAGAGAGTAGAAAATTTAGTATAAGGTGTTTTGGACTTGAATGGTAGAGGTTAAAACAGAGATATTTTGGCTTTATTTTGGGAGATAGAGAGGACTGAGGGAATTATTTTAAGTAGGTGGGTAGCATTGTGGCAGAAAAGAGCACTAGGGAATGAATAAGCTGCTAAAAGATGAGTTTGTGGTTAGGTAATTGTAGGGCTAGGGTTAATGTGTGTTATGTTATGATGGTAAGAAGTAGAGATAGCGAGAAGAAGAGGCAAAGTTGTAAAGAGCAGGAGATATATCATGTTGTATAATGGGGTACAGGCAGGTGGTGATTTAGTTTGAAGAGTAATGCAATAAGGAAAAGGAAGTTAATAATATTGTTGAGATAAAACACTTATAGTTTAGAGAGCAGGGAGGTAGGGTAAGGCCAATTTGTGTAAGGGGTTCTTATGTTGACAGGAAGAGAGAGCTGAAAGGAGGGTTTGGGAGTAAATAGGGAGTGCCAAGAGTGAGTGGTTTGGATAGATAGAGTATAAATTTAGTATACAAAAACATGCTTCTGGAGTGTTTCTCCCCGGACATCTGCTGAAAATTGGCCTTGTTCTATGTCAGACTTTCCCAGTAAACAAAAATTAAATAAATAAATGAATTAATAAATAAATATGTGGGTGTGTGTGGGAAATGGGGTAGGGTAGGGGTGTGGGGAGAGCCAGAGTGTAGCAAGGGTGTGTGCATAGCAAAATAAAAATAATAATAATAATCAGTGACCCTTACAACAAGATAAGTTCCTAGTTACTGTTTAGTCCAGAGATTCAATTATCTTTGTGAGAGCTACTTTGTTTGATACAGTTAACAGATTTAGAGTAGTGTAACTTATTTGTAGCAGGGTAAGATATCAGGTAATGGCTGCACATTCTCCCTTAAGTGTTGCTTTTCTTAAATTCAAATGATATTTTAGCACAATTACAAGGTTTGGTAACAAAATGGAGGGTTTAAAAACATAAAGGAGGAAAAAAAAGAAAGTAAATGGCAGCTGTTGACCTTGGCGGTGTACTCTATATGTACAGCATACTACATAAGTAATATCTGAGGTGGATTCAAACCTATTAAAGTGTCAGGTAGGCTCTGGATTTAATTGCAGTTCTGTACTTGTAATTAAAGGCAGTAGAGCTTCAAGTGACAGAGCAGTTGCTTGGTGTATATCACAGTTTAGGGGGGAATACCATATAGGAATGCTAATAAGACAGATGAGAGAGAAAGCAAGTTAGGTTGCACAATGCATAGAGGGAGAGGAGTCAATAAATAATGAGAATAGTAGACAAAATAGCCTTATTTTAATTAAAACAAAACACAATTCTACTTCATGCTAGCTTCAAGTAACCACCAGAAAGCAAAAATATGGTTTAATCATTGTTTATGGTGAACAAGCATTTAACCTTAGTAGCTTTAAGACAGTAAACAAAATAGGCATATTGTAGTTAAAAACATTCAAATCCAATCTAGCTTCAAGTAATGAGGTACAAACTTTCTAATTCATTGTAGCATCAAGTAACAGCCAAGGAGCAAAAAAAACAAGATATAATCACCATTTATGGTCAACAAGCACTTAGCCTAATAAACTTAACTCTGTGTAACCACAAGAGATGATGTATATGTTTTAGCATAACAATGCTCTACACCTATCTGTATACTCACGATGAATAGCAACGTTATTTTAGCTAAAGCCTCACCAGATAGTATCAGTATAACACACTGTAGATGGCACAACTTATAAACAGCCTTATTATAGTAAATTTGGACCTCAAACAGCCTTAAAATGTCAATGTTAGTGACAAAAAGGCAAAGAGGACTAACTAGTAGAGTACACCATGCCGAGGGGTTGAACAGCTGCAAACAGAACTTTAAAAATGGTGCCCAAGGTATTTAATAGCTATGTTTGGTTCTAACAGGGAGATTGGAAGAAGGGGAGGGGCTTGTATGACAGTGGTACACTTCCTATAGTTAGTTAAGAAACATGGTACCCACTCCTGTTTGGCACAAAGCCAAAAAATAAAAAATATAATTAGTGACCCTTACAGCAAAGTAGGTTCCTGGTTACTGTTTAGTCTAGAGACTCAATTATATTTATGAGAGCTACTTTGTTTGGTACAGTTAACAGATTTAGAGTAGCATAACTTATTTGGAGCAGGTTAAGGTATTAGGTAATGGCCAAGGGTTCTCCCTTAAGTGTTGCTATTTTTAAATTCAATGGATATGTTAGCACAATTACAGGGTTTGGTAACAAAATGGACGGTTTAGAAATATAAAGGGGAAAAAAAAGATTAAAGGGGAAGTAAATGGACAGCTGTTGATCCTGGCGGTGTACTCTATATTTACAGCATATTACACAAATAATATCTGAGGTGGATTCAAACCTATTAAAACTGTGAGGTAAGCTCGGGATTTAATTGCAGTTCTGTACTTGTAATTAAGGGCAGTAGAACTTCAAGTGAGAGAAACATTGCTTGGTGCAGATCACGGTTTGGGAAGCAATATCAAATAGGAATGTAGTAGAGTACACCACGTCGAGGAGTCAGGCAGCTGCAAATAGAAAAAAATGGGAATGCAATAATTCTAAGACAGTTATTAAACATAAACATATGTATATGACACAGTCACCCTTTGAGGATTTTGTTTCTAGCAGCTGTCATGTAATGGGATCCTCCACTATATAAAACATAAGAAAAAAATGAATTATTCAAGATACTCAACATATTATTCTGACAACAGGCAAATGCCCACCGCCACTAGTGTTAAAAAGGGAAAGGCAAAGGTAAAACCAGATAAATTGTTATACAGATAGGGATTTCAACATGCTTAAACTTAAACAATTACAAAGCATATCTTATCAGGTAACTTGTACATGTCATAAGTATCCAAGGATGGCTCATATTAGAGGCATGCTACTCCAGCAGGAAGCAAAAGTAGTCAGAGAGAGTTCATACTGGACTATATAGCAAGCATCAGTCTTCTGAAGCACTTTTATCCAGTCTTTCTAATCTGTCACCTTTCCAGCAGTGTTCACCCAATAAATTGGAAGATCCTGCCACTCCTCCTTAGACCCTTTAGAGCACCATGCATCTTTTAAGGACTTTTGTGCTTGTAGTGAGTGAGATCTCTGTCCATCCTGATGTTTAACAAGTGGAGATTTGTGAGCAGCTGGCTTATCAGCAGTGTGTGGGAGCTGGGCATCTGGTGGAAGGGGATGAATGGCTCCAGCAGTGATACATCTGATTTGTCTAAAGCAGAGTGTGGAATGGTGCTTGACAAAGCTGACCTTCCAGAAATCCCTCCAGCTCCACAAGGCATTTTTGACTTGTTAACCACTGGAGACTTGGAGGGTATGCCAAGCTTCTGCCTCTTTTTTTTCACCAGATCCCACTCCATTTCATTGTCTGTCCAGTAACAC